>NC_042616.1:178305021-178612181 GCF_901001135.1 Rhinatrema bivittatum
GCCACATTGAAATAAGCAGATTAAAAAGTTTAAGCTAAAACGTTTCATTAGACAAAGAATGTGTTGCATTTTGCTCATGGGAAGGATTCCTTAATTGAAATGTTAGCATCTTACGTGGTACTGACAAATATGAGATTTTAATGCATGCTGTAATGAGGCTATACTTCATAAAGTGAATTTTAAAAGCCATGCGTGCGCCAAAACACGGAGATATGCCCACAAGTTGGGTGGGTGTGCGCCGAGCGGATTTTAACAGCCGCCCGAGGACATGCGCGCACCAGTAAAAAGTTTCTAATAAGGGGTGGAGTGTGGGTGTGGTCTGGCCAGGGCATGGGTGTGGCGGAGCCTGGCCAAGAGATGTGAGCATAAATACTTAAGCATCCTTGTGCGCGCTGGGGGTCCCCTGCTGTGTAAATTTACTTCTGCTACGGATGGTGTGTAAGGAGTAAAATTTAAAAAAATATAAGCAAGGCAGTGGGGTTTTAAGGGTCAGGGCTAACAGGGCTACTAACCTGGTTATACAATTAGGGGAGTTTGCAAGTCCTATCCCTAAACTGGGCAAACTGTGAGTGAACTGGGAAATCTACCTATGGCGTTGACACGCATCCCATGTAAACATTCCCCACTTAGGCCTGGATTTTCTTTCTTCGCACTGGTTTGTGAATCCCGGCGCTAACGGGGGGCAAAGTGGGGGACGGGCCTGCGAAAGCCGGCAGCGATCGCACCACCGCGGTTTTATCGCTGCCGGCTTTCGCTCCCAATAGCGCCATCGTAAAAGGTGGTGCTATTGGGCGCGCTACTGGCGGCGATAAGGAGCCTTACCTTTTCGCCGTCAGCGAAGTTTCTGTGGCGTCCGCCCCGACGCCGCCCCCAACTCCTCCTCTTCCGGTGCTGACGCTGCCCCGACTCCGCCCGTTCTAGGTATCACACACGAAAAGTCCCTTTTCGCGTGCGACAGGGTTAGAAAATAACCCCCTAAGGTGGTAGATGCGAGATTTGCACGCACATGTATGCATCCATTTAAAATGGTGCACACATGTATGTATACGTGCCCAGGCTATATTATAACATGCGTGCATATTCACGCATACGTTATAAAATGGATGCGTCCATGGGCACCAGCCAATGAACGTGTGCACATGTGTGCCCGTGCACCAGTATTAAAGTTGCCACCCATGTGTTTATTAGAAAAAGACACCCTGTTTGTAAATAGCATGTTCTTTGCAGCCTTTTTTAAACTCAGTTTCACGTGATTATAAAACCAATATGCTATAAAGATTTGATCCTGAAAGTCTGAAGGGAAAAATAAAATCCTTCCCTGGCACAAACCCTTGGGTAAACTGTGTCATCCCTAATTTCTGTAGCTTCAGTGATGCAGTGCAGACGTGGAGTCTGAAATGCACACCAGCTCTTTGTGCATCCAAGTCACGTGGACACTGGGTGTGCACAGCAGAAACTGCATACTTCCCATTTCATTTTGCTACCATTGATCTGTTTCCACTCAGTTTCAAAATAATTTACAAGGTAAAATAAACTGAGTAGGTCAAAAAAAGAAAGCAGTCACAATTTAATTCTTATAAAGTTGAACTGCTGGAGAAAGAGCAGTTGTGGGCTAATTGGCATTATAGAATAAGCATCTTAATTTGTGGTCTCACTGTGGATTTGCTTATTATTGCTCTGCACATTATGATGGCTGGCAGGCTAGTATCAGCATATGCAGATCAGTTAGTTGAAGTTATAAGGCTTAATATTAATGTTTAGAATGTAGAAAATGTAACTATCTGCATTATACACTATGAGTCCTGAAAAAGTCACAGCACAATTGAAAACCATATCAACCATGCACCCTGCAGTGTTTTAAAACTTCATATCTGAAGAACTCAAACTCACAGCATCTTTATTTTGTTTGAGAGTAGTCATGTTCAGCCTAATGCAATAGATATGTTAATGAGTTGTATCAAATGCAAATGCTTTCAAATCTGCTCACTGACCTTTCTATTGAGTGTAACACAAATTGTGTTAGGAAATGTGACTTCCATTAAAGTTTTCCCTCCCCGTGAATTTAAAAGTGTATCTGTATCCCTATAAGGTGTTGTTAACTTTTTGTTAACCACTGGGGCTAACTCAAGGCCCAGTGTGGGATATAATGTCCCATTCCCTCTGTGGCTGAATACAACAGTGGCACCTATGGGATGAACCCCCACTTACGAGTGCAAAAGAACCCTTAGACCCTGTCTTAGTATATTTATTTATTTTATTTATTTAAAAACTTTTCTATACCGTTGCTAAGTTAAATACCATCGCAACGGTTTACATGTAGGCACATATTTAATGCAGATAAAAGTGTACTATAGTACATTCTAACAGGTGCCGTCAAAGGTTCGGTTACAATATATCATTAAACATAGACATTTAGTATAGCAGAACCCCCTTTGAGGGTAGCAGGTCTTCCTAGCCAAAATACTGCAGACCACCCCACAAAATCTGCCTTTCCAAATCTGAGCTCAAGGTAAGTTACAAATTCATGTACATTTTGTAGGTTCCTTCCCCAGAGGGCTTACAATCATACAGGGTCATTTACTAAGCCGCAATATTTTATCGCAGGAGGCATACAATAATGTTGAGGGAATTCCACTGATATTTTGCCCTTCCCTGACAAAATATAGTGGTGGTCAGAGTGCGTGATTTTTTTATTATCATGGGATGAATGCGTGACAGAAAATCGCACACTGAAATGGTGCCTACTAGCACAATGACAGCCCACCCCAGCCCGGGGCTGCCATCATGTTAAAGGGCCCAAGGTTGTGTTTTCTGACAGATAAAGCCTGTGGTAAAATCGAATATTTATGCTTGTCAACTGCCAATTTTACCATGGTTTAGGACGTTGGCCTCACAGTGTCACAAATGATCTTATATTGCAGGGGTGGCTAACTCTGGTCCCCGAGAGCCACATCAGGCCTGGTTTTCAGGGAATCCATAATAAGTATGCATGAGATAGATTTGCATATAATGAAAGCAGTGCATGCAAACCTATCTCATGCATATTCATTGTGGATATCCTGAAAACCTGGCCTTTTTGTGGCTTTTGAGGACTGGAGTTGGCCACCCCTGATATAGAGAATAGCATCTGATTGGTTTCTACTGGATGTGGGATATTAATTATGGTTTTCCAGATGCAGTATATGTAAGGTAGATGCATGACGCTGACTCAACAAAAGATGCTTCTAGGTTTTGGAATTTCAGGATAGCATCTTAAAAATGTTCCAATATAGTAACATTGTTTAAAAAAAACCCCAAATAGCACCAACAAGCTTCTTTTAGGTTAGATAAGTTATTTAGCAGTTAGAAAATCATGAAACTCCACTCTTTTTATTTTAATATATAATCCTTTCCCAAGAAGACAACGATATGAAAAGATTTTGAAATCTCTTAGTTGGCCATTCCTATTATTGCTAAACAGGTACGCTAAAATAGTGCAGTGCCTCCGTCTATATCAAAGATAAAATATACAATCAGAGGTCCTATACGCAGTGCTATATTCTACAAATAAATCTTTTTTATTAAACACATTCAATATAAATCATCCTCCTCTAATACATAGGAACTCCTAACTAGACGATAGTTAATAAAAACCACTCACTCATTCATTACCCCCAATCATACTTTCCACACACATACCATTCTCTAAAAAATACCCCAACGTGATTAATATGTTGACAAATATCTTATGAACATTTCACATAATATACAACGCTCTCCCTCTCAGTATATACCACATAGAGTATTAAATGTCTATTTATATGTTCAATCACCCGACGACGATCTCGTTTTGTCCGCCGTGGCAGACTTCCTCAGGGATGTGTTCATAAACACGTTAATCAATCACGATGAAGTTGAATATTGCACCTCCCGATCACCATAATAATCACCCTAGTTCTTCTCGTAACCCTACTCCTTAAAGTGCCTTCCCACGCCTAGCAGGAACTCCATATCTAATAGCGAAGTGACCAAATACACTCCTTTCACTTCTGTCTCCGTATGTTCTGTGAAAGTTGTTGGTATTCACAATACTACCAGTCTTCTTCAATTGTGGCTTCCCTTCATCTCCTTTTGCTTAAACCAACAAGCACATCTTCTTCTTATATGCCTCTTAAAACCGGCAAGTTGTCTTCTTCCAATTCGGCACGCTATGCTTAAACGTGGGAAGGCACTTTAAGGAGTAGGGTTACGAGAAGAACTAGGGTGATTATTATGGTGATCGGGAGGTGCAATATTCAACTTCATCGTGATTGATTAACGTGTTTATGAACACATCCCTGAGGAAGTCTGCCACGGCGGACGAAACGAGATCGTCGTCGGGTGATTGAACATATAAATAGACATTTAATACTCTATGTGGTATATACTGAGAGGGAGAGCGTTGTATATTATGTGAAATGTTCATAAGATATTTGTCAACATATTAATCACGTTGGGGTATTTTTTAGAGAATGGTATGTGTGTGGAAAGTATGATTGGGGGTAATGAATGAGTGAGTGGTTTTTATTAACTATCGTCTAGTTAGGAGTTCCTATGTATTAGAGGAGGATGATTTATATTGAATGTGTTTAATAAAAAAGATTTATTTGTAGAATATAGCACTGCGTATAGGACCTCTGATTGTATATTTTATCTTTTATCATTCCTATTATTGGGCATCTAGCTGCGTCAGAAAGCGTTTTCACTGATCCTTATCTTAAGCTACGCACAGCGACTGGATACATACATGAGACTCACACAAGCAGCTTCAGAGGGCACTCAGTGAAGGAAACTGTCAAAAAGGGTGTGGTGATAACAAAAGGCATATAAGCATTATAAACAAAGCATAAAGATTTAAGAAATACTTTGTTCCAGAAAAGAAAGGCAACCAAGAAGTAAGCCCCAAAATAGAAGCGGACAATAGAAATGGATAAGCTGGTATTTTTGAAGAGTTTTTGCCAGTACTGCTGCTTTAACCAGAGCAGACTTTGCAGATCATTTCTTGCCAGGATTGCTTTGGACATATTGCACACTGCATGATTCTCAATGGGTAGGCGCTCCTTTCAACTCTTTGTAAACTGTAACCTATAAAATCACATCAATTCCATACAGACTGACTCAAAACAGGAATTTATGAGCGAGCCTCGGTTTTTGAGACATCACACGCAGGGCATGAAGTAAAATGTCTAATGAAAATGTACTAATATTACTTAAGTTTTCCCTCAGCCCAGGTGAGGTATGTCTTATGTTAGGGGCAATGCATTTTGGGAGCAAATTTATGAAATGAACATCATGCCACAAAGGAATAAGCTAATCCAGTCCTGATACTATCCTATTACATGCATGAATAAATATAGTTCTGATTGTCCCATTGACTTCCCTGAGAAAAGCAGAATGAGCAAGCCATAAGTGCACTGAGATAAAGCCAGAACTGAATTAGCCTGTTCTTTATTACATGTAACCAGTTGGCAATCCTACTCAAATCTAACATCTAAGTATACTTTCCAATGACAACAGCCACAATACCTTTGTTTTCCCAGATAGATATACTGAATAGGGATGTGAATCGTTTTTGAACGATTAAAATTATCGTCCGATAATTTTAAAATCGTTCTAAACCGTTAGAGTACACGATACAATACAAATGCCCACGATTTATCGTCAGGAGCATTTATATTGTATCGTTAAATAGGGCACGGGAATTATTTGGGGGAGGGTGGGAAAACCGGCACACCAACACAACCTCTAAACCCACCCCGACCTTTTAAAACAAATTCCTTACACTCCCCCACCCTCCCGAACCCCCCCCAAATGTTAAATTACCTGGTGGTCCAGTGGGGGGGGGGGGGGGGGTCCCCGGCGCGATCTCCCGCTCTCGGGCCATCGGCGCCATTTTGGCTACCACTGATAAAAAGGCGCCGATGGCCCGAAAAAAACCCCCACCCCGACCCTTTTCAAATTATCCCTTTGCTTCTCCCACCCTCCCGACCCCCCAAAAAACCTTTTAGATGTACCTGGTGGTCTAGCGGGGGGTCCAGGAGCCATCCCTTCAATCGTGCTGGTGCCGGTGCTGGAGGTTTCAAAATGGCGCCGATCGCCTTTGCCCTTAACTTGTCACAGGGAGCGACCGTCGCTCCCTGTGACAAGGTAAGGGCAAAGGCGATCGACTGCCAGTATGGTGCCGATCGCCTTTGCCCTTACCTTGTCACAGGGAGCGACGGTCGCTCTCTGTGACATTAATGGTGGCAAGAGCACCCCAAGGTACCAAAAGAGGAGCAAAGGGCAGCAACAATGGCATGAACACCTCTAGGCACCGTGAGAGGGGAAAATCAGCATCGACCATAGCAAGATCACTTTTAGGTTTCAAAATGGGGCTAATGGTACCAGCAACAGTGCCATAAAATCCTCAAAGCACTTCAAGATAGGAAAAGCATCACAAGCAGTGACTTAAAGACAGAAAAAAACTTTGGGGGTAGTCCTGACATGAAAAGCAGTCATCAGAGCTGGGTACAGGGCAAAGGACTAATCAAACCATCTAAAACCCAGAAAATGGTGAACTTCCTGTCACTGGGCAGAGCAAAGCCAAAAGAAATCTCAGGAGAAGTATCCCCAGCAATTCTGCTGTAGTTTTCCTACCGCATCAATGTGGGAAGGGGCTGGGAGCTCAGGTCTGAAGACTGACTTCCCCTTGGCTGTGCCTGTGCTGAAGTAAAAACACTCCAACGCGACAAAATAGCCCAGTGACGATTTCCCTCCCACCGGGTGACTGGAGAAAATGTTGCTCCTCGATGCCATTCAGGTGCCCACGCCCTTCAGACTGAGACTCAGATCTTGGATGGTGTTAAATCAGGAATGGCCCATGGCTTCCAGGGAATAGGTAGTTGGTTTGTTGGGAAATCATCCTAAAATAGGTTGTCTAATCCATTGAATGCTAAATACAAGGCAAGACCGATGGTCAGTAAGTTCAGTAATGGAATTTGTAAAGAACATTGACAACGGCAGGAGCAGAGGCACAAAACCCCCCAGAGGCACCAAGAGAGGTACAAGGCAGCAGGAGCACTGGCATTAAAATCCCAAACTAAAGGTGCAGAACAAATAAGTAAAAAAGAGTGGCATGAGCACACCAAGGATTAGAGTGAGAGGTATGGCAGCAAGCTAGAGGTTTCTAGTGTTACAGAACGCCCAGGCGTATGGACACACACACACAGGGGTAGGTTTTCGGGTGTTACGCGTGTAACACCCGAAAACCTACCCCTGCACGCGCCGAGCCTATTTTGCATAGGCTCGGCGGCGCGCACAAGCCCCAGGATGTGCGTATGTCCTGGGGCTTTCAAAAATGGGCGGTCCGGGGGCGGGGCTGGGGGCGTGGTGGTGGTTCGGGGGTGGTCCCGAATCCTGTGCCGGGGGATGGCGAGCCAGCGCGTGCAAGTTTGGGAACAAAAGGTGGGGGGGGGATTTAGTTAGGGCTGGGGGGTGGTCTAGATAGGGGAAGGGAGGGGAAGGTGGGGTGGATCGCAAAAAAAGTTCCCTCCAAGGCCGCTCCGATTCCAGAGCGGCCTTGGAGGGAATGGGGAAAGCCATCGGGGCTCCCCTAGTGTGCACCCCCTTGTGCGCGCGGCTGCGTGTGCGCATGTTATAAAATTGGGCGTAGATTTGTTCGCGCCGGGTTGCGCAAACAAATCTACGCCCGCACGTATTTTTTAAGATCTGGCCCACATAGCAGACAGTCACATTTGTGAGAAAGAAAGCACCCAGTCAGGAGTGGATTGAGGCAAAAGCAATTGGTTGGAATGGGGCAAGTAGGGGCAAGGATGATGCAGGAGAGGGAGGAGTCTCTCTCCCTCCCCCTCTCCACCTCTCCACCAGTGCTTGACTTCCCTCCCTCCTCTTCCTCACCTTATTGTTGGACCTGTGGTCCCTGTGAGCTAAAGCCCTTTGCATAACAGGCTCCTGCCCTCACACACATTACTGCGCCAGTAGTCTATTGTCTATCTAAACACATTTTATTGATTAGTCTCTTACTTGATTTCTCTGTTTGCCACAAGTTCAATATGTCTTGTCAGTTGGTTTGTTTTCTTTTCTTTTTTTTAAACCTTTTTATTTAAAATTTTCAGTTTTATATTTCAACAAACAAACTCCTGAGAGGAACATAAACCAGTAAAAAAACCAACACCAACTAAGAAATTACAGGCATTCTAATGTACCTTGCCATTTTTTAAGTCCACACTAAATAAGAAAACTCAACCTCAAGCGAAAGAAATTAAACCAAAGTGGTGAAAAGTTAAGAATAAAAAAAAGGGATTCTGTTTATTCTAAGAGGATTCAAGGTAGAGAAGAGTCCTCTAGATTCTGGGATGCAACCAAGGGCTGGCACAGAGAGACAATCTAAGCACTTAAAAACAGAGAAACCTGCCCGGGGTGACATGTTTTCTAACCCAATTTCTTTTTGTGAGCAGGATCACCATTTACCCCACTTTGGAAGACACTGCCGGGCCCAGTTACATTTCCAGTGCAGGGTGCCTTTTAGGTAGCCTGAAAAAGCAAACCCTTTCCCCTCACTCTGCCACCTCTCTGCAAACAGCATACCCGGGAGCGGCTGAGATTTGGCAGGGACTGGGAGAAGGATGCCCGCCTCGGTTTCCTCCCTCCTACTTGCTCCCCACCCCTCACAAACACATAGGCATGCGGGGGTTTGTGCAACTCCAGCTTCTCCCTTCCCAGGCAGCCTGCGAGGGGGGGGGGGGGGGGAGGCTGACTCACAAACTGAAAACAAGAGCAACGCCTACTTCCTAATCCAGTCTCTCCCCCCTCCCCTCCTCTCTTGCGAGGAACAGGAGGGATAGGGGGTGAGTTGGGAGTGAAGAGAGCAGAGCGGACTAATGAAAAAAAGATCCTGTGTTCCTTAATCCGGATCCTACCCTCCTGTTGTTTCTCCCCAGGCACAGGCCAGCCCTTCCCAGCACCCCCGAGGAGGCTTAGTGTCCCCCCCCCCAAGCCTCTTATACGGGGTGTGCGATGGGGGTCAGTACCCTCAGACTTCCGAGAAGGGGGTAGGACAGGAAGCAAAGTGGCAGCCAAACATCGAGGCACCAAAAGAGGGGCAAAGGGCACCAGCAATAGTGACACGAACACCTCAGGGTACAATGAGAGGAGGAAAATGGTAGCAGAAGTGGAAGGAGTTCCCCAAAGTACCTTAACAGGGGCAGGAGCAGGCCAGGTGGTAAAAGCAGCCGAACACAACAGGGAGGCACCGAGCCAGGAGAGAGCTGGGGTGAGAGGTGAAGGTTTCTTTATTTATTGTTTTTTCCTTTAATTTTTTTTGTTTCAGGGCCTAAATATGGAAGTATAACCAAGAGCGAAGTGGTCTGGGAGAAGCAGGCAGAGCACTGACAGTGATATAACTGCACAGGGAGGAGCTGAACAGGGAAGAGAGGCAGCGCACAAGCAACAGGCCAGGTAAGGAGTGGCAACTGGCAACCAACACAGCGAGGCACTGAGGGAAGAACCGTGGGCATTGATTGACTAGCTGTGCATCGAGCCCTCCTGCCAGTCACGTGGATACCTAGCAGTAGGAGGTTTATTTTAAGGAAGACTAACTTTTTCACCAACTCTGGTGCCAGCCATAAACGATATAGGACTCATGAGGTACCTTCCATGAGCATACGTGTTCTCTGGGCACGCTGGTTGGTTGGAGGAAATATTGGTCTACCTTGGCCATATCTTGCCAAATCGTGGCCTTGTGTTCCCAGGTCTGTGGTCATATCTTAAATGGGCTCTACAAGGTAGCGTGGGGCTGATATTTGTGCAGGGTTCTCTTGTACTGATGCATGAAAATGATCTCTGATGCCAACTACTGTAGCTGCAGCCATTTTCAGAAGAGTACATTTTCAGTGACCTCGGTGGTGGTGGGGGGGGGGGGGGTGAGGTATATCAGAATGGCAGCTGACAGTATACTGCTTATGCTCACACCACTGTGTGAGGTGCCAGCTCTTTCCTGTGCTACATCTTCTCTATCCCATTGCATCTGGTGTTCCTGTTCCTGAAGTTTAGCCACTTGTGTGTCCTTCCAGTAAATGAGAGCATTGGACTGGGCAGTGATGCTCTGTTTCACCCCTGGCTCACAAGCATGGGTAGCATGTAAGCATATTTCCTGCCGAGAGGTTTGAGCTGCTGAAAAAGTCCATGAATTGCTGTTGCTGCTGGAAACTCTCCAACTTCTCTTCCAGGATATGGGGCTAACTTCACCCAGGGTGACTCTTGAGAACTGAGATCCTGTGTGGAAAACTGGAAAGGCTTCAGTTCTCATTCCCATGTATAATCAATCACAGTGCCTCAGTGAGAGATCCACACCTATGTCAGTTCCCAGGACCCCTGCAAACAGGCTTGGCACTGCCAAGTGTACACACCCAGTGGAGCAGTGGCTGAAGAGGGAACTCTGTTCCACCGGCAATGACAGAGAGAAGGAGGCCTGTGAGATCATTGGTGGCTCCAATCCCACTGGCAGCTGGGAAGTGAATGAGACCCAGGAGGCTGCTGGTGGACCCCATCCCACTGGCAGTCAAAGAAAGAAGAGGCTCGAGAGGTCGCCAATTGACCCTATCTCACCGGTGGCTGAGAAGAGAACCACACCAGCAGAGAGCCCGTTTGCTTGCTCCATCATGTGTGCTGGCCTTGTGGAATTCAAAACTCTTTTGGCTAGCACATGCTCTATGCTGATCTCGTGATGCATGAAATCAGCATAGAGGAGGTACTAGCCACAAGAGTTTTGAATATTGCATGAGCCGGCATACAAGGAAGAGCAGCAGAATGGGTTCTCCTTTCTGCTCCCAAATGGGAATGGGAACCTGCCTGGTTGCTTGTTTGTGTAAATGGGAGCCTGCGTCGGTGTATGTGTGAATTGGGAGCTTGCCATAGGGGGTGGGATGAGGGTGTGAATGGGAGGCTGCCTGGGAAGGATGGAGTGAATGGGAGCCTGGCTGGGGGTGTGTGTATATCTGTGTATGATTGAAAACATTTGAAAGTGGAGAAGCTGTGTGTGTGTGTGTCTTTGTGTGTGTGTGTCTTTGTGGATGTATGTGTTTGAAATAGAGAAAGCATGTGGGAGTGAGACCCTGTGTGTGTGAGGGAGAATATGTGTGTCGAAGTAGGAGCCTGAATGTGAGAAAGACCATGAGAGTGGGATCCTCTGTGTGTGGAATTGGCAGCCTGCTTGTGAGAGTGAGAGCTTGTGTGTGTAAATGTGTGTGTGAGGGGGAATGGAAACCTGTATGTGAGAGACAGCATGTGAGAGTGAGAGCAAAAGTCTGTGTGTGTGTGGGGGGGAGTGGGATCCTGCATGTGAGAGTGAAAGCCTGCATGTGAAAGAGACAGCATTTGAGAGTGGGAGCCTGAGTGAAAAAGAATGGGTACTTGCCAGGTTCTTATGGCCTGGATTGGCCACTTTTGGAAACAGGATGCTGGGCTTGATGGACCCTTGGTCTGACCCAGTATGGCATTTTCTTATGTTTTCTTATGTTCTTATGAGTGGGAGCCTGTGTGTATGTGTGAGAGAACATGCAAGCATGGGAGCCTGTGTGAGAGAATGCCTGTATGTGAAATTGCACCTGTGAGACAGATTCTGTGTATAAGTATGAAGGAGGAAGGAAAGAAGAGGAGAGAGAAGAAACAGAAAGAATAAGAGACCCTGAAAAAGAAATCAGGAAAAGATAGACAAGACAAGAGGAACAAAGAGACTGGGACCAACAGATTAGAAAAATAAGATCAGACAACAAAGATAAAAAAATATATATTATTCCTTTCAGCGATTGAAATATGTCACCTTTGCATTGGGAATGAACATTTCTTATATATTTGTATTTTGCTGTTTCTTCATATTCTAGTGTTCACAAAGTCTGATTTCTCAGGCTTTCTATCTCAGTTTTGTCTGCATGTTTGTTTCTAATTTGTAGTCCCTTATTCTATATTGGATAAGGGTCTGTCTGTGTTGTGCATGTGTAATTTCTCTATAGGAATTTGTCACAGTTCAGCTTCTTTTGTTGCCTACTAGATGTTGTAATAGTATTCTGGGCTTGGTGTAATGCATACCTTTGCTGCCTTTTTATAGATAAGGTTGCTGCTGTTTGAGTTCTGAGAGTTCCTGCTAGTATGGTATGGTATGGTAAGGTTCTAGGGTTTTTTTTCCCCTAGGGATTTGTTTTACTTCACAAAGTGTTTGGCATTGGAGGGAGTTTGTTTTGCTCTCACTGCTGTGGCACCAGATTTTGAATATTCATTTTTTTGCATGACTAATGTTCTTTTCTGTACCTGTTGCAAATCTTAAGTTTTTATGATGATGATTATGATTATTTATGTTTTATTGTAGTTAAGATATTCTCTGTATTTTTGTAAAAAGGATTCATAAAAAAATACATTAATATTTGTTTTATTATATGATTGATTTGATGTTTGTGTTTTTTTTTTTTTGCTTTTTACATGATATGTATTTATAAACTGCAATAAATATAAAATAAATTAATACAGATTAATAAGGTATTTTTAATGCTGGTAAGTGCTTGAAATAATAGAATTAAAATATTTTAAAGCATCACTCATGGTGAAACTACTTAGAGTACACCTGACAATGGAATTCTAAGGCATTATTTATTGATAAGGCTACAACTAGTAAGACCTAGACCTGTATGTCAACTGCCCACCCATGTTAACATTGGGCCCCCCAAAAAATTCATTTCTGTCCATGCCACTGGTTATGGGTGAAATGGATGCTATTTCCCTCCACCTTGGCTTGCTATGTCTGGATGTAAGCACATCGCTAAGTGTACAGGGTAGTGATAACCTGTCTACTGAATGTTGTTTTGGAGGTTAAAAGGCACTGCAGCCAATTAAATCCCATTTTCTCTATGATCTGCAGAGGCTGATCATTCAGGGTACATAAGAACATAAGAATTGCCATACTGGGTCAGACCAAAGGTCCATTAATCCCAGTTTCCTGTTTCCAGCAGTGGCCAATCCAAGTCACAAGTACCTGGCAAGTACCCAAACATTAGATAAATCACAAACTACTATTGCTTATTAATTATCATAATAGTATATGGATTATTCCTCTAGGAACTTATCCAAACCTTTTTTAAACCCAGTTACACTAACTGCTGTAACCACATCCTCTAATAATGAATTCCAGAGCTTAACTATGCACTGAGTGAAAAAGAATTTTCTTTGATTTGTTTTTAAATGAGCTATTTGCTAACTTCATGGAGTGCCCCCTGGTCCTTCTATTATCTGAGAGAGTAAATAACCCATTTACATTAACTTGTTCATGTCCTTTCATTATTTTGTTGTAGCAATACAGAGGCATTATGACATCCTCCGTTTTATTTGCCATTCCCTTCCTAATAATTCCTAACATTCTGTTTGCTTTTTTGATTGCCACAGCACACTGAGCCGACAATTTCAATGTGTTATCCACTATGATGCCTAGATATCTTTCCTGAGTAGAATCTCACCTAAGATAGAACCTAACATTATGTAACTACAGCAAGAGTTATTTTTCCCTACATGCATCACTTTGCACTTGTCCACATTAAATTTCATCTGCCATTTGGAAGCCCAATATTCCAGTCTCGCAAGATCCTCCTGCAATTCATCATAATCTGTTTGAGATTTAACTACTCTACATAATTTTGTGTCATCCGCAAATTTGATCACCTCACTTTTTGTACCCCTTTCCAGATCATTTATATATATTAAAAAGCATCAGTCCAAGTTCAGATCCCTGAGGCACTCCACTGTTTACCTGTTTCCACTGTGAACATTGATCATTTAATCCTACTCTCTGTTTCCTGTCTTTTAACCAACTTGCAATCCACAAAAGGACATCACCTCCTATCCCATGACTTTTTAGTTTTCATAGAAGCCTCTCATGCGGGACTTTGTTGAGCGCCTTCTGAAAATCCAAATATACCACATCTACCAGTTTACCTTTGTCCACATGTTTATTCACTCCTTCAAAAAAATGTAGGAGATTTGTGAGGCAAGACTTCCCTTGGGTAAATCCATGTTGGCTGTGTCCCATCAAATCATGTCTATCTAAATGTTTTGTGATTTTATTCTTCATAACAGTTTCCATGATTTTTCCTGGCACTGAAGTCAAGCTCACTGGTCTATAGTTTCCCAGATCACCCCTGGGTTCCTTTTTAAATATAGGGGTTACATTGGCCATCTTCCAATCTTCAGGTAAATCGGATGATTTTAATGATAGGTTTCATTTAATTGAGATAGGTCTGAAATTTCATTTTTTAGTTCTTTCAGAACCCTGGGGTATATACCATCCAGTCCAGGTGATTTAATACTCTTCAGTTTGTCAATCAGGCCTACCACATCCTCCAGGTTCACTATGATTTGGTTCAGTTGATCTGAATCATCACCCATGTAAAGTTTCTCCGGAATGTGTATCTCTCCAACATCCTCTTCAATGAACACCGAAGCAAAGAAATCATTTAATCTTTCCGCGATGGCCTTATCTTCTCTAAGTGCTCCTTTAACCCCTTGATCATCCAACGGTCTAACTGACTCCCTTGCAGGCTTTCTGCTTCATATATATTTACAAAAGTTTTTATTGTGAATTTTTGACTCTGTGGCCAACCTCTTTTCAAATTCTCTCTTAGCCTGTCTTACCAATGTCTTACATTTAACTTGCCAATGCTTATGCTTTATCCTATTTTCTTCTGATGGATCCTTCTTCCAATTTTTGAATGAAGATCTTTGGGCTAAAATAGCCTCCTTCACTTTATTTTTTAACCATGCCGGTAATCGTTTTGCCTTCCTTCCACCTTTCTTAATGCGTGGAATACATCTGCTTCTAGGATGGTATTTTTTTTTTAACAATCTCCACGCTTGTTGTGCACTTTTTATCTTTGTAGCTGCACCGTTCAGTTTTTTTCTAACAATTTTTCTAATTTTATCAAAGTTTCCCTTTTGAAAGTTTAGCGTTAGAGCCATGGATTTACTTAATGTCCCCCTTCCAGTCATTAATTCAAATTAGATCATATTATGATTACTATTGCCACGTGGCCCCAACACTGTTATTTATTTATTTGTTGAGTTTTATATACCGTCATTTGGTGAGCCATCACAACGGTTTACAAGATTCAAAAGGTATTCTCTTAACATATGTGAATTAAGGGTATAACAGGATACATATTATAAACGTAAAGTTATTCTTTTTTATAGTCTGAAAAAAATCATTTTTGAATGAGAAGGGTTTGCTTGGTGCTGGTTGATGACTTGTTTTTGCGTGGTTTCGGTTGGTAATTCTGTTGGGCGTTTGGATGTTGAGAAACTTGATTGTCAATGTAGACTTTGTAAAACAGCCACGTTTTTAGATCCTTTTTGAATGTTACTTCTCTAATGAAATCCTGTGCTCCACTGACAATTAGATCTAAAATTGCTCCCTCTCTCATTAGTTCCTGAACCAATTGCTCCATAAAACTATCATTTATTCCATCCAGGAACTTTATCTCTCTAGCATGTCCAGATGATACATTCACCCAGTCAATACTGGGGTAATTTAAATCTCCCATTATTACAGCACTAACAATTTGATTAGCTTCCCTAATTTCTCTTAGCATTTCACTGTCCGTCTCACCATTTTGGCCAGGTGGATGGTAGTATACTCCTATCACTATATTCTTCCCCAACACACAAGGGATTTCTACCCATAAAGTTTCCATTGTGCATTTAGTTTCATGCAGGATCTTTATCCTGCTGGACTCTATGCCATCCCAGACTTAAAGCACCACCCCGCCTCCCAGATACTCCTCTCTGTCATTGTGATATAATTTGTACCCCAGTATAGTACTTTACCTTTGGTTATTCTCTTTCCATCATGTCTCTGAGATGCCAATTAAGTCTATGTCATAATTCACTGCTATACACTCTAATTCTCCCATTTTACTTCTTAGTCTTCTGGCGTTAGCATACAGACATTTCAAAGTGTGTTTTTTGTTTGTATTTACATTCTGCTTTTCAGTTGACAGGGATAAATTGGAATCTTTTAGCTCAGGTGAGTTTTAATTATAGGCACTTGGACTACTTTTCTTATTATTGGAACCTCTCTGTTGGGATGCCCTAACTCTAATGCTTCATTAGTAGACTTTGAAGATATTTCCCTCCGAACCATGCGCTGCTGAGTGACTGTCGGCTTTCCCCTTTGTTCTAGTTTAAAAGCTGCTCTATCTCCATTTTAAAGGTTAGCACCAGCAGCCTGGTTCCACCCTGGTTAAGGTGGAGCCGATCCCTGCGGAAAAGACTTTCCCTTCCCCAAAAGGTTCCCCAGTTCCTTACAAAACTGAATCTCTCTTCCTTCCACCTTCGTCTCATCCACATATTGAGACTCCGGAACTCTGCCTGCTTCTGGGGACCTGCACCTAGAACAGGGAGCATTTCAGAGAATGCTACTCTGGAGATTCTGGATTTAAGCTTTCTATGTAAGAGCCTAGATTTGGCATCTAGAACCTCTCTTCCATATTTTCCCAATGCACTGTGTCATCACATTTCAAGTTGTTTGTTTCTTAACCCAGGATACTGATGTGGTAACTCACTCCCATCTGCTCCATAGTGGTTGCACTGACATAGGGATGGGATCACTTGTTTTCCAGCTAAGGGAAGGAGCCAGAGGGTCAGCTTGGGAGAATGATTTCCCATTTTCTCTGGTTTTCCTGATGTTTCTTTGAGTGAAAGATGAGGATCCCAGACTAATGCCGGTGGCCTCCCCTTAAACCAAGACTAATGGGATTGTTTTAGTAGATGATAGTGCATACCACTCTAAGATGGCCCACCATCTTTTCTCTACTGATAATATTCTGATAGTGAATGTATTCTGCAAACTTCTGGTCCTACAGAACTCTCAAGTATCTGATCTCAATATATCTGGATTCATGGGTACTGGGGCTAGAGTAGAGGGGAGAATAGGAGATATAAGGCTATGGGCATCTCTCACTCTTGGTCCTGGCAGTATCAATTACTGCTTCCTGCTCACTGGATAGCACAGTAGTAACTAAACTTGCCAAGCCCTCATTATCTACTAGCTTTTGAATATCCTCTGATTCTACAAATCCATGACATGATTCATCTCAATCTTTAGTTTCTGTACTAAAGATATCCTACAGACACTGCTCAGCAGAAAACAGTAGAGAATGCTACACTGAGTATCGCTACACCATTAATGAACCTGGATCTAGGGATGTGCATTCGTTTCATACGTTTCCTATACAAGCATGTAATATGAGACGTATGAAACATATGAAATGAATGCACATCTAATTGGCATGTAATGGGAAACATATGAAACGAATGAAACAAATGCACATCCCTACCTGGATCCCCACTGCTGATGCCACCCTCCACTGATTCTTCTATCCTTGCACCCATAGGAGCAGTGCAGATGAGAGCAGGCACTGGCAGCTGCTGTTCCATCTGCTTACTGCACCCTGCCTCTGTAGCTGTTTTCACTAGAGATGTGAATCGTTTTCCATATCGTCTTAACGATAGAAATCGTGTGGCAGGGCAAGAAAATCGTGTTAGGCACGATTTTTTAGTTAAAAAATCGTTAAAAATCGTTTTTCCGATTAGTGCGCACTAACGGGAGTTAGTGCGCACTAACGGAGAGTTAGTGCGCACTAACTGAAAATGATACAATTTGACACTTTTCAGGTCAGTTAAGGTCAGTTTAGGAATGAATATGTATTCCTATTGGCTGCCCTCTTATTTATTCATGTTACCAAGCTTCCCACTGACAGTATATGGGGGATGGGAAATGGAAACAGTTGGTAGCTTGACAAAACAAGTAATGTGATCAGTCAATGTGACTAGAACTTGTGCCCTAACCCTGATACCAGGGGTATTGTGATCTTCCTGCACACAGTGCCCTATTCCTGATACCGGGGGTGTTGGGATCTTCTTGCACACATCCCGGTATCAGGGATAGGGCACTGCATGCAGGAAGATCACAACACTCCTGGTATCAGGAATAGGGCACTGTGTGCAGGAAGATCACAACACCCCTGGTATTAGGGATAGGGCACTGCGTGCAGGAAGATCACAACACTCCTGGTATTAATAGGGATAGGGCACTGCATGCAGGAAGATCACAACACCCCTGGTATCAGGGATAGGGCACTGTGTGCAGGAAGATCACAATAGCCTGGAGGAGTGAGGGTCAGGCAGCTCCCCCCTGTCTGTGAAGCCAGCCTCTCACTAGTAATGCAGGGAGGGAGCTGTCTCAGACTTCACCATCCTCCTCCCCCCCCCCCCTCACCCCACACACCATTCACTAGCTGGGACATGGGGGAAGTCAGGAGTGAGGGTCCGGCAGCTCCCCCCTGTCTGTGAAGCCAGCCTCTCACTAGTAATGCAGGGAGGGAGCTGTCTCAGACTTCACCATCCTCCCCCCCCCTCACCCACACACCATTCACTAGCTGGGACATGGGGGAAGTCAGGAGTGAGGGTCAGGCAGCTCCCCCCTGTCTGTGAAGCCAGCCTCTCACTAGTAATGCAGGGAGGGAGCTGTCTCAGACTTCACCATCCTCCTCCCCCCCCCCCTCACCCACACACCATTCACTAGCTGGGACATGGGGGAAGTCAGGAGTGAGGGTCCGGCAGCTCCCCCCTGTCTGTGAAGCCAGCCTCTCACTAGTAATGCAGGGAGGGAGCTGTCTCAGACTTCACCATCCTCCCCCCCCCCCTCACCCACACACCATTCACTAGCTGGGACATGGGGGAAGTCAGGAGTGAGGGTCAGGCAGCTCCCCCCTGTCTGTGAAGCCAGCCTCTCACTAGTAATGCAGGGAGGGAGCTGTCTCAGACTTCACCATCCTCCCCCCCCCCTCACCCACACACCATTCACTAGCTGGGACATGGGGGAAGTCAGGAGTGAGGGTCAGGCAGCTCCCCCCTGTCTGTGAAGCCAGCCTCTCACTAGTAATGCAGGGAGGGAGCTGTCTCAGACTTCACCATCCTCCCCCCCCCCTCACCCACACACCATTCACTAGCTGGGACATGGGGGAAGTCAGGAGTGAGGGTCAGGCAGCTCCCCCCTGTCTGTGAAGCCAGCCTCTCACTAGTAATGCAGGGAGGGAGCTGTCTCAGACTTCACCATCCTCCCCCCCCCCCCCCCTCACCCACACACCATTCACTAGCTGGGACATGGGGGAAGTCAGGAGTGAGGGTCAGGCAGCTCCCCCCTGTCTGTGAAGCCAGGCTCTCACTAGTAATGCAGGGAGGGAGCTGTCTCAGACTTCACCATCCTCCCCCCCCCCCTCACCCACACACCATTCACTAGCTGGGACATGGGGGAAGTCAGGAGTGAGGGTCAGGCAGCTCCCCCCTGTCTGTGAAGCCAGCCTCTCACTAGTAATGCAGGGAGGGAGCTGTCTCAGACTTCACCATCCTCCCCCCCCCCCACCTCACCCACACACCATTCACTAGCTGGGACATGGGGGAAGTCAGGAGTGAGGGTCAGGCAGCTCCCCCCTGTCTGTGAAGCCAGCCTCTCACTAGTAATGCAGGGAGGGAGCTGTCTCAGACTTCACCATCCTCCCCCCCCCTCACCCACACACCATTCACTAGCTGGGACATGGGGGAAGTCAGGAGTGAGGGTCAGGCAGCTCCCCCCTGTCTGTGAAGCCAGCCTCTCACTAGTAATGCAGGGAGGGAGCTGTCTCAGACTTCACCATCCTCCCCCCCCCCCCCTCACCCACACGCCATTCACTAGCTGGGACATGGGGGAAGTCAGGAGTGAGGGTCAGGCAGCTCCCCCCCTGTCTGTGAAGCCAGCCTCTCACTAGTAATGCAGGGAGGGAGCTGTCTCAGACTGGTATCAGGGTTAGGGCACTGTGTGCAGGAAGATCACAACACCCCTGGTGCCAGGGTTAGGGCACTGTGTGCAGGAAAATCACTTAAAATCTACACTTACCAACAATCAATTACATATATTTGAACTGTGTACAGTTCCAGCCAGGACCACCTTTCTAAAATGCACAGTGATTGGCAAATTCAACATGCACTAGCATTTCAGGTGCCTGCTAACAAAAATAATAAACAAACAAGTTCTAGTCACGTGAGTGCTGATCATTACATTACTTTTTTTTGTCAAGCTTCCAACTGTTTCCATTTCACATCCCCCCCAACCATTACCTCAGTGTTAGCCTTGGTAACATCAATAGATAAGAGCACAGCCAGCCAATAGGAATACATATTCATTCCTAAGTGACCTTTACTGACCTGGGAAGTGTGAAGACTTTGTTTCATTTTCTGTTGGTGTTCGTTAGTTTCCAGTTCCATTTCCCATCCCCCCAACCATCACCTCAGTGGTAACCTTGGTAACATCAATAGATAAGAGGGCAGCCAGCCAATAGGAATACATATTCATTCCTAACTGACCTTCAGTGACCTGGAAAGTGTTTATTTGTATCATTTTCAGTTAGTGCGCACTAAATCGAGTTAGTGCGCACTAACTGGGAGTTAGTGCGCACTAACTCCCGTTAGTGCGCACTAACACGATTTAACGATTTTTAACGATAAATCGTTAGAATTTCTATTGTATCGTGTTCTATAACGATTTAAGACGATATTAACATTATCGGACGATAATTTTAATCGTTGAAAAACGATTCACATCCCTAGTTTTCACCATTCTACAAAAAATTATCTTAATCTTGGTTAGGGGACTTCTGGTAATATCACTCTCAGTGCTGCTTGTGCTTGCCCTAAGTGCCTGTAGAGGAAAAAGCTTTTCTCATCTTCTCATGTTCTTGCCATGTCTGTCCTCTGATGCCAGTGACTTGATGGAATCTTAAACAGATCACTAGTGGCAATGCCTATCGCTAAGAGTTTTTAGTATTATAATACACCTCACACACAAATGATACTGCAGGCACTGTGCTTCTTCACTAGGGGGTAGATTCTAAAAAATAGCGCGATCGCGTACTTTTGTTCGCGCACCAGGCGCAAACAAAAGTACGCTGGATTTTATAAGATACGTGCGTAGCTGCGCGTATCTTATAAAATCCGGGATCGGCGCGCGCAAGGCTGCCGATTTTGGGCAGCCTGCGCGCGCCGAGTGAGTTTATGGGTCGAGGGCTTGCAACTCATATTTTAAACCCACAAATTATGCACGCATATGTACACACACGTGCACAACAGAATGACGATAAAAAGTGGTGGATTAGGAATGGGTCTGGGGCATTCCAGGGTGGGGCCAACATTTACACATATGAATCCTGATTTTAAAACCAGTGATTGCAGCATGCATCGAGCTGTTACCTGCACAAATTAACTTTTGTGCTTGTTCAGGTATAAGTCTGTAAAAAGCTCATTATGGCCAAAAACAGACTGGGTGAGGGGTCTGGATAAACTGGAGGCAATGCAGACTGAAGAACCTGAGCGGTCTTGATGACCTAGAGATAGACTGGGTAATCCAGTGGCATAGCCATTGGTGGGCCTGGGAGGGCCATGGCCCACCCACTTTGGGCTCAGGCTCACCCAACCAGGACTGTATGACACTGGAGCTGCAAGGCAGTTGTGGGATCCCATCCCTGCGAAGGCGGGCTGGAGCTGCAAGGCCATCGTGGGATCAAATCCCAGTGATGGCGAAGAGGAGGGCTGGAGCTGCAAGGCCATCGCTGGATCCCACCCCTGCAACAGCAAGGCTGTCACAGGATCCCATCTCCGTGACGGCGAAGAAGAAAGCCAGAACAGCAAGGCCATCACAGAATCCCATCCCTGCGTCAGCGAAGAAGAAGTACGGAGCAGCAAGGACATTTCGGGATCCCATCCCTGCATCAACAAAAATAGAAGTTTGGCTGTGTCTAATGAAAAGGTCCTGTGTGTTTCGGGGAGGGGGAGAATGAGAGCTTGAATGTGTGTATGTGGGTGAGAATGGGAGCCTTTATGTGTGTGTGTGGATTAGATTGGGAGCCTGGGTGTGTGTTTCTGTGGGTGAGAATGGGAGCCTGAGTGTGTGTGTGGATTAGAATGGGAGCCTGTGTGTGTGTGTGTATGTGTGTGTGTGTGTGCTTGTGGATAAGCATGGGAGTCTGGGGGTGTGTGCGTATATGAGTGAGACTGGGAGCCTGAGTGTGTATCTGTCTGGGTGAGAATGGGAGCCTGGGTGTGTGTTTATGTGTGTTTAAAAAAGGATTGGATAAGTTCTTGGAGGAGAAGTCCATTACCTGCTATTAGGTTCACTTAGAGAATAGCCACTGCCATTAGCAATGGTTACATGGAATAGACTTAGTTTTTGGGTACTTGCCAGGTTCTTATGGCCTGGATTGGCCACTGTTGGAAACAGGATGCTGGGCTTGATGGACCCTTGGTCTGACCTAGTATGGCATTTTCTTATGTTCTTATGTTCTTATGTTCTTATAAGAATGGGAACCAGGGTGTGCATCTGTGTGTGTGAGAATGGGAGCTGGGAAGTGAGAGTGAGAACTTGTGCTTGTGTTTGTGGTAGAGCATATACGAGTGAGAGCTTGTGTGTATGTATGTATATGGTAGAGTATTTTAGAGTGAGAGCTTGTGTGTATGAGGGAATCTGTGAGAGAAAGCATGAGCCTCTGTGTTTGTGTGTGTGTGTGTGTGTGTATGAGGGTGGCAGGGAAGAATAAAATAGGAGAAGAAACAAAATGAGAAGAGAGACCCTAAAAAGGAATTAGGAAATGACCACAAGGGAAAAGTGAGAAAAAAGAGACTGAGACCAACTGATTAGAAAAATACAAAGATCAGACAACAAAGATAAAAAAAAAATATTTGAGATTTTTGCAATTGGAATATGCCATCTTTGGGATGGTGCATTTCTTATATTTTTATATTTTGCTCTTTCTTCAGTATTTCACTGTTCAGAGTCTAGTTTCTCAAGCTTTTTATTTTGGTTTTGTCTGCATGTTTCTGTTTTTAATTTGTAGTCTCTTATTTCTATATTAGGTAAAAGTCAGTCCCTGTTTTGCCCGAGTGGGTGTGATTGAAGTGCAGTATTTCTCCTAGCATGTAGTTTCTCTGTAGTAGTCCAGCTTGTTCTGTTATTCCAGTAGGTGATGTCTTATTGTTCTAGGGCCTGGTGTAATATATGCATTGCTGCTTTTTCATAAGGTTACTGTAATTTGAGTCCTAAGAGTGAGTGTTGTGACTATAGTATGGCAAGGTTCTAAATGTCTCTTTTTTGCAGGAGTTTGTGTTACTTCACAAAATGCTTAGCAATATTTTTTGCTGAGGTGACACCATAATTTGAATTTTCTTTTCATGTTGGTTGTAATGTGAATTGTGAGAGAGGCGAGGTGCTGGTGGTGGTTTAGGGTTTAGGGGCCAGTTTGTCATGCAGAGTGAGTCGTACGAACAGCACAGTACACCTCGGTGAAGATTTGACTTCATTGGAAGTGAGGAAAGTCTCACAAAGATGAAATTTCTACTATGTTCTCTCACCCTAGCTTGTTGGACTCTATAACAGGGTACCATCAAGCTAGGGCGAAATAAAGTACAAAATTTCATGGTACATCTCACTCTGCATGATAAACTGGCTCCTAAACCTTAAACCATCACCAACAGCTCACCTCGAGCTATTAGATGACCCTCCTATTGACATATAAATAGTTGCATACTGTGAAGTCCTCCCCCAAAGGCTCTCTCTCTTGCTCTCTCTCCCTCTCCCCTGCCCAAAAATGGCCAAAATGCAATTCTAAAAATTTATTGCGAATAGCGTTATGGACATTTTGGTCATATTGTACAGCTTAATGCCAGAAAAAAGTGTGATATTGCCCCTCATTTTCACAATTCCCACCCAAACTCCTCCCTAATCCCACCCCTTCCTGAAATTTGCATCTGTGCTATGCGATACTAATATTATCACATGTGTTATGTTGAAAATAAGTCTGGATGTAACTGATTTACTGGCTCAATTTGCTCTGCCAAAGTGTTACTAGTGCATTTAGTTAAACAAGAAACTGCCTAAAATACTCAGGGGAGCTATTGCCAGCCTTATGAATTGTCTTTTTTATTTATTTATTTAAAAAAATTTTGTATACCACCTTTACAAAAAATAGTATTTGATCAAAATGGTTTACAGGAAAACAAACACAATTGTAAAAATAAATAATATAAGAAATTAAAATACAATAAAATAATGAACCATAAATAACATTAAGTATCATACACAAACAAAACAACATAAATGCCATAATTCAGCCACAAATTCGTAATGAAATATAAATTAAGAGGAAAAAGGAGGGGAGGGGGAATGGAGGGAAGGGAACTAGGAAGGGAAAAAACTGTCAAATTGTAACAGAGAGTATGAGTCCAGTCAGTGCTGCATTTATTCTTTTATCAAGTATTGAAATGCTTTTTGAAATAGATGGGTTTTTAGTGCTTTCTTGAAATCTTGTGTATGTGATATAAGGTGGATAGAATCAGGTAAAGAATTCCAAAGGAACGGAGCTGCCACAGAAAAAGCTCTTTTGCAAGTTAACTCTAGCCTTTCAGTTTGAGCAGACGGTAGATATAGCAAATTTTTTGTAAGAGATATGAGATGTCTTACCGGTTTGTAAATCCCAAGAGTTGTGCATAGCCATGTGGATGCTGGGTTATGAATTAGAGAATGAATAATTGAAAGAATTTTATAAAATATTCTAAATTTTACAGGGAGCCAATGAAATGAATAAAGAATGGGGGAAATATGGTCTCTAAGGGACGCACCAGAGAGAACACGAGCAGCTGAGTTTTGGACCAATTGTAATGGATGAATTGTCTTATACGTGTTCCTAGTTTCCTACTGCCAATGGAAGTTTTCAAGGACCCAGCTTCTAGAAATGCAATGGTAAGCCATCTGCTTTCAAGATACCTATAGCTTAGTTCCTTTATATAAAGTATTAAACTGTTAAGCTTATTTGGATCCCATTTCAATGAGAGGTGCTGCGTAAATCCAAGTTATTCATATTTTCCTCAAAACTCTTCTGATATTTATTACACAACACATCTTGAGTTATCAATTATTCTTCATTTAATTTAAAAATCAAGCAAATATTTATGATATAATTTTAGTAAAAGCAGGAGTATGTCTGTTGTTGTCACCAATTAAGCCAAATAAAATTGCACACATATTAGCCAGAACAGTTCTTGCGCCTGTTTCAATGTGTAGTATTCTGTATGTTTTCTCCATGCCTGCATCATCCATCTGCTTTTTAAAGACAGTTAACTCCCAGAATTTGTTTAGTAACCCTACAAAATTAAATTACCTTCTCTATAATTTAATAAAATTTTTCATGAAAAGTTATTACTAACACAGAAAACAGACGTTGCATTCTTTTTTATGGCCATTTTTTCACCTAAACCCATGCTTTAGAGTTGTGTTTGATGATAATGACATTTAATTTCAGGAATGGTGGGCTTCCTAACACTGAGAAACCCTCATTCCAGTAATCCATGATCTGGTAACATTCCAGTTTCTGCTTTCATAAACTAGTTTCTGTTCATACAGAAAGGATTCTTCATGCAGCGTCCCTCCTGTCTATTCCTAGCTACTTTAAGAATTTGAAATGTACATACTTCTCTTTTACTGTAAATGCATTGCAGATAAGCCATAACATCTAACTTTATCACTATCTCTTTGGTGTGATGTATTCCTGCAAAAGTGAATTTATAGGTATTTCTTTTCTTGATATCCCTTGGGATTTTGGACAGGCCACTTCATCATGTTCCCCCAATCCATGTTACCAGTCACCTTTCTTCTTCTCCTTCCCCATGCATCCCTCCCCATGATATTCCTCCTTGACCTTTGCTTACCCAGTGACAACTGTCAAGATATCCATCCCCATCATTGTTAGTCCTGCACACTCCCCTCTTTGGGATCATTATATGTTCCACGCTAGTGGTATATGGAAGACCATCTGCTCCAGGAGGAAAGAGTTGCAGAAGGAGGGTTACCAGTGTTGGTAAAGAAGGGGGAGGAAGGAAGAGTGAGGATTAGCATCACCAGAAGGGGTTGTCAAGGAAGAGTGAATGTGGGCGGCTTGCTAGAGGCAGAGGTCGGCTGCTCCTATTTACCTTTGATTCCTTCTGGCCGTTGTGCTGTTTCTTCTTGCCCAAACGTGTTACAGTCATGGATCCCTAGGCCGAGGGGGAGTTGGCAACACCTGTGGGGAGGGGCCCCACAGGTCCCCGCCATCAGCTGGCGAGGCCAAGGAGAGCCTGAGACCCCGCTGAGGCATCACTACTACCAGCCCTCGTTCCCCGCAAGTTGAGCCCTTGGGTACCGGGGCCGGCTGGGCTTACGTGGGGTCTCAAGTGCGGTGCATCTCATGGTCCTGGTGGAAGCATGGGTCAGGGTCAGGCGGTAAATCTCGTAGTCCGTGGTCCAAGCGTGGGTCAGGGCAGGCAGCGAATAGCGTAGTCCGGGGTCCTAGCAAGGGTCAAGGGTCCAACGGGTCAGGAACTCAGAAACTGGAACAGGATCCTTCAAGAACAGGAGCAGGAACCAGGAAGCCAAGACACAATGTTATATCTCTATTCTTACAAAACTATACTTTTTGGATCGCCCCGCAAAAAGAAAACATCGCCGATCGTTTGTCTCGGTGTCCACTCCTGCTGGGACCCTCGACTGGATAGGTCGCACTCCCAATTAAATACCTCACAGTAAGATTTAAAAAAAAAAAATTATATATATATATTTTTCTTTTAAATATTTTAAAATATAAATAAATCATTACGTCACCCCGTTGCCAGGCTTCCTTATCGGGATTGCCGTTTAACCTTCCAACCCCCCCTTCCCGCGGGCTGCTGTTTTTCCATACCTTTCTGGCCCTTGCTGCCAACGGCACATGAGAGACCGCATCCTGGGTTTATTTGCCTTCGTTTTTCGGGGGGAGGGTTCACGGATGCCCTAGAAGGGCGGGTACCGGTGGCAGGCCCTTGCTCCTCGCCGGCACGGTAGAGCCTCGGGGGAGGGGTACCGAGCAGACGGGAGACGTGGCGGCGCTAGGGGCGAAAACGAAGCGTGCCTCATGCAATGGCCGGTGCGGCTGGGGAGGCGCGGCACCATTTGGGGGTATGCGCACGGTGGAGTCTCGGCGGAGTGGGACCAAGCGGACAGGAGACGCGGCGGCGCTTGGGGGAAAACGACATGTGTCTCATGCAATGGCCGGTATAGCCGGGGAGGCGCGGCGCCGTTTGGGGGTATGCGCACGGTGGAGTCTCGGGGGAGTGGGACTGAGCGGCTGGGAGATGCTGTGGTTCTCGGGGGGAAACGGAGTGTGCCTCATGCAATGGCCGGTGCAGCCGGGGAGGCGCGGCGCCTTTCAGGGGTATTTGGACCTAATAATCAAAATATATATATATATTTTTTTTCATATTGTTGCCTCTTCGTCTCTCCTATCCTGAGAGACTGGGAGACATGAAGGTGCCACACAAGAAATGGGAAAGATTACCAAAAAAAAAAAAAAATTTGAAAGAGGGTTGGGGAGGAGAGGGGAGGTATCTTTACTGAGTTTCCTTGGGGGAGAACCACGGCTACCTGGCCTCACAGAGCTTTGAAACTGGGGTTAATATCCTCGCCCCACCTATCTGTACGCAACGTCATTTCCGGGAAGGGGGGCCTGGGGGGGGGGGGGGAACAGCACTGAATTTAGATATATATAAAAAAAAAAATTCAATAAATAAATTAACAATTTTATATATATTTGCTTTATTTTCATGTTTTCTAATCCCTTAACTCCTTTCCAGACACAGGTTGCCTCCCAGTGACAGTGCAGCCTAGTGGTTAGAGCTGCAATTCATAACCAGGGAGACACAGGTTCAACTCCTACTGGAACTATTAAACAAAAAACTAATATATATTATCCTGTTTTTCTACCTATCATTTTATTATTCTTAATAACCTCCCAATTTTCCTACTTTAGCAGGATTAGCAGGATTTGTGTCCGTATCACCTATTTAGAATGGCTCCAAGAAGAACCGGATGAAAAACTACTGACAGCCACCATAGAGGGATGCCAGAAAAAATTAATATCGTTGTCACGGACCCTTCACCCTTGCCTGATGGCTCGCCGGTCAAATTAAGAAGTCCGATTGTCACGAGGAGTTCTGGAAGAAGCCAGGCCAGAGGGAGAAGCAGAGGACAAATCCACCCAGCCAAAGGAACTACTCGTTTCGCGGCACAAGAATACATCAACGATACATCACAGCCCACGAATGATAATCCTCCACCCTCGCCCCTCATGGTTTCAGATACAGCTCTATCCCCTTCTATCACGACCGACATGGGACTTCCGATCCCTTCACACCACGGATCTCCGGACACCATTCGGCTTCCCTATGATAACATTCCCGGCTCAGGTGTTTATATTGCCGATCCGGTGCCAGCAGTACCTGACCATAGATGGGACACATCCACGCATTACTACAGAGATAGACGCTTTTCCCCTAACCATGATGGAGAAGCACCACGGGATCCATCGACGTATCATAACAGAGATAGCCTTTTTTCCTTTAACCATGAGGGAGATGTTCTGTGGGATCCATCGAAGCATCACAACAGAGATAGAATTTTTTCCCTTAACTGCGAGATAGATGCAACCGCAGGACCTCCCCGCTCCAACACCATCCCGTACGCACAGACAGATCGGGACCCAGAAGACATATGGGAAGGGACCCATATTCGCCCGTACCACCGAGGCAATTGCCTCGGTGGTACGGGCAATTGCCAAAAAAGCCCACTTACTATGAACACGAGAGCGAATTTACACGGCGCCCTTCCCTGTTTCCAGACAGTTACGTCAGGGACTCACCTTACAACCGTTCCTCGCCAGCAGAAGCTTTGCACCTAACAACACACGGCAATACCATTTCCTCACATCACAACCGAGGCGACGGCGAAAGGCCTTCCAACAGCTCTCAAGCTGAAAACCGCTCACATCTGCCGGATACTGGTGAGTGCGGGTTGCAAGGGCAGCAACAGGCATCTGGTGAGTGTGGGTTGCATAGGCAAGATCAGGAGGCACCGCAAGATGTTGTAGTAAATAAAAAGTCAAAACGCAGGTCCAAGCGCAAGTGCAGACATAGTTCCTGTTTCAGTAGCTCTACCTCTTCATCCACCTCCGGATCCTCTAGTGACAGCGATAGGCTAATACATGGTAACAACCCGGACAAAGATTCCAGAGGTCCACCAGCTTTAACCACTCTGTCGGAACTCTGGGAAATCGTGCCCAAAAGATTACAAAAGAAAATCAAACAGCGCAAATACATTGACATATTCTTCATACTTCATGGGAGGTGCAAACCCGAAGAACGGAAGAAGCAAAGAGCCGGATCGGCAATCTTAGGCAAAGAGGTCAAAATACCAAAGACTATTATCAACTGGATCATGGCTTTCATGCACATGACCAGTGTGGTAGGACATCGAGATCACACTCAATATGGTCCCATGTTGAGTTACGCTGTCAACATTCTGCATGCTTATCAACAGCATGACGGTTGGGCTTGGCTCAATTATGATGAGCAATTCAGGGACAAGATGGAGGAGAATAGATTTATGACTTGGGGCACCCAAGATGTAAACTTATGGATCAATCACATGACCAGAAAATCCATGGATCATGCAACAAGAGCAAGGTTTACAAGGCGAGCATCGCGAGGACGGTATCATCAATGACAAACACAAGGACAAGATAATACATGTTGGAGATTCAACAATACAGTCTGTACCTTCCCTGACTGCAAATTTAAACACATCTGCACCGGATGTGCTGCACCTCACCCTTTCACCAAATGTCCTAAGAAACAGGCTTCGGGGCGTAAACCAAATGTTACCGCCAAGGCCACCCTTTGACAAAGCACCCTCACCAATACGGCTGCAGGCAATGCTACCATGGTTGGATGTATATCCAAACCAGAGAAAGGCACAAAAGATAGCCCAGGGTTTTCAGCACGGTTTCATTATCCCCTTCCAAGGTAACATCGAACAATTGCACACCGGCAACGCACGCTCCACAACCACGCACAAGGAGATAGTGCAATCCAAGTTAGAAGAGGAGATTACACATGGAAGAATTGCCGGTCCCTTCAGTGAACAACCTTTTCCACACATGTTCCTATCCCCACTGGTGGTTATTCTGAAAAAGGAACAAGGAAAATATCGCCTGATACAGAATCTATCTTTCCTACGTGGCCATTCAGTGAACGATCACTTGCCACAAGCTGAATGTTCCGTGCAATATGCTTCCTTCGATTCTGCAGTTGCGTTGGTGCGCACTTGTGGATATGGTGCCCTAATGGCTAAGGCGGACATCGAATCCGCTTTCAGGTTACTGCCAGTCCACCCGGACAGTTTTCCTTTACTAGGTTTCACATTCAACCACTTCTACTACTTTGACAAGTGTATGCCCATGGGCTGTTCCGTCTCATGTGCCTACTTTGAATTATTTAGCTCATTCCTACATTGGGTTACCGAACAAAGAACGGCCTCATGCAACATTATTCATTACCTGGACGACTTTCTATTCGTTGGGCCTAACCATTCCAACTCCTGCTACAACCTCTTAGCTGAATTTAGGACCATTTCTCAGGAATTTGGTGTTCCACTATCTCCCACCAAAACAGAAGTCCCTGCAAATATTATCTCCTTCCTAGGAATCAAAATCGATTCTCACCAGATAATTGCCAAGCTGCCAGTGGACAAAGTTGACAAGCTACGGAACATTATCCAACAAGTTTCCACTGCTAGAAAGATTACACTATGAGTTGCACAATCCATTCTCGGCTCCCTTAACTTTGCTTGCCGCGTTATCCCGATGGGGAGAGCGTTCATGAGGAGACTCACAGCGGCTACAGTGGGTGTTCGACGACCGCATCATTTTATACGAGTGTCGGCTGATATCCGCGCTGATTTCCATATATGGAGCTCCTTCCTTAACAAATTAAGGAAATTTGTTTGATTGCGTAAATATTCTTGCCCCTTTTTCTTTCTTCTTCCTCTTCTCCCAGTTGTAAACTTCCTTGTTCATTGTAACTACTATTTCTGCACCAGTTAGTAGCTTGAGTTCTCTGTTCAATGCACGAATTGTTCCATGTAAACCAACTTGATGCATCCTTTGGGCGTGAAAGCCAGTATAGAAAATAATAAAATAAATAAAATAAATAAATTCAACGGCATATCCATGTTGCAGGACACCCCATTATCCAATGTCGATTTAAACATTCACACGGATGCATCCGGCGGTTGGGGTTTCGGAGCCATTTGCCAAAATTCCTGGTGCGCCGCAAGATGGCCCGAGGAATGGAGATCACAAGACCTTACCAGGAACATCACTTTTTCTGGAACTATTTCCTATTTTGGTTACCCTGGTGCTCTGGAGCTCTAGGTTAAAAAATAAACACATAATTTTTTGGTGCGACAACATGGCTGTTGTGCACGTATTAAATTCCCAATCAGCCAAGTGCCCTAGGGTGGTTAATTTACTTCGAGAAATAGTTTTAGAAGCTTTGCATAACAACATCTCGCTGCACGCTAGACATGTGCCAGGTACACGTAATAGTGCTGCGGATTCCCTTTCCCGTGCTAAATGGCCTTTGTTTCATATGCAGGTGCCAACAGCAGACGTACAAGGAACATCAGTGCCAGCACACTTATGGAGCATTGGACTGCAACAACACGGGACTTAATTCGCAGATCCCTTGCACCTTCCACTTGGAAGTCCTATTGTTGAGGCTATGAGGTAGTGGCCACCTTCCTTCAGGAGAATGGCTGGAGGCAAGGCCTGATAAGCGAGGACTGGTTGGTCAGTTACATTGCATCTGCAGAGATGCAGGGAACATCAAGAATCACGGTACAAAAATGTATGTCCGGATTGGCCTTTTTCTCTAAAGCCCGTGGCTGGAGCGATCCCACGAAAGCATTCATTATCAAAAAAATGATGGCGGGATGGGCGCGAAAAGAAGGGTCTACCATGGACAGAAGACATCCCATCACACACTACATGCTTAGAAAGTTATGGACACAATTATCTGCTATCTGCTCTTCTCCTTTCGCGACCGGGCTTTTTCATCTAGCATTCTCCTTGGCATTCTTTGGAGCCTTCAGAGTGAGCGAATTGGTGGCTGCCAACAAGGATGACAGCGGAACTAGCTGATTGCTATTCAAGAACGTCATTTGCACCCCTGATAAGATCACTATTACCATTCAAAAATCTAAAACGGACCAAGGTTGCCGGGGAACCACTATTTCACTTAAGAAAGTCCCTGCCTGCTTCACATGTCCAATAGATAACATGAGAAGATATCTCGATCTTCGCCCCAGGTGCGGGGCCCACTTGTTAATACACGCCAATGGCACGCCTCTCACCAGGTTTCAATTCTCCACAATCCTATGAGCTGCAGTAAAGCAGATCAAAATGGACCCAAAGATTTTCACCACCCACTCCTTCCGAATAGGGGCCGCCACAAGCGCTGCACAAGCTGGATTACAAACTGACGCAATCAAAAAAATTGGCCATTGGCGGTCCAATGCGGTCAACTCCTATGTTTGCTTGGACAGAGGTAACACGGTTAACAACACTTGTTAATTTTATTTTTCAGATGCCCGTCACCGTATTGCCTAGATTGTTGGTCACTCCTACGTCTGCTGGGCCGCAAAAAGAGCTCGTGAACGAACTTACGGAACTCACTTGGGGCTCGCGCCAAAAGGTTGGCTCATTGAATGGATGGGCAAACCTGGAATGCTCTGGGAACAATTATTGCCTGCCCTATGCCATCTGAAGGACGTCAGAGCATCACCCAATATCTTAATACTTCACCTAGGAGGCAATGACTTGAATACATGGACATGTAGACGCTTGATTCAGCGTGTAAAAGGCGATCTGGCCTGCATTTTCCAGTTATTCCCGGGCGTCAGGGTCTGTTGGTCAGATATCATTCCCAGACCAAAATGCGCACATTCAAAGCTATGGGGACGTGGGAGGAAAAAAGTTAACAGGCAGATCGGGGCATGGTTGCAAAAAATGGGAGGATTACAGATACGTCATCAATGGGCCGATGATATGTCCCCAAGTCTGTTCAGACCTGACCAGATCCATCTATCAGATATAGGATATGACATTTTCAATACGACCTTACAAGATGCCATCGAGACTCAAGGCACATAAAATGGCTGCAGCTTATTAGTAGGGGACACAAGGCAAGGGTATCCCCTACCTCGTGTTTTGGCGTGTACCTGGGCCGGTGCAGGTGGATTACACGTGGTGCTGGGGTCATCACGCAATGGCGGGGTAGCCGTGAGCGCCAGGAGGCGTGCGAGACGATGGCCCCCTTGCTCGGGAACAAGGTGGGGGGCCCCGTAACGTCAGTCTGCCTTGCTTGGTCCAGATGGCGGGCAGCAGCAGAACATCCTGCCGGCTCGGGTATCCCAAAAAAGTTATTATGTTATGTTTAAATAAAAGCTGCGGCCAATTTTACACCAACAACTGAGTCCGCGTAGTTAATTATACAGAGTTTAACAGCAAAAGGGGTAACGGTTAAAATTAAAAATTTTAAATATATATAGTATAATTGAACTGGTGATGAGCGACGAAAAGAACAAGTAGCAGCTGCTAACGTCATTACAAAACTATACTTTGCTATAATTTCACAATGTCTCAATGGAAAGATAGTATGATAGTATCTATCTCACTAGATATTATGTAAACTAGATATTACGTAAACCGATGTGATACTTTTGGATGAATATCAGTATATAAAAACAAATAAGTAAATAAATAGAACTTTAAAATGTGGGAGGTGCAGTGCTTGTCAGCATGCAGTACATCTGCAAACATTTTTTCATCCACAAACCAAGAGATACTTCATATTAAGAGTCTCCTCAGATTGTAATTAAAGTAATGTTATGTATGTAGCTCTTTGCCTGTGTAATTTCTTATTATATGTGGCCAAGAGTACTCACATGGTTAAAAAATATACTGAGGAACGCTGGAGTTGTATAAAGAATTCTGATTGGAAGGCCCTTTTAGTTATCCATTGGGAGGAATTTAAACATTTGGTGGATGACTTTAGAATTTTTTTGTCAATGACCAGCTTACCCGTTGTTACCGGAGAGGCGATTTAGCCTTAGCCATGTAGTGGAGGAAGTTGTAGCAGATCTTATTGTTGAGCAGCTTACAGCCAGAGGGTTTAAATGGCAAGATTGAATGACATTCTTTTCTATAAGATGGGTAAGTGGTAGAGTTATACTGTGACTGGTTAGCCTCCTAAAAGAGTTTTCATTGGTGCAGTGAGTTCAAGTGACCAAGATATAAAGAGAAGGTAACTGCAGGTTTTTTGTGTTTCAAAGTAATATGATGTTTGTTTGCAGCTTGGCATGGGATTTTTCTTGTAATAAAATTTGTTGTTGGGAAATTTGATGTGCTGGAGTTTGAATAATAATTTTATTTATAAATATTAGAATTTTGCTTATATTTTCAGTGGTGTTTTGATCAATGGTAATATTTGACCTATCTTCCCTGATGCAGCAGTCTGTGTCAGCTTTTGCCAATATCATCTGTAAATTTTGAATTTTGTGGAATATAAAAAAAATCCTATGAGCTTTGGCATTATCCCACTTCAATTTTTTGGCTTTTTGAAAGACATGACAGTTTTGGCAAGTTTGGGTGGAAGAGAGTAGTAACCAGAATTTTGGGACTATCGTTGGTGAACTTTGACATTTGTGGAATATAATAACTTCTGCAAACTTCAGCATTATACCACTTTGTGGGCCTTTTGAGGAATACAACAGTGCTGCCAACAGTGCTGGCAAGGTTGAGTGGAAGAGAGCGGTAACCAGTGCTTTGGCTTCAATTACTGTGGAGGAAGCTCGTACGGAGGTTGTTTGAAGATGTAAGTACTAAGTTTCCCTGTTGGTTACGATTTGGTTTCTGTTTTGAACTGCCTTGAAGGAACTGTTATAAGGCCCTGTGAGCTGCCATTTAACTTAAACTCAATCAATATGAGCTGCTGTGGGGATATTGTTTTTTGAGCTCATTTGAGCTTTGTTACACTTCAAATTTCCTAAGACTGGAGAGCAGTATTAAACTCATTTTGTGCTTTTGCATATATAAATGTGATCTTATTCTTATAAAATAATATGTAAAAATTGCTCTGCTCTCTTGTGTTCCATAAATGTGGTTGTGATGAACTGTGTAGAAATCATATCTAGGTAAATGTTTGTGAAACAGTGGCCCTTTCTGTGTTAATAATGTTGGTTATGGAAAATGAATTATTGTATTTAATCCTTATATGTTCATAATTTTATGTAAGTACATGAGGAATTGCATATGGAATTACTTCATTTAGAAAACTGAATTCAGTACTACATTAATGGAAAAGAATATAGTTGTTGAAAATTAAAATATCTAATTGTGATATCTTTTATTGCATCACCAACAACAACAACAAAAAGATGGATGATGTAATACTTGAGCTTCCAAAGCCAAACAGGTCCCATCTTCAGATGTCCCTTTGTTCTCAAGATTCATTTCCAGCACTACTCTTTGGACTTCTGAATAAATGTATGGCTTGTCTTCCCCTTCTTTTAGAACTGTGCATGCTGCTTCTGCAGCGTGTCCAGCCATGGCCATATCGAGGAACGCTAGCACAAACCATCAATATTTTGATCTTAAAATCAGCTTCTAAAGCATGCACTATAAAGCCTGTCGAGTGCTGGTCCGTGGACATTGGAGAGCAAGCTCCTTTTGCTAATTCTTTGCAAATACTTGAGCTAATATTATCATTTTTAGAAGAAAACGCACAGTTTCCAACAAATTTGAATGATAGCCATAGAAGGGACTTGGGTGGTCTCAAAATAATATCTTTGGATAATTCTCATGTTGGAGCCATTAAGGTTATCACAGCCCTCGAAGAAGCCCAAGACATGTTAGGATAGGAACCTGCAAGTTTTGTCTGTCTTTCCTTGAAATACCAATAGTTTATTAAATAAATAGCACAGAGTGGGTCACAGTTCTGACCATATAATGACTGGGTTAAGAAACACTTCACTTAATATAATCACACTTACTTAACATAAATATTTACAGCTCATTTTGGATTTTCAGAAACATAAGCCTTTTGGTTCCTAAAGGCATAGTAATAAAGCCTAACAATTTGTTAAAATATTGTTATATTATTAGCTAAAATACTGAGCCACTCCATGTGAAGGGGATAACTGAATAAAAGGTTAGTTGTTAGCACTGACTAAAACTTGTCTTCAACAGCACTGCACTTCAGCAGCTCAGAACTGATTCTATTACTTTCTGAATATCCTCCCAAACTAGGCAGAACTGCCAATTTTTTTTTTTTTGTTGAATGTTTTACACTTCAAAAACAGTAAAGTAAACCTTACACTGCCCCCTTTTTTCTACCATGCAAACTCCTGGAAAATATATTAATGTTTAACATGTGCACATAATGAGGATGAATGACCAAGCGAGAACTACATACACCAAGGGCTGAATTTCTGAGATTTTACTTTTAGTTGCAAACTGGGGAGAAAAATAAATTATAAATCAAGCTCTGTAGCTTTTGTCATCTGTGTCAGACTTGGGGGGGGGTTGGCTTAGTGTGTAAGCTTAGTGTATATAGAGCTGTGACTAAGAACCAGAGAATGAGGGTTCAAATGTCACTTCTCCCATTGATATTTCTTGTAACCTGGGGCAAGTCACTTTATCCTCTATTGCCTTAAACACAAATTAAGGGGGTCATCTACCAAACTGCATTACGGTTTACTGTGCTGTAAATATCTTAATGTAGTGATAATACATGGTATTTCAAATACCATGTGTAATTCTCCTCCCCCCTGAGAATGTGGATTTTATAATGAGCCAAGTAGCATGCAAATGCATGCTAATCATCACATGACAAGGCAAAACCATGTAAAATAAATAACGCAGCTTGCTCAAAATTGACAAATTGTGTTCTTTAATCTAAACTTAGATAAATCTATACTTTTATTTAACTATGTTTTTGCGTTTACCTATTTGTACAGCATAACCGTGGTTTCCCGCACCCGCCAACCCCCCCCCCCCTGCCCCTTCCCTTCCCCCCCTCTACCCCTCTCCCCAGTTTCTATTATCAGTTTCACTGTAAAGCCCTGTTGGCTATTTATTGTTCTATGGAAACCGATGTGATGTTTTCTTAATGAATGTCGGTATACAAAAACTTTAAATAAATAAATAAATAAATAAATAAAACAAACACAAGACTTGTAGCTAAGTTTCCTCAGGAGCATTGGGGCATTAACATATAACCCAATGCTCTCAGGCTTGGGCCTTAAAGGGGCTAATGTGGCCCATAGTTCCCTACCCTCTTCCCCTGGTAATGTGTAAAAATTAGTGGGGTCTAAAGAGATCCTCTCTCCCTATCCCCTGAGGCGGCCCAAAGTTCCAATTTGCAAAAAATTAAAAAAATTAGACCCCATCCCATTCCAAAACTCCTCTCCTTGGACCCCCAAAATCAGGCCCTCACTCTCCCTTGGGCCCCTGGACTTAAGAACATAAGACGTTGCCATAATGTGTCAGACCAAGGATCCATCAAGCCCAGCATCCTGTTTCCAATAGAGGCCAAACCAGGTTACAAGAACCTGGCAAGTGTCCAAACACTATGTAGATCCCATGCTTCTAATGCCAGTATTAGCAGTGGCTATTCCATAACTCAACTTGATTAATAGCAGTTAATGGACTTCTCCTCCCAGAACTTATCCAAACTTTTTTTAAACCCAGCTACACTAACTGCCCTAACCACATCCTCTGGCAACAAATTCCAAAACTTAATTGTGCGTTGAGTGAAAAAGAATTTTCTCCGCTTAGTCTTAAATGTGCTACTTGCTAACTTCATGGAATGCCCTCTAGTCCTTCTATTATCCAAAACAGTAAATAACTGATTCACATTTACCAGTTCTAGACCTCTCATGATTTTATAGACCTCTATCATAGGGGAGCTGTTCCATCCCCTTTATCATTTTGGTTGCCCTTCTCTGTACCTTCTCCAGTGCAACTATATCTTTTTTGAGATGCAGCAATCAGAATTATACATAGTACTCAAGGTGCAGTCTCAGCATGGAGCGATATAGAGTCATTAAGACATTTTCCGTTTTATTTACCATTCCCTCCCTAACAATTCCTAATATTCTGTTTGCTTTTTTTGACTGCTGCAGCACACTGAGCAGATGATTTCAATGTATTATCCACTATGATGCCTAGATCTTTTTTATGGGTGTTAGCTCCTAATATGGAACTCAGCCTTCCAGGGTCCCCAACCTTATCTTCCAGTGGACTTACAAGCATCTGTGGTAGTCTAGGGCAGTAAGATGGAGCACATCCTATGTTTCATGCTCACTCCATTTCCAAAATGATGCCAGCCAGCCTCAAGTGCTTCTCTGGCATAGGAGGTCCTGAGGCTGGTTGGTTGGTACCATTTTGGAACTGGCACCAACTTAGAGCATAGGGTATACTCCCTTGTACTACCATAGACCACTGGGAGGATGGGGGCCTGGAGAGTGGGGGCTTCTTGCACAATTGGAGCTTTCATCTGCATCAGGGGATGGATGAAGTGGTGTTGGGAAAGGGGGTCTCTAAAGAATTCACACTGGTTTCTACACCCTGCTGGGGTGGATACCACAGTTTAGTGAATCCTGCGGTATTTTCCCCTCTGGGAAAAATACCATGGCTTAGTAAATGACCCTCTTAGATTGTAAGCCCACTGGGGCAGGTAAATTCATGAATGTAATTCACCTTGAGCTTAGGTTTGGAAAAGCTGATATCCAAGAGCAATACCTAGCAGGTATAGTATCCCTCAGTTCATTAAGTCCAATAATATAATGATATAATTTACTTATATTCTGCCTTTCAAGTGTCGGGGTACGATAGCCAGTTAGCGTTAACCCCAAGGCAAGAGCAGGCTGAACTCAGGAAGAGTCTGGTCAGGCATGGCTGGCCACCTCCCCCCTTGGGTTGAGCCCTTAGGTTCCGGTGGTCAATAGAACCTAACAGGTGATGCACATGAGGGGATCACCAATTAGGACTGGACAGATTGGATACTAAGGCAAAATACAGGAAATTGCCCACAGTCAAAACAGAACTGAGTGCACCATAAATAAGACAAGAACAGTAACCGGAGACAAGACAAAATGGAAACCAGGACTAGACTAAGGCAGAACACAGAAAAAGGAAGGTCGCAATACTTAGGTCAACAGCAGAGAACTGAACAAGAACAAACAAGACAAAGAGACTAAGCCAGAAGGCTATTATAATGGAGATAAATACAGAACAGAACTACCACAAGGAAACAGCCAAGAAGGCCATTAAACTGAGGCCAAATAAAGATCAAGGCTGGGACTGAGAACCCAGAACAAATGGTGGCCACAACATACAGCAAGAGACTCCAAGCTGAGGCACTGGGTTTAGGGTGGGGCAGGCTTTTATGCCGAATCAATTCTTCAAACATGGCCTCTAGGAGGCCCTCCAACTCATAGGGCTTGGGGAACTGCTCAGCCAGGACCATAGCCCACTGAGGGCCCCTGCTGGTGGGAAGCAACACTGCAGATTACCCTTACATTAGGCATAAATCAGGTCATATTTAAGTACAGTAGATAGTTCCTTATCCTCAAAGGGTACTGTCAAGCTAGGGCGAGATATCATAGTAGAAATCTCATGTTTGTGAGACTTTCCTCACTCCAAATGACGTCAAACCTTCACCGAGGTATACTGGGCTGTTCGTATGTTTTAGTCTGCAGGTAAAACTGGCCCCTAAACCACCACTAATATCTCACTTCGAGCTATTAGCTGGCCCTCCTTTTAGGCATATAAATAGTTGAATACAGTGAAGGCCTCCCCAGAGGCGCTCTCTCTCTCTTTCTCTCTTCTCCCTCCTAAGCCTTGAAATGCAGTCTTTAATATAAATAGCATTTCAGGCATACCCCACAGCTTAACGCCAGGAAAAAAAGTATAGTTATTTCTGCCATTAAAACCATGTGAGAGCATCCATTATGCTATCACACAGTGTGATATTGCTCCTCATCTTCATAAATCTCACCCAAATTCCTCCCTAATCCCAAAATTTGCATTATACAATAGTGCTATTATCATATGTTGTAGCATTAACATGTTTTGATGAATGACCCTGTAAGGGGTATGTGAGGCAATGGAGAGTGAAGTAACAAGCCCAAGTTCACAAGGAACAGCACTGGGATTAGAACCCTAGCTTCTACAATTTGCAGCCTGCTGCTCTAACCACTAGGCTACTCCTCAATCACTACACTTGTGTCCTGTCACTTAAAGTCTCTAAAGATGAAGCACATATAGCTCCATCTTCCCACTTTTGTTGCTCTTTTTTCCATTTCCATTGCAGGAAAATGGACATAAAATAAATATAGAAACATAGAGTTTGATCAAGTTTATCATTTATTGATTTTGTTGATTTTAAAAATATAGCTCACAGGCCCTGTGTATCTTAGAAAAGTTGTGTAAATGCCCTCTGCATTTCAAACTGTAACTGCTTAGAACGGAGTCTACCTCTAACTTCATTACAATATATATAAACAACTTAATCCCTTTCCCAATATGCAGAGTCACCAAAATCTAAATACACTGAGATCATTGTATTATTAGTTTGCTGTAAAAATGCATCTTTTGGTTAGCATAGTGCTACCCATTTATACTACCATGCGATTGTGGGCCGAATTCATGCATATCCGATACTTGCTGAGATGAACTAGTGCGGCATATCCTAAACTGTCCTAGTTCCCTTGCGACTGAGCTAAACCCTTTCCCTCCTGCCCCCACATGATTTGAAGCAATAGACATTTCTGTTTAGATCAAAAGCACTTCATTTTGCTTTGTACCACTAAATACACTCACAGCATGCTGCCTGCTGTGACCGAGGCAAGGGAAGCTGTCCAGTCGCACACACCATGTGCCACTATCACAAAATGCACAGCATTATGTTGCCACATTTGGAGTGCTGCATGCCATTTTCCCTAATAATTACACCTCGCTTTATCTGTACCATTCAGAAAATGCAGGTGTGGGCTGCTGTAGTGTGGCCAGTAAGAGTGTGCCTTCTGGCAACCATTCCTCTGTGAGTCATGCTCCCCAGTCTGTTGGATTTAGAACTGTTTTCACTACTAATTTAGTTCTGCGCTGCAATATGCAATTAGTCTTATAATAGAAGCAGCTGCTTCCAGTTGGACAATGGTACTCTTCCCTTTTGGCTTTTACCAGAGCTTGTTGTGGTTCTGCTGATTTGATGGCTGGGATTGTAAAGTGGTATCTGGATGAGCCATATTAGGACAGGAGCATCAGAGAAATATGATTCTTGTTCATTCACTACTGCTATAGTGCTATTTCTCACAACAAAATTATAAATGTCATAGAAAATAAGGTTTTTTGTTTTGGTTTTTTTTTTTTTTGGGGGGGGGTTTACATGTTATATGGAGCACTGTTACTGAAAAGATTTCAGCTCTGGATTTTTGTTGTGCATGGTAATAAGAAAAAGTGGGAGAAAACAGCACATGCTTGAAAATTTAAATCTTGCAGGCTGTGCTGACTTTGCAATACAAAGCTAGCTATACAAAATATGATTATCATCATTTCTGTTCTCTGATCACATGCCCTAAAGGATTAAGATTCTACCAAGAGCAGAAGTCAAAGGATTTGTCCCAGTCAAGCTGAAGTGCTAGAGACTTGCATTTCAAGCAAGAAGTCTTGAGAGTGAATCACCTAAGTGCAGTATTTTGAAGAATTTATGGCCAACACAGTTGTCTGCAGACTTGGGCAAATAAAAACAATCAGACCCTATGTAAGAGGCACTGTGTATCTCAGGAAAACAAATAAATCCTCTGTATGCAAGCCTTTAGGCTGGCCCTAGCTTCATTACAGTATACAGGATCCTCAATATCCCTTGTTGGATTAGCGGCTTCACTCTTCTGACATCATCAACATCTGGAATTGACTGGAGGAGGTATCCTGACATTGATTTTGTCATGGAAACAGCTTAAACTAAGAAAAATAAGACAAAAACACTTGCCTACGCTTTAAGTACCAGACTGCCTCTTTTAAATATGTGCAAAATCACTTACATGGTTCAACTCCATTGGAATCAATGGGAGGAAAAGGATATCAAAATATAGATAGATTTCTTTGATTCATGGTTGAAAAATATGGTCCTAATTAGAAGAGAATGTTATAGAGGAGCTAGGGAACGCTCATTGAAATGCAGAAATCCCAAAACTGAAAACAAAATATCTCATCTCCTTTGTACTTTCTCTTGCCCTCATTGCACTGCACACCAAGGGGGAACAATCCATCACAAACAACATATGTCTGATGTTACGATTCTGAAGCTTCAGTCTCTACTCTAGTATTTTCCAAACCTGTCCTGGTGATCCCACATTCAGCTTGGTTTTCAGGATGGTTACAAAATATATACATGAGATACATTTTGCATATATTATGTTATGCTCAGGCTTGTGGACCCTTGGGCCAACGGAAGGATAGTATACCTTGGAGGAAGATCCGTAGGCTCTCCCGTCGGGTGGTGAGGCAGGAACAGAAGAGGTGACCAACTGACCCTCGGCACTGGAGACAGATGCGACTGTGAAGGCAGATGAAGAGTCGTGACGTCAAGGAACGGAGGTGTGTCTTCGCCACTGGAAGTCCACGGTCCCCCCAGGAGGAGCCCGTAGCAACCCGGACCGCTGGGACTTAGGTGGACCTTTGAGAGGTCAAGGAACAGACGTACGGTGCAAGGGCTGTCTGGAGCTTCACCCCTGGAAGCCCGCGGTCCCCCCGGGAGGAGCCCGTAGGGACCAGGGCCGCTGGGACTTAGGTGGGCCCTTGAAGACGATGGTCAGGAAGAGGTCCAAGGTCAAGAGCCAGAGGGTCATCACTTACCAGTCCGAGGTCACACACCGAGGGATCACCACTTGCCAGTCCGAAGCCACACACCAGAGAATCACTGCTTGCCAGTCCGAAGTCAATACCAGGAAACACTGCTAGCCGATCCAAAATCCGGAACCAGGAATACCAAGACGAAACTGGAACAAGGAGTCAAGATGCTGGAACTCACCGAAGCAAGCAGACTCAAACAACTCTCAAAGGAGACGTTGCAAAGTCGAGGAATGGTCAGAGGAAGTCTCCTTTTATACTTCCTCTGGCCCTGTGGATAGGAATCAGCTGCAGGCAATTAAAGGGTCGAGGTCCCTTTAAGTCTAGTGAAGAGGCGCGGCCTCGCACCTAAGGATGGTGGCGGACATCTTGGATCCGGGCCGCGGAGGAGAGCAGCAGTGGCTGCGAGGGAGGAGCAGGGACGGCTCCGATCCTGGCGGCCAGCCTGAAGGCTCGCGCTACCATACGGGGGTGCCGAGCTTGGCGCGGGGCAGTTGGCCCCGATGCTGCCACTGGCCTGGTTGGCAGAAGAGGTAGGGGGCCTCACCCGCGGACAGCCGCGGGCGCGGAACACAACAGTACCCCCCTCTTTAGGGCGCCTTCCCGGAGGTCTGGGTTTAGCCGGATGATCTTGGTGGAACTGCTCCAGCAATCCCCGATCCAGGATGTTGGCCAATGGTTCCCAGGTGTTTTCCTTGGGACCGAACCCCTCCCATGCTAGGAGATACTCCCATTTCTTTCCATGCTTTCTTATGTACAAGACCTCGCGGACTTGAAAAGTGAGGTCATCCTTGGAGGCAATAGGTTGGGGAGTCGGAGGCGTGCTGGAGGGCCAAGACAACACCAAGGGCTTTAAGAGGGACACATGGAACGTATTGTGTATCTTGAGGGAAGGCGGCAGACGAAGCTGATACGACACAGCTCCAACTTGACGGATGATAGGGAAAGGTCCAATAAAACGCGGGGCCAGTTGTGTTGATGGCAGCTTCAGATGCATGAACTGAGTACTTAGCCATACTTTTTGGCCTGGCCGGAATGGAGGGGAGGGCCTTCTTCGCTGATCTGAGTATTTTGTAGCGGCTTGACTGGCTTGGACCAATGCACGTCGTGTGGAGATCCACAAGCGGTGTAACTCATCTGCCGAAAGTTGAGCTACCGGGGAAGTAACTGTGATGGGAACTGGCAACGGTGGGCGTGGCTGCTTCCCATATGCAATCTGAAATGGCAAGGATCCGGTAGCAGAGGAGAGGTGGGAGTTGAGTGCGAACTCTGCCGAGGGTAGCAGGCTCGACCAATCATCCTGTTTATCATTGATGTTCTGGTCCATCCGGAAGGATGTGGTGAGCTTGAAAAGATATCTGGCTAAGTAGCGCCATCATCTGATAAAAAAAAGAACAAGTTGCCCATCCCCTCCCTCCCCTGCCAAAGCATAAGTCAATAAGCCTTTTTAAATGGTAGAGATTTGCCCTGTTTTGGAAGACAGCCCCTGGCGGGGATGGGGAGGTGATGTGGGAGCCCTGCTTTTTCCTAGTGGCTCGGTGGGGGGAGGGGGGTGGCAGGTTGAGCTCCATGTAAAGATAACATTGGGATGAGGATCTGGTTTCCAAAATGGGGAAAATCTCTAAGATTTAAAAAGGTTTAGGGGTGGGGGGTGTTTAGGTACATTGTATGAATTGACTTATGCTTTGGGGGGAGTGAGGGGGGATGGGGCAACTTATTTTATTTTGTAGATGACAGCCCTATTTAACCAGATATCTTTTGAAGACATCCGGTTGAGTAGCGTGTTATGCGATCACACAAGGCTGCATCACTAATAAATCTACCCAGCTATTTTCAAACATAGCTGGTTAGGTTTTTCGTTATCCAGCTGTATGTAGCTAGATAACTTTAGGCGGGTATACTCAGTGGGATGTTTCTTCCACTGATTCTATTGGACATGTTATCTGGCTAACTTTATCTGGATAACTTGTCCACTAACCGGCCTATTGAATATGGACTTTGTCCTTTTTCTTGCTGGCTATGCCTCTCTCTGTGTAATCCAGCATCCTGATGGCCTTAGCCACCACTTTGTCACATTGCCTCGCCACCTTAAAATCATCAGACACTATCACCCCGGAGACTCTCTCCCAGTCCGTTCACAACCCCCCACCTCAGGCAGATGTGGCTCCTTCAAATTGCCATACCCCACATGCATGACTCTGCAGTTCTTGGAAATGAATCCCAACTGCCAAACTTTCAAGCAGTTCTCAACCTTTCCTAGGTTGCCTCTCATTCTCTTTACGCCTTCAGGCATGTCCACTCTGTTGTAGATCATGATATCATTGCAAAAAAGCAAATTTTACCTTGTAATCCCTCCACAAATTTGCTCACAAAGATATTAATCAGAACCAGTCCCAGAACAGATCCTTGAGGAGGTCTACTTACTACTCTTTTTTCTTCAAAATAGGTTTCATTTACCACTACTCACTGGCATCTGCCAATCAGCCAATTTGTAATCCATTCTCCCCACCTAGGGACTCACTCCCAGGCTTCTCATACTATTTATGAGCCTCCTATGTGGGACTGTATCAAAAGCCTTTCTGAAATCCAAGTAAACCACTTCAATTACACTTTCTTGATCCAATTCTATGGTCACTCAATAAAAAAAAAAAAAATCAATCAGATAGGTATGAGAGGACCTTCCTCTGGTAAAACCATGTTGTCTCGGATCCTGTAACCCATTGGATTCAGATAGTTCATTATCTTTTCTTTAAGCAGTTTCTCTATTCAATTTCCTACCAACGAGGGAAGGCTAACCAGCCTGTAATTTTCAGCCTCCTTCCTGCTGCCACTTTTGTGAAGCAGGTCCACAACTGACCTTCTCCAGTCCTGCAGCACTATTCCATCTCCAAGGATCTATTGAACAGGCCCTTCGGTGGACCTGCTAGCACTTCTCTGAGCTCTTTAAATATCCTGGGATATGTTTCATCCAATCCCATGCCGTACCCACTTTCAGTTTTCCTAGTTCTCTCAAATCCTCTGTTCCGTAAATGTGGATTTATCTGCCCCACTCTCATCTGTATTTTTGCTAGCCAGGAACAGACCTTCTCCAATGTCTTCCTTAGAGAAAACTTAACTGAAGTCTTTATTAAATACTTCTGCTATTTCTTCATCTTTCTCCACACCTTGCTCCTTGTCTCCTTTCAAACTTACAATGCCACCTCTGGTCTTCTTCCTTTCTCTAATATATCTGAAAAATATTTTGTCACCACACTTTAACTCCTTGGCGATTTTTTTTCTTCCACTCAGCTTTTGCCATCTTGATTTCTTTCCTCATTTCCTTCAGCATCATAAGATTATTCTTGCCTGTGTTCCTCTTTTTAGATGCCAAACTTTTTGTCTTTATTTTCTGAGCCACCACCTTAGAGAACCAGCTCAGTTTCTTTTTTTTTCTTACTTTTATTTACACTTTTTTTCATAAAGGTTTGTCACCTTTATTATAGCTCCTTTTAATTTAGCCCACTGTTCCACTTCATCCATTTCCTTCTAGCTCCTCCTCAAGGTATATAGCTATTTTGCCAAAGTCTGTGTTTTGGAAATCCAGGACCTTGACTTTCACATTTGGGTGCTTAACTTCCCTTTTGGCTGTCATATCCAACCATACCATCGGATGATCGCTGGTGCCCAGGTGGCGCATCCACCAGGATATCTGAGATACTGTTTTCATTTGTGAGTGCCGGATCCAGTAGCAATTCTCCCCTTTAGGGCTCCATCACCACTTGTCTGAGCACAGCTGCTTGAAGGGCATCCATAATCTCTCTACTTCTTGCAGATTTGACAGCAGGGACACTCAAATCCATATCCCCACACTTCTCCTTTCCTTCCTATCTTTTGGCTGTCTTTGGTGTCTTTATCCATTTCTTCTGACTGATGTGGAGGCCAGCAGATCATACCAGTGTAAATAGAAATGGCATCATTTCTTTTTAAGACAGCCAATAGCGCTTCTTCCTCAGGCCTGGCATGACTGAGTGTGCAAACCATTCAATTGCTCGGAGTGTCACAGCTGGGGAAGCGGCAGGCCTGCCAGTCGGGGGGTCAGTGGCAGTGGAGGATGGAGAGAGCACCGCTGCTGGAAGAGGATATGAGTCTTCTCTCCTTCTTCGGCCCCCGGAAAAGGGTATGAGCTCATATCCATTTCCAGCGGTCAAAGAAAAAGAGGGCCGGGGGGGCGGTGCAGAAGCTAGCACTGGCTCTGTACTTCCTTTCCCCACACTCTCTACATTTCAGTTGCTCTGATATTGTTTTTGACATAAAAAGCTACTCCTCCCTCATTTCTGTCATCTTTAACTTTTCTGAGCAGGTTGTAGCCCAGTATGGCTGTATCCTATTCATGAAACTCACTGAACCGTGTTTCATAATAACAACAATATCTAAGCCCACTTCCATCAACAGGGCCTGCAAATCTGGTATTTTATTGCTCAGACTATAAGCATTTGTGCTCATAGTTTTCCAGAATTTTTCCCTTAGCTTGTTGCTCTTCCTGGTCATCTTTTCTTCCCTATTGAGCTAATATTTGTTAGTTACTCCAGCCACTTCCTGGATTTCTTGGGGGCGACTTTACAATTTCTTTCTGCCACCCCCATCCTCTAGTTTAAATGCCTTATGACTTAAGATTTGAATTTTTCACTTAGGATCATTTCTCTTACCAAGGACAGATTATAAGCCATTTTTACAAAAAGCCTTTTACTGTTCCAAACATGGCCTCAGCCCCCAATATATCCAAAACCTTCCTTACACCAGGTTTTTAGCCATGTATTGAAGTTAACTATATTGCTTAGCAATTCCTTCCCCATTCCATGACCACGTAACACTTCTGAGAAGGCAATAGTCTTTGCCGTGTGCCCAGTCTGCTTCTTCAGAATCTGGAAATCTCTGCATATTGTTTGGATGTAGTTTATAGCAAGGCTATTGGTCCCCAGATGGATAATAATATCAATTTTAGAGTCCTTTCATTCTTGCTTAATTTTGTTGGCTATTTGATTTGCACTTCCTCCCTTTCCTCAGTATACCAAAGCCATGTTGTCCCCTCAGAGCCATCTCTCCTGACACAGGCTATAGCTAAAGCAGCTGGCAAGGGAAACCCTTGCTCCATCCCAGCAAAGGAGACCTCAGCAGAAATTTCAGTGACAAGCTATCTAACAAAGCATATCAGGAGTTGGACACAGATGTGCTGGTATATTGGGCACACAAGTCCTTAATCTGGCCAGATCTGGTCAAGGTGGCTCAGCGTTATCTTTCCTATTCACCAACATTTGAGTCAAAGAAGCCATAGGGACTGAGTGGAGTCATTCCTCAGAGGCTGCTTTTGATGAAAAGCAGGCAGAGGAGCTGAGTGGGGTCATGCCTTAGAAGTTGCCTTTGGGGAAATGAAGGCAGAAGAACTCAGTGGAGTCATGACTCAGTGGTGGCACAAGTACGCAGAGGAACTCAGTGGAGTCATGACCCTTCAGTTGTGCTTGGAACACAGCAGGCAGACAAAGGATGTATCAAATCCCTGAGATTGCGTAAAGTATATGGCAGTGTAAGGCTGCTGCTTGATGTGTTTCCAGACCCCTGCGTTGTTGGTGTTGGGGTATGGTAGTGAAGGCTGCTACAGGATGTGCTGCCAGAGCCCTGTGCTGCTGTTGTTTGGGTATGGCAGTGAAAGGCTGCTACTGGATGAGCTGTCAGACCCTTATATTCTTAAGTCCAAGTGATTTTGGGGAAACATGTCAAGAGGAAGCAGGAGGATTTAAGCCCCAGAAGTGTTGCTGGGGACAAGTCAGGAGAAAGTAAGCTGAGTCAGATCCCAGTTTTAATCATGAGGTCAAGTCAGGAGGCAGCATGTTGTGACATGCTCCTGTTTTCTGGATAGGGAAAAGTCATGGGACAGCAGGTTATGACACACCCCAGTTTTCTGGATGGGGACAAGTCATGAGGAAGTAAGCTGATGGTAAGGGTAAGGAATGTTTATTGTGTCAATGCATGTTAGTACCTGTGATATTGATAAGAACAAGACAACATTTGGGTGTAGTGGCTCTTGGTCATCTGAAAGACTGTTTTCCATGACAGGAGACATCATAATCCCTCATTGCTACAGGCTTTCACCATACTTGATGAAAAAAGCTAATGTTCTTAAAATTAATCTGCCTTTTGCTTGACTTTCCAGATTTGCCATGCAAGTGGCAAGACGAATGAAAGGAATATGAAGATCCTGTAGCTGGCTTCTCTGCCTGTCTCCTGCCATGCCACAAGAACAACAATGGGTCCTACATCCAGCAACATCCAGTAACTGATTGACTGCATTTGTCTGGTGTGTCCCAAACACCACCAGTTGGATGACAACTTCAACAACCACACTGTTGCTGTCTTCCTGGCCTGAAAAGCCAGCCTAAGGCCACAGAAACACCAATGCTGAGTTCTGCTATGTCCCCAACCACACTACACACCTTGGAAAGTTTGATACCTTTGCCCCGATTGCAATTCTCCACAATCTATGTCTTGGGAATTCTGATGCCTTTGAGATGTTTGTGATTTCCTGTACTCTATACCTTGTTTTTTTAATGCCTTTATGCTCTTTGTGATTCCTTGAATTCTATGGCTTGGGGGTTTTGATACCTGTGGTTATTTACAGTTCTCTGTACTGTATTCCATGGTGATTTGAATGCCTGTGTGCTGTTTGCAATTCTGCACATTCTACACCTTGAGGGTTTTAATGCCTTTCTGCTATTTGTGATTCAGCACACTGTATGCCTTGGGAATTTTTATGCCTTTGTGCTGTTTGCATTCTCTACATTCTACACCTTGAGGGTATTGATGCCTTTGTGTGGTGTGTGATTTTTTGCATTCCAGACCTTGGGGGTTTGATGCTTTTGTGCTCTTTGTGATTTCCTGCACTGTATGACTTATAGATTTTGATATCTTTGTGCTGTTTGTGATTTCCTGCACACTACCCTTGGGTATTTTTATACCTTTGTGCTGTCTGCAATTCCTTGCACTCCATACCTTGGGTATTTTGATGCTCTTGTACTATTTGTGATTCCCCACATTGTACATCTTGGGCATTTTGATGCCTTTATATTGTTTGTGATTCACCATTCGGTATATAGTAATGTTGTATACAACTATAGTACACAAAATAGATATAGCCCTAGACTTTTGATGCCATTTTCCTCCTGCCTTAGCCCTCACAGATTATCTTGGGCTTTGCCTCCAGTCTTTCTGCTACTTTGCTCTACCTCTACCATTTCTGATTTTAATCTCCAGTGCAACTGCTACTACTACTGGTCCAAGCCACACTTGGTGCCCTAGGGTGCTTCTTCCTCCATTCTTGCTGTCTTCAAGGTTCTTTTCAACTATTCTACCCAATGCAATTTGCCAACTTTTTGTCTTGCCCTGGTAATCCAATGTTTTGCTCGCTTGCTGTACCACTCATAGAGCCCTGGGTTCTTTCTGCCACTCATAGTACCACTTTGCCCCTCTTGGTGCCTTGGCCTTTTGATGCCATTCTTCCTCCTGCTTCTACCCTCAGAGTATATCTAGAGGCCTTTCTGTAACTATTCTTGTTACATTCCTCTGCTCTTACAATTTCTGATTTTAATTACCAGCAACACTGCTGCTATTGCCACTCTAAGCCACTCTTGTAACCCTAAGGTGCTACATCCTCACTCCAGCTGGCTTTGAAGTAATTACCAAATCTCCTTCCTTTTTGATCCCTTAGACTTTGTCTTCAAACTCCCTTCCCTTTCAGTTCTTATGACTATTGGTTTCATCTGTTATTTAGCTTTTTTTAAAGATTATATCACATCAAAGGGCGGAGGCAGCAGAGGTGCAGCAGTAAAAACCAGGACTACTCTTCTCCATTATTACTGTTTCTTAGGTAATGGAGGCAATGTATTCAAAAACTGATTCAGAAAAAAAATCATGCCCTGGATTCCCTGACTCATGGGATATTAAACAGCTAGTGACTGAAGATCATTTGCTGCATTTATTAAGTAGCATCTTAACCTCCTGTGAGGATATAAAGAAGGCAGATGATACTGATAAGGATGAAAATCAGATTTTATACAAGAAAGGGGAATACCAACCCCAAGCCTGAACAGCCAACTCCTTCAAGTAATGTTGCCATACAGAACATAAGAACATAAGAACATAAGAAAATGCCATACTGGGTCAGACCAAGGGTCCATCAAGCCCAGCATCCTGTTTCCAACAGTGGCCAATCCAGGCCATAAGAACCTGGCAAGTACCCAAAAACTAAGTCTATTCCATGTAACCATTGCTAATGGCAGTGGCTATTCTCTAAGTGAACTTAATAGCAGGTAATGGACTTCTCCTCCAAGAACTTATCCAATCCTTTTTTAAACACAGCTATACTAACTGCACGAACCACATTCTCTGGCAACAAATTCCAGAGTTTAATTGTGCATTGAGTAAAAAAGAACTTTCTCCGATTAGTTTTAAATGTGCCCCATGCTAACTTCATGGAGTGTCCCCTAGTCTTTCTACTATCCGAAAGAGTAAATAACCGATTCACATCTACCCGTTCTAGACCTCTCATGATTTTAAACACCTCTATCATATCCCCCCTCAGTCGTCTCTTCTCCAAGCTGAAAAGTCCTAACCTCTTTAGTCTTTCCTCATAGGGGAGCTGTTCCATTCCCCTTATCATTTTGGTAGCCCTTCTCTGTACCTTCTCCATCGCAATTATATCTTTTTTGAGATGCGGCGACCAGAATTGTACACAGTATTCAAGGTGCGGTCTCACCATGGAGCGATACAGAGGCATTATGACATTTTCCGTTTTATTCATCATTCCTTTTCTAATAATTCCCAACATTCTGTTTGCTTTTTTGACTGCCGCAGCACACTGAACCGACGATTTCAATGTGTTATCCACTATGACACCTAGATCTCTTTCTTGGGTTGTAGCACCTAATATGGAACCCAACATCGTGTAATTATAGCATGGGTTATTTTTCCCTATATGCATCACCTTGCCCTTATCCACATTAAATTTCATCTGCCATTTGGATGCCCAATTTTCCAGTCTCACAAGGTCTTCCTGCAATTTATCACAATCTGCTTGTGATTTAACTACTCTGAACAATTTTGTGTCATCTGCAAATTTGATTATCTCACTCGTCGTATTTCTTTCCAGATCATTTATAAATATATTGAACAGTAAGGGTCCCAATACAGATCCCTGAGGCACTCCACTGTCCACTCCCTTCCACTGAGAAAATTGCCCATTTAATCCTACTCTCTGTTTCCTGTCTTTTAGCCAGTTTGCAATCCACGAAAGGACATCGCCACCTATCCCATGACTTTTTACTTTTCCTAGAAGCCTCTCATGAGGAACTTTGTCAAACGCCTTCTGAAAATCCAAGTATACTATATCTACCGGTTCACCTTTATCCACATGTTTATTAACTCCTTCAAAAAAGTGAAGCAGATTTGTGAGGCAAGACTTGCCCTGGGTAAAGCCATGCTGACTTTGTTCCATTAAACCATGTCTTTCTATATGTTCTGTGATTTTGATGTTTAGAACACTTTCCACTATTTTTCCTGGCACTGAAGTCAGGCTAACCAGTCTGTAGTTTCCCGGATCGCCCCTGGAGCCCTTTTTAAATATTGGGGTTACATTTGCTATCCTCCAGTCTTCAGGTACAATGGATGATTTTAATGATAAGTTACAAATTTTTACTAATAGGTCTGAAATTTCATTTTTTAGTTCCTTCAGAACTCTGGGGTGTATACCATCCGGTCCAGGTGATTTACTACTCTTCAGTTTGTCAATCAGGCCTACCACATCTTCTAGGTTCACCGTGATTTGATTCAGTCCATCTGAATCATTACCCATGAAAACCTTCTCCATTACGGGTACCTCCCCAACATCCTCTTCAGTAAACACCGAAGCAAAGAAATCATTTAATCTTTCCGCGATGGCCTTATCTTCTCTAAGTGCCCCTTTAACCCCTCGATCATCTAACGGTCCAACTGACTCCCTCACAGGCTTTCTGCTTTGGATATATTTTAAAAAGTGTTTACTGTGAGTTTTTGCCTCTACAGCCAACTTCTTTTCCAATTCTCTCTTAGCCTGTCTTATTAATGTCTTACATTTAACTTGCCAATGTTTATGCTTTATCCTATTTTTTTCTGTTGGATCCTTCTTCCAATTTTTGAAGCCAGTAGAAATCCCTGGAGGAAACATAATGTTTCCTCCAGGGATTTCTACTGGCTTCTCCCTGCTTTGTACCATATTTGATTGCTGCCTATTGCCCTTCATTTGAAGCCTTGTGGTTATCTTGTCACTCTGAGTGGTTGCTTTGCACCTCTCATGATGCATTGAGGTCATTATGCCACTCTTTATTTTGTTTTGATCCTCTATCACTGTCTTGAGGGTTTTCCTAACTCTTTCATGCATTGTCCCTCATTGTTGGTGCCTTGAACCTTTCATGCCAAACTTAATGCCACTTTGCTCCTCTTGTGCAGTTGTGTGGTGTTCATGCCATTGTTGTTAGTGTCCTTTGCTCCAATTTTGGAGCCTTGTGGTGTTTTGGTCACTCTTGCTACTGATTTGCACCTCAGTCAGTGCCTTGGAGAACGCCTGCCACTGCTGGTATAATTTGCTCATAGTAGGTCTTTGGGATCGTTATGCTACTTTTAGTGCCATGTTGACATAGTCTTGAAGCATTGATATGCTTTTACCATTTAGATTATATCTACCCAACAGTTTCATTAGAAATGATTAGAAACCCCCCATTTGGAATCATTGTTCCCAGGCCTGCATTGCTCTCATCGGCAGCATTGCTTCCCCCATTGTCTATAAAGGCAAACAAATAAAACAAATTAATTTTTTCATTTACAATGAGCCAAATGAATGACTTTGATCTACAAAACAAATTGAAAATTTTTTTTGCTTCTGAACATATCTAGTGGGGAATATTCCCTGGCAGCCAAACAATGTAAATAGGATGTGACTGTATCTGTTGGTGTGAGTCTCCCAATGAACCTGAGATTTCCTGAAGCTGTAGGTGGTATGCTTCAGTGGTTTGCCACAGCTACCGGGATGATTACTTTGGAGTAGATCTGGATGGTGATCAACTATATGGACAGCTCAAACTCTATCTCATTTGAAGTTTGGCAGGCACTTTTCAAAATTGGAATACTACCTGGGTAAAAATGTTTTTATCCATGTAAACATCTTTGAAAGTTGTCCTCTTAGCTCCATGTGAAAAGAGATAAACTGATCAAGTCCAGGTTTTACCCTATTGCAGGGATCGCCAACTTTGGTCCTCAAGGGCCAGAAACAGGCTTGGTTTTCAGGATATCCACAATGAATATGCATGAGATATGTTTGCATACAATAGATGCAGTGCATGAAAATCCAATTTAGGTATATTCATTGTGGATATCCTGAAAACCAGACCAGTTTGTGGCTCTTGAGAACTGGAGTAGGGCACACCTACTGTATTGCTTTCATGGAGATGTAGTTCTGTTATTCCTAGGAAATATAGAACCACATTTCCCTGTAAGCAATGAGTTAATGCAGGATAGTTTCAGCTTATTCAGCTACACATTCACCTTATCTTTTATTTCAAAATAATCTCAATGCATTGAACTATTTGAAAACTACTGAAGCTAACTTTGTATTATTAGTGTGTACCTATAACAACATACTATTTTCAACGTTCACAATTTAATTTGTTTAATATGATAGTACCTTGATTGGGAGTAACATAACAACTTTTGTTGTGCTTCTTTCCTGAGTACAAAGATAGTGACATCAGTGTTCAAATAAAACAAAGAAGATGGGGCAACTCTCTTTGGTTCTGCTACGGCATGCCTGACCCGGATGTATTTAAAATGTGGATGCTGTTGGTTTTACATTGTTTTAATGAGCACCACCTTTCAAAGGTACCTTTGTTTGCAGAAAAAGAATGCTAGGACTGTTTTGACAGCTCCTGTTTGGACTGTGTCCTAGAACAATCATTTCAGATGGTTTAGACTGTGATGTCAAGGTTTCATAACAAATATAAATGATGATGAGAGAGAAACAGACATTCAGAGAGAGGAAGAGAGAGAGCACTCTAGGACTGAGTTATCCTTTAGTTCAGATTCTATACTTTATATACTACTGCATAATAAAATGTTGTACTTATCCCCTAAGGTTCTCACCATACATTTTAAGGATAGCTGAACCTACATCTTTATCCCTCCCTCTCTCATTCAGTTTTACTCAAGCTTTAGATCTTCATCCTAAGTCGCTTCTGTTTTCACTAGACATTAAATATGATGGGTGTGTGAATAAAAATGGTGATCACCACCACGCCCATCATTCCCAATCAAGGCAAATGCAAATTAAGGCTAAAGGCAAGTTGATAAGGCAAGCTCTGATTGATCCAGACCAGACAAACAAAAGGAAGCTGCAGAACCAAATAAAAGAGAAAATAAACGTAATAAAAGAGTTAGAACAAATAAAGAGAGATGGTAAATGACAAAGAGAGAAACCAAACGCCAAGCAAAACAATTAAAAATAACAGAATGGATCACAGGATGCAGATAAAATGTAGGGCAGGGGAAAGAAATACCAACATAATAAGTAGAAGACTTACATAAAACTTAATTAAAACAGAAAATGGACTAAATCACAAAACAAGATGAATTTAAAGAAAAGAAAACACAAATATATAGAAAGGAGAGACCAGAAAAGGTGCAACAAAGAAACAAAGGAAAAGTAATCTCAGGTAAACAGGAGATTTAAATACAGGGTCAGTTTTCAAAGGAATCTAGGCAGCTTCTGGCTCCCCCCATCTCGCTACACCGCCAGCGCTATTGGTGAGTCATGGGGAGGTCAGCGAGGGTGGGCTAGGGTGTTCAGCTGTGTGTGTGTGTGGGGGGGGTGTGTGTTAATATTATGTTAAAAGGGAAGGGGTGGAGTGGGTTTGGGATTTTTTTTTTTTTTACAATGAAAAGAAAAACAATCCGAGGAGGACCCAAAATGGCCCACCCTCGAAATGAAATATTTATTTATTTATTTATTTATTTATTTATTTAAAGTCTTTTCTATACCGTTGTTAAGCGGGTGCCATCACAACAGTTCATAATAGGGCACAATAACTATGTGTAAAATCAAGTATCTGAAATACTAAACTCTTAAACAGGTGCCGTTAATTTACTGTAACATAGTTTCATAAAAAAATATAATTTGGTGAGTGTTATAAGTCATGTCCGGTTTTCTCTTACTCGGTAATGAGATATCGTACTACTTTATTTTGGTTCTTTGTTGTTTAAAAAAGAAAGAATAGTTTAGGATAAGGTAATGAGATGCACACACTAAAGAAACAAGGTGTGTGAATGTGAGCTAGACTGACTGCAACCAAAATTTCCCTGTTTTTTTGCTCTCAGTTCTCTTTGTGGTATGCTTGCTTAAATAGCCATGTTTTTAAACTTTTTTTGAAGGTTTTGATGTTACTTTGTAGTCTGATTTCTAATGGCATATTGTTCCATATTGTGGGTCCTGCTAGAGATAGGGCCCTATCCCTTACCTGGGTTAGTCTGGCTGTCTCTACTGAGGGAATAGTTAGCAGTGCTTTGTTTGCTGATCTCAGATTTCTGTGAGGGGTATGTACACGTAGGGCTGTGTTCAGCCACTCTGCTTTTTCATCGTGTATTAATTTATGTATGGTGCATAAAGTCTTGAATTGTATTCTTTGTTCAACGGGTAACCAGTGTAGTTCTATTAAGGTTTCGGTGATATGGTCTCTTTTGCTTTTTTCCAGTTAAAATTCTTGCCGCTGTGTTTTGAAGTCTCTGTAGTGGTCTTATTGTGGTGTATGGTAGGCCCAGTAGTAGGGTGTTACAGTAGGCAGTACTGGCAAACATTAAGGCTTGTAATACTGAGCGGAAGTTGGTGGGTGTCAGTAGTGGTTTTAGTCTTCTCAGAGTCATAAGTTTGGCATATCCTTCTCTTACTTTTAGAGATACATGTTGTTTCATACTTAATTCTGAATCGATTATCACTCCTAGGTTTCGTACTTTCTCTGCTAGTTGTATTTTTTGGTTGTTTTTTAGTGTAATTGGGTTCTGAATTATCGTTATGTTTTTTCATTCTAGATGTAGGAATTCGGTTTTCTCTTTGTTGATCACTAGTTCCATTTGGTTTAGAAGTTGTTTTATTATATCTAGGTACATGTTGGCTAAGTTTAATGTTTTTTCAATTGTGTCGTCGATTGGGAGTATTAACTGAATGCCATCTGCGTAGATATAGTGTGAGATTCCGAGGTAGGTGACATAAAGGTAGCTTATATATGTTGAACAGTGTGGCAGATAGGGCAGATCCCTGTGGAACACCTGTTAGAAGGTTTATTTTCTCTGACATAACTTCTTTGATTTGTACTTGGAAGTATCTTTTATTTAGGTAAGATTTGAACCACTTGATTGTTATTTTACTTAGTCCTATTTCTTCTAATCTATTTATCAATATATTATGGTTTACTGTGTCGAATGCTGCTGATAGGTCAAGCATTACTAAGATGTATTGTTTACTGTTGTCAAATCCTCTCATGATGTTGTCCGTTAGTGCAAGTAGTAGTGTTTCCGTGCTGAAATTTTTGCGGAAGCCATGTTGTGAGGGGTACAGTATGTTATTGTTCTCTAAGGGGTAGATTTTCAAACTATGCGAATAGGCCTACTTTTGCTGGCGCATCAGGCGCAAGCAAAAGTACGCTGGATTTTAGTAGATACGCGCGGAGCCGCGCGTATCCACTAAAATCCTGGATCGGCGCGCGCAAGGCTATCAATTCTGTATAGCCGGCGCGCGCCGAGCCGCGCAGCCTACCTCCGTTCCCTCCAAGGCCGCTCCGAAATCGGAGCGGCCTCGGAGGGAACTTCCTTTTGCCCTCCCCTCACCTTCCCCTCCCTTCCCCTACCTAACCCACCCACCCGGCCCTGTCTAAGCCCCCCCCTTACCTTTGTCGGGGGATTTACGCCTCCCAGAGGGAGGCGTAAATCCCCGCGCGTCAGCGGGCCTCCTGCGCGCCGGGACGCGACCTGGGGGCGGGTCCGGAGGGTGCGGCCACGCCCCCGGGCCGCCCCGGGCCGTAACCATGCCTCCGGGTCCACCCCCGAAACGCTCCCGGCACGCCCCCTAAACGCCGCGCGGTTCGGGCCCGCCCCCGACACGCCCCCCTCGGAGAACCCCGGGACTTATGCGAGGGGCCCTGCTCGCCTAAATCCGCCCGGATTTGGGCGGATTTAGGCGAGCAGGGCTCTTAAAATCCGCCCCTAAGTGTTCAGCTAGTTGTTTTTGTATGTTTTTTTCTATTAATTTTGCAATTAGGGGCAGGTTTGAAACTGGTCTATAATTGCTCAGGATTAGGTGGTCACTGTTTTTTTTCTTTAGAATTGGTTTTACTATTGCTCCTTTTAGTGAGTCGGGCATGTTTCCTTCTTTTAGTGATAGATTAATGATCTTTGTTAGAATAGGAGAGACAATGTTGGCTACTTTTTTTAAGTCTACGGTTGGAATTGTGTCTTGTGCATGCGGGGCTGGGTTTACTTTTTTCAGTATTGTTTCCACTTCCATTTCTGATATTTAATCGAAAGTTTCCCATTGTTTAACATCTCTTTCCTGCATGTTGATTTTTTGTTTTTAGTAAATATATGTGAGTAAATATATGCAAATAAAGACTTACATGTGTCTGGCAGGTTGTAAACTAGCAACTTACTTGCATAAATGTTGTTGGCTCCCCAAAATGCCCTTGTCATTCCCCTATTTCAGATGTGCAAATTTGCTTGCAGACCCTGATTTATGTGTGTATGTTGCAGTTTTTAAAATAGCATACACTCATGTATATGCTATTTTATGCATGAAAGTGCAAAGTTTTACATGTGTTGTTGTGACCAGGAATGTGGACCCTTGGGCCGGCCGTGCGGAGAAGAGTTGGAAGTGTAGTTGGACTCCGCTGTAAGAGAAGACCAGGTTGGCGGATTACTGACAGAATACCATGAAGGAGCTTTACCCTGGAAGTCCGTGGTACCCCCAGGAGGAGCCCGTGAGCACCCAGGCCACTGGGACTTAGGTGACGGTAGCGAGTCTTGTAGCGAAGATGAAGTCTTCACCCTGGAAGTCCAAGATCCCCCTGGGAGGAGCCCATGAGGACCTGGACCGCTGGAACTTAGGCGACGGTGGTGAGAAGACGAGCCAGAAGTCGAGGCAGGCGGCAAACAGGAGAAATGGAACTGGAGCCGGGGTCAAAAGCCAGAGAATCAACCAAGGAAATCCGGAACAGGTACCATAGGACTGGGTCAGGATCAGCAGGATCAGAAGCAGGGGCAGGAGCAACAGGAGCAGGAGCAACTGAGGCAGGAACAACCAAGGTAGGAACAACTGGGACGCAACTAGACTTTCAAGAACAGGAACCTTGTTGCAAGGCGATTACTTGACTGCAGACACCGGCTAAATACCTGCGCAGTCGGTAAGATACTAGCCCCACTCTCTCCGCCACGCGAAAAGGACCACAGTACTTGGGAGCTAATTTTTTAGATGGAACTCTAAGATGAAGGTTCTTCATACTTAACCAAACCCTATCGCCAGGTAGAAACACGGGTGCTGGCAGTCGGTGTCGGTCTGCACATTTCTTGGCTATTTCTGCAGATCGAGACAGCCTCCGTTGACCCGAATTCCAGAGGTTCTGTAACTGTAGTGCAGACAGTTGAGCAGCTGGTGAAGGAACAGATAGCGGTAGTGGCATGGGAGGTCTGAGTTGCCGACCATACACCACTTGAAAAGGCGACCTCCCAGTAACTGAGTGAGTGTGATTGTTGTAGGAAAACTCGGCCCAAGGGAGTAGTGGAACCCAGTTGTCTTGTCTCTCCATAGAAAAGATGTGTAGGAATGTCTTCAAGGAACGATTCATCCGTTCGGTTTGCCCATTGCTTTGAGGATGAAAGGCCGTAGACAGGTTGAGCTGGACTCCAAATTTCTTACATAACGCCCTCCAGTATCGGGCGGTAAACTGAGGTCCCCGGTCTGATACGATGCTTTGCGGTAGACCATGGACTCCAAAGAAGTTCTGAGTGAATAATTAGGTATACCCTCATAAAAGGGCCAATGTACACCTCCACTTAACAGCGTTTTAACTTTTATACACTGATATCAGTGTGGCTGCCCATTCCAATTTCAATCACAGAGTAACCTTTTTTTTTCAAACACGTGACCGACACTGCCGCTTATTTTTTAGGCAAGATTTTATATTGACGTTTTTTCTTAATCCCAGGCTTAATGCATTTTTTTCAAAAACTTTTTTGAATTATCAATAAACTCCAACTTGAAATTATATTCTTGTGAATAGATATTCTTGTGAATAGACAACTTATCTTTTTCCAAAGGAAGAAAATCTAGGGTCCATAGAGCTCATCGGCCCGCTCTGCTAACATGCCCAACACCACTGGTGTTTCGAAGTTTTTCTTCTTCAGGGGCTTAAATGAACGTTGGAGAATAAAGCAATCAGGCAAGTCCACCACAAAATCTGTGGCAATGTGGGTCCAGAGCTCCACTGGTATGGGCATGGGCTGCAGAAGACCCCAAGGTTGTCCTGTTCGAGGCTTCTGTTTAGCACAGGTGGGACACGAACCGACGTAAGTGCGAACATCCTGTCTTATGCTAGGCCATCAGTAATAGCGGTTCAGAAGGTCCAGTGTTCTTTCGCGGCCAGCATGGCCACTAGTGAGGGAGTCATGGGCCCAACCAAGAACCTCCCAACGATTCCATCTAGGAACCACAGTCTTCCCGAGAGAACTTACCCTCGAGGTGGTTACGTTGATCTTTGCCAGATCTAGAATGTACTGAGGGGGTTCTCCCTCCTCCTCCAGTACTGAAGTGCGAGACAATGCGTCCGCCCGGATGTTCTTAGTTGCAGGTCGGTAGCGTAGCGTGAAATCAAAGTGGTTGAAGAAAAGAGACCAACGAGCTTGCCTAGGGTTTAGGCATTGTGCTTGACTTAAGAACTCTAAATTCTTATGATCAGTGTACACTGTGATAGGGTGAACAGCGCCTTTGAGCCTTTGTCTCCATTCTTCGAATGCCAATTTGATCGCCAAAAGTTCTTTGTCTCCAATACTATAATTACACTCTGCCTCAGAGAACTTCTTGGAGAAGTATGAACAAGGTAATTTCCCAGTACTGGATTGCTGACTGAGGACGGCACCTACAGCTATATTGGAGGCATCCACCTCCACTATAAAAGGACGTAGCGGATCGGGGTGGTGAAGGCAAGTATCCTGTAAGAAGGCTTCTTTAAGATCCTCAAAGGCCTGACAAGCTAGTTGCGGCCATTCCATGGCATCGGCCCCTTTCTTGGTAAGGGCGGTAAGAGGAGCAACCCTGAGGGAATAGTGAGGAATAAATTGTCTGTAAAACTTTGCGAATCCGAGGAAACGTTGTAAAGCCTTTATTCCTCTAGGGCGAGGCCAGTCCTTTATAGCAGACACCTTCTCGGGGTCCATTTGAAACCCTGTTGCAGAGACAATGTATCCGAGAAATGGTAGAGACTGCTGCTCAAACATGCACTTCTCAAGTTTTGCATACAGATGATTGTCCTGGAGAATCTGTAGCACTTGCCTCACGTGCGCCTGATATGATTCAAGGTCTCGAGAGTAAATTAGTACATCATCCAGATAGACAATGACGGAGGTTTGTAACATTTCACGAAGCACCTCATTCATCAGATGCTGGAAGACTGCCGGGGCATTGCACAGTCCAAACGACATTACTAAATACTCATAATGCCCATCCCTAGTATTGAAGGCAGTCTTCCATTCATCTCCGGGCCTGATACAGACCAAGTTGTAAGCGCCCCGTAAGTCGAGCTTAGTGAAGATCTTGGCTCCCTGTAGTCTATCCAAGAGTTCAGGAATTAGCGGGAGAGGATAACGATCCCTCTTAGTAATGGCGTTCAGGCCTCTGTAATCGATACATGGTCTCAGGGAGCCATCTTTCTTCCCTACAAAGAAAAATCCTGCTCCGGCAGGCGATTTAGAGGATCTGATGAACCCCTTAGCTAGATTCTCAGAGATATATTGTGACATTGCTCGTGTCTCTGGGAAGGATAAGGGGTAAACCCTTCCTCAAGGTGGTGTGGTTCCTGGAAACAGTTCTATGGCAGAATCAAAAGAGCGATGCTGTGGTAATATCTCTGCCTTCTTCTTGGAAAATACTTCCGCAAAATCTGCGTAAGGCACGGGGAGCAATACGGAGGTATGTAATAAAGGCACGCTCGGGGCGTATGGAATCTGGAGACAGTTGGTGAAGCAAAAGGGACTCCATTGTGCAATTTGTAGAGTGTCCCATCGGATGACAGGAGAGTGCTGCTGCAACCATGGTAATCCCAGCACTACTGGATAGACTGCCTTCTCCAGAATCAAAAAGGAGATCTCCTACGAATGTAGAACTCCGGTTTGGAGCATGAGAGGGACTGTACGAGCAGAGATACTTCCTGGGAGCACGGTTCCTCGGATAGATGTGATCCGCAGCGGGGGATTACATGGAAGAATGGGGATCTGAAGCTGCTGCACCAGATCTGTTGAGCAGGTAGTAGTGGACCCTTGAGCCAGCCTGACAGAGAGAGAGAGTGATGGTAGATGGAGTCTCTGTGGAGAGGGTACAGGCTGGGAGGTGGATACTGGTCAGCGAAGTGGAGCACTTCACCCTGGAAGCCCAAATCCCCCCGGGAGGAGCCCTTGAGGATCCGAGCTGCTGGGACTTAGGCTGTGGACAAAGAGGACTTCACCCTGGAAGCCCAAGGCTCCCCTGGGAGGAACCCATAGGAGCCCGGACCGCTGGGACTTAGGCGAGCAGCACTCTGAAGACACGATCCGAGGTCAGGGCAGGCGGCAGGCGAGTAGAATTGGAAACAGGCAGAGGTCAGCACCAAAGAAGCAAGCCGGGAGGAACGGGAAGGTCAGGGACTGGAACTGAAGCAGAACCTGGAACTGGAACTGGAGGTAGAATCCGATCCGGATGTTGGAATGAAGACAGGATCCGGAACTGGAGCTGGAGCTGAAGACAGGATCCGGAGCTGGAGCTGCAGCTGAAGACAGGATCCAACGCTGGAGCTGGAGCTGAAGACAGGGTCCGAAGCCGGAGCTGGAGCTGAAGACAGGATCCGAAGCTGGACCTGGAGCCGGAGCTGGAGCTGGAGCTGAAGGCAGGGTCCGAAGCTGGAGCTGGAGCCAGAGCTGGAGCTGGAGCTGAAGACAGGAACAAGGAAGAACGGACAGCGTCCGCAGCACACTGCAACAGGGAACCAAGAACCTTGTTGCAAGGCACAGACTGAAGGCAGACGCCAGCTTTAAATACCAGCCGGCGTCTGACGTCAGAAAAGGGGCGGCCCGCGGTCTGGCGGGAAATGGCCTTTAAATTGTCCCTCCTCGTGCGCACATGCACCTAGGAGGGGAGGGGCAATGCTCCGAGACTCGGCAGCGACTCCCTCGTGGGGACGCCGCTGAACAGGTCGTGCAGGCCCACCAGAACGCGGCGGCTGCCGCTCGACCCCAGGCCCGAGGAGTGGTGAATCAGCTGACGGCCCATGGACCTGAGGACGGCGAGGTAAGGCCCCGGTTGCCAGCGTGGTGACCGGGACTGCAACTAGATCAGACAAAATGAAATTCCCACTGCCGCAGAGTCAATGAAAGCGAGAGTCTCGAAGGACCCTCCGGGATATTCCAACGTGACAGGAACGGTACATTGAGGAGCAGAGTTAACGCAGCCTAGGAATAGCTCCCCTGTACAGCCTAGGCTCTGGCATTTTCTAGCCTATCCTTACACTGGGCTAAAATTGGCCCTTGCTGCCACAGTACAAACATAAGCCCAATGCTTGACGGCGTCTCCTCCTCAGTCAGCGGTATACGCCCAAGCTGCATGGGCTCCTCCGCCGTTGTCTCTGAAGAGGCAGTTCCATGAGCACCTGAAGAAGTCAAGGGTCAGTTGAACATGGGTGCCAACGACACAGTCCGACGAGGCTGGCGTCCCTCCTTTGCTCTCTGCTGAAGACGACGGTCAATTCGTCCAGCCAAGTCTATTACTCCATTGAGGTAGTCAGGAATGTCCCTGGCGGCCAGCTCGTCCTTGATACACGCTGACAATCCCTCTAAGAAGACTCCTCGCAGACAATCATCCCGCCAGCCTACCTCCAGGGCGAGGGTGAGAAACTCAATCACATAGTCTGCCAAGGGACGGGAACCTTGACATAACTGCAGTAACTCTGAAGTTGCAGTGGACAGGCGTGCCGGTTCGTCAAAGGCTTGCTTGAAGCTTACTATGAACTGCTGCAGATTATTTAGGAGAGGATCATTAATTCCCACATAGGAGACGCCCAATTCAGCGCCTTCCCATCCAGTAGAGACAGGATATAGGCCACTTTTATGGCGTTTGTAGGAAACTGGCTGGGTAGAAGAGAGAACCTAATGTAACATTGGTTCAAAAAAAATGTCCACCGGGTCCATGGCCTTGCAAACTGTTGTGACCAGGAATGTGGACCCTTGGGCCGGCCGTGTGGAGAAGAATTGGAAATGTAGTTGGACTGCGCTGTAAGAGAAGACCGGGTTGGTGGATTGCTGACAGAATACCGTGAAAGAGCTTCACCCTGGAAGTCCGTGGTACCCCCGGGAGGAGCCTGTGAGCACCCGGGCCTCTGGGACTTAGTTGATGGTAGCGAGTCTTGTAGCAAAGATGAAGCCTTCACCCTGGAAGTCCAAGATCCCCCCGGGAGGAGCCCGTGAGGACCTGGACCACTGGGACTTAGGCGACGGCGGTGAGAAGACGAGCCAGAAGTCGAGGCAGGTGGCAGACAGGAGTAATGGAAGCAGAGCCGGGGTCAAAAGCCAGAGAATCAACCAAGGAAATCAGGAACAGGTACCGTAGGACTGGGTCAGGATCAGCAGGATCAGAAGCAGGAGCAGGAGCAACAGGAGCAGGAACAACCGAGGCAGGAACAACTGGAACGCAACTAGACACTCAAGAAGAGGAACCTCATTGCAAGGCAATTACTTGACGGCAGACGCCGGCTAAATACCTTGCCAGCGTCTGACGTCATCCAGGGAGCCGTCTGTAGCTTCTGGGAGCTGGACTTTTAAAAAGTCCCCCCTCGTGCGCGCGCATACTCCGAGATGGGCAGAGCTAGGATCGGACCTTGGCGGCGTCTCCCTCGTGGAGACGCCACCGCAGCGCTGCCTGGTAGGCCCGGAGCCCGCCGAGACCTGCCGTGGCTTCATGCAGGAAGAAGGAGGTAAGAACCCGGTCGCTAGACTAGCGACCGGGACCGCAACATGTGTAGTATTTCAAATTCCACCTTTAAGAGAATGCTATTTAATATCTGCTTCTGATTGGTGTTAATTTACTAACAGGTATGCTATTGAGATGGCTTACCTAACTGCAAACAAAAGGCTTGAAAACTGAAGACCATGGAAAGGAGATGACATTATGCCCATAGGCCCTTGGGATTAAATACATTTTGTCAAAACAAAGCACACAGGTTTTCACACATTCTTATACACATACACATATTGATGCCACAAATATGTCTTCTCAAACAAAACGCTGGCACATCACAGAGGCTCTTCAGCATATTCTTTCTAACTTGTATCTCTTGACCAATAACTCTCCTGCTATGGTAGCAAATGTGGTAATATTCTCAGTAGGATCCCCAATGCTATAAATTTAGTCACTCGATGTAATAACAAAAGTGGGGTTAGAAGAGGAATGATGGCTTCTTTCCTACTTGGTCCGCCTACTAGACAAGGGGCCAGAACTCACCCAGTTAGTTTCCCGGGGATGGAGAGGAAAGGCAGGATCATGAAAAATAAAATCAGATGGAATCAGATTAGATTTAAAAGATGTTTGCTTCTACAATTTATTTCAACAAGAATATTACAATAACAGTAATTAATAAAGGAAGCAATTATTATGCATTTTCAATAAAACATAATATTAATATAAGCTTTCTTTCTTTCTAGATATTAAAACCTATTAAGAACCGGTTCTTCTATCTGACAGGCTGTAATTATCAGATAAGTATAAGATGTTACACTATAATATACTTTATGTTTTCAATATGTATTGATGTAAATTCATATAAGGAATTTAATTCTTTGGTAATTAATCGCTTTCCAAATATAGCAGGCTTTCCTATGGATGTTGCCTATGGTGTGCTTTTATTTATTGTTCTTTGTCTCTTCCTTGTAGATATTTGTATCTTTCTCTCAGTTTTTCCCTCTTTCTTCCTCTCTCACTCTTTATATTTGTATTGCCTTGTTTTATCCTTTTCCTGTTAATGGTAGAACTATTATTCTATTCTCTATTTCTTTTCTCTCTCTCTCTCTGTTTTCTGTTGTATTTATACAATTTTGTGTCTCTGTATTCTCAGAGGGTGATTTATCAAAGTGCTATATGGCGTTTTCACATGCGTTAAGGCGTTTTTGCATGCAAAAAATGCTTTTAATGCATGCGAAAGCACCATAATGTTTGGTGCGATGCAAATGAGAAAAAGAGGAGGGTTTTGCAAAGCTTTAATGGGAATTTTAACAGCATATAGAAATTCAGGGAATAACTAGTTTTTGATTAAACCATAACAATGACATTAGCTATAATGGCTTCATGCTAGATAGGTATTTATATCCCTATGGGAGGCCCACCTAGTAACTCGAGGTGAGGTTTAGGTATTAGTGTAAGGGTTAGGTGCCGCTTTGACATTCAATGTGAGATGTACGAACAGAACAGTGCTCTCTTGTGAAGATTTGATGACCTTCAGAGTGAGGAAACTTACCCAAAGATGAGATTTGTGCAATGTTCTCTCAACCTAGCTTGATGTTACCCAGGTAGAGAGTCCATCAAGCTAGGTTGGGAGAACATTGCACAAATCTCATCTTTGGGTGAGTTTCCTCACTCCGAAGGACATCAAATCTTCACAAGAGAGCTGTTTGTACATCTCACTTTGAATGTCAAAGTGGCCCCTAACCCCTACACTAATACCTAAACCTCACCTCGAGTTACTAGGTGGGCCTCCTATAGAGATATAAATACCTACCCCTTTTTCATTTGCATAAAGTTGTGTGATACGGCTTCACAAAACTGTGAGCCCTGCCCACTTGGCCAAAATTCCCACACCAATATCCTCTCATTTGCATCGCACCAAACGTTAAGGTGCTTTCGCATGCATTAAGTTGTTTTTTTGCATGCAAAAACGCCATATAGCACTTTGATAAATGAGCCCCTTAGTCCTCCATGGGCCACAACAGCCTCGCCATCTAACCCCCTGAAATCTCCAGCTCTGCCAGCAGCATTGGAATCCTGACAGCCAGGTCAGTTGCTTTTTTTATTTAATCTTACACCATTTTAGACCTCTTGTTACAATTGTTTTATACCTCATAATGTGCAAGGCACAGAAATTTCAAACTGGTGTGGAAACAGACAAGATTAAGGTATTCACATGATTCTCAGGATCATTGCAATCATTGCTGTGGTGGGTCAATTTGGCTAAGATCAATGTAACTATCAAATGTGAATTTAAGCTATGAGTTGAAGATGGCCCCTCTCTGCCTTTTGACAGAGTCTGAATGCTGTTGAATATGGGAGATTAATGCCCTGCCACCCTACCCCATTGGTGACATGCTGATGTAACAACCGTTTGCAAAGCAGGTGAACTAAACCTTCTGTTAAAAAAAATTGCTCTGGTTGTTAGTCTGGCAATTGAGCACTGCACACATTCAGGGACTTCATCCTGGCTAGTCGCAAGGGACCTCCTTCAGGAGAGACTTCCACTAGGGACAATTGACCATCGAGTGCCCTCCTGAAATCTTTCCCTCTGAAATGTACAAAGTATAAATTAAGCACAGAAGATCCCTAGTTGTGAAGAAGTATGGGGAAAGACCCAGATAAACTGAAGTATATGACATTACACAAGTAAAGAAATTGGACATACTAGAGGAGCCTAATGATCCTTATCTGCCTTTATATTCTGTGTTTATATGGGATTATATATTCAAACCAAGCAGCAGCTGCAGCTAGTGCTGAACACATATTGATGAGCAGTAGATAGGGACATATATGTCATTCTTTAACTGTAAAAGTGTTTGCTGGGTTTCAGTTTTGGACACACATCCTCAAAAGGGATATCCAAATATTAGAATAAATACAAAGATATATACTGCTATGTGGAAATCTTGGATTTGATGAATGGACCCTGTTCTGCTCCCTAAGCCAGGGTTGGGGGATGCTGTGGAGGCAGCATTCATAGTTTCCTGGGGGTAAGTACATCTTATTCATTGCTTAATGACAATACCTAGGGTCCAGACTTGTTCATACTAATGGGTAACAGAGGGAGCTATAGTTTGTGGCCCCTGGCCAAGCACTGTCACAGCAATGGCAGGGCTGAGTGGGAGGGAGAAAAGGAACATAGGAAAAAACACCAGGCAGATGCAAATGAAGGCTCATGGCACTGTTGCCCAATGTTTAAGGTGGAATTATTTTTGTTAAAAAGAAATGATTAATGGAGATTTAATTATACTGTGTACATATATTGATGGACCCTGCAGGGATTTTGTAGGTAATCTTTTTACAGACAATAGCAGTAAACAAAATACGAGGGTATTTTTGCAGGCTAATGGAAAAAAAATTCACAAACTTCAAAATAACGGGTCCTTTACTCAAAGAGCCGTAAAAACACGAGAACATTTTGCTAATAGGCATGGTCATGGATACATAGTTACACAGTAAATGATGGAAAAAAAAAAAGACTCAAATGTCCATCCAGTCTGTCCAACAGCTTTATTTATTCTTTTCATTTATTTTTTTTCTGTTAAGTGTAGTAACTGCTGCTTCATTCAAGTTATCTAGGTGCAGGGTACCCCTTACTTTCATTTCCATCCTTTGGCCACTAGGGATCCTCTGTGTTTATCCCAAGTTCTTTTGAATTACATTATAATTCTCATCTTTCTTAACTACCTCTACTGGGAGGGCATTCCATGCATCCACCCCCCTTTCCATGAAGAAATATCTCCTGACATTGTTTCTGAGTCTAACCCCTTGGAACTTCATATTATGACCCCTAAAGCTTTCCTTTCATTGCAAATGGCTCGGTTCCCATGCCCTTCATGCATTTAAATGTCTGAATCTTATCCCACCATCCCTTCTCTCCTCCATGGTATACATATTTATATTCTTCAGTCTCATCTCATACGGCTTTTAATGCAGACCCCACACCCTGTTGGTTGCCTTTCTTTGGATCAATTTGATCCCATCTCCATCCTTTTTAAGATACAGCCTCCAGAACATAACATAACATATAGAAACAGAAATAATGGCAGAAAAGGACCAATGGTCAATCCAGTCTGCCCAGCAAGGTTCCCATAGTAGCATCTGCCGTGCTATGCAGATTACCCCCATGTATTTGTCAGTGCAGCTTGACATGCTTTGCATATGGACTTGGCCATAGAAACAGTCCTGTGTTTTTTCTCCAGTGTCTGCATACCATTCTAGAAGCACGGTCCAGATGTATTCCACACATTAAGAAAGGTGGAAAGAAGGCAAAATGATTACCGGCATGGTTAAAAGGGAGGTGAAAGAAGCTATTTTAGCCAAAAGATCTTCATTCAAAAATTGGAAGAAGGATCCAACAGAAGAAAATAGGATAAAGCATAAACGTTGGCAAGTTAAATGTAAGACATTGATAAGACAGGCTAAGAGAGAATTTGAAAAGAAGTTGGCCATAGAGGCCAAAACTCACAGTAAAAACTTTTTAAAATATATCCGAAGCTGAAAGCCTGTGAGGGAGTCAGTTGGACCGTTAGATGATCGAGGGGTTAAAGGGGCACTTAGAGAAGATAAGGCCATTGTGGAAAGATTAAATGATTTCTTTGCTTCGGTGTTTACTGAAGAGGATGTTGGGGAGGTATCCGTAATGGAGAAGGTTTTCATGGGTAACGATTCAGATGGACTGAATCAAATCATGGTGAACCTAGAAGATGTGGTAGACCTGATTGACAAACTGAAGAGTAGTAAATCACCTGGTCCAAATGGTATACACCCCAGAGTTCTGAAGGAACTAAAAAATAAAATTTCAGACCTATTAGTAAAAATTTGTAACCTATCATTAAAATCATCCATCGTACCTGAAGACTGGAGGATAGCTAATGTAACCCCAATATTTAAAAAAGGCTGCAGGGGCGATCCGGGAAACTACAGACCGGTTAGCCTGACTTCAGTGCCAGGAAAAATAGTGGAAAGTATTCTAAACGTCAAAATCACAGAACATATAGAAAGACATGGTTTAATGGAACAAAGTCAGCATGGCTTTACCCAAGGCAAGTCTTGCCTCACAAATCTGATTTACTTTTTTGAAGGAGTTAATAAACATGTTGGTAAAGGTGAACCGGTAGATGTAGTATACTTGGATTTTCAGAAGGCATTTGACAAAGTTCCTCATGAGAGGCTTCTAGGAAAAGTAGAAAGTCATGGGATAGGTGGCGATGTCCTTTCGTGGATTGCTAACTGGCTAAAAGACAGGAAACAGAGAGTAGGATTAAATGGACAATTTTCTCAGTGGAAGGGAGTGGGCAGTGGAGTGCCTCAGGGATCTGTATTGGGACCCTTACTTTTCAATTTATTTATAAATGATCTGGAAAGAAATACGACGAGTGAGATAATCAAATTTGCAGATGACACAAAATTGTTCAGAGTAGTTAAATCACAAGCAGATTGTGATAAATTGCCCACCCTGGGCTCAAGGCCCCATGATATCAGTCTCTTCTGACTGCTCTCCCGGACCAGCCATGCAGAGGCCCACCTAAGACCAGCTGGCCCCGGCACCCAAGGGCTCAACCTGCGGGGAAAGAGGGCTGGTAGTGGCAAAGCTCCTGCCTGGCCTCTGCTTCCTGTCCAGCCTCGCCTCCCGACAGTGGGGACCTGTGGGGTCCATCCCCACAGGTAGCACCAACCCCACCTTGGGCCAAGGATCCACAATCCCTAACACACGTATAGCTCCTTTGGATTTCTGCACCCCAGATGCATGACTCTGTACTTCTTGTTATTGAATCCCAGTTGCTAAATCTTTGACCACTCCTCAAGCTTTCTTAGATTACCTTTCATTTTTCCTTCAGGCATGTCCACATTGTTGCAGATCTTAGTGCCATTTGCAATAAGACAAATGTCACGAACAAAACCGGCTCTAGAACTGATCCTTGAAGCACTCCAGTTATCACTTTTCTCACCTCAGAATAGGTTCCATTTATCACCACTTGCTGTTGTCTGTCAGTCAATCAGTTTGTAATCCATTTCACCACCTTGGGATCCACTCCCGGCTTGATGCCCTATCTGGTAATTCATTTCCAGCTCTGGGTTCCTCCCACCAACAGCCGTCTCCCTCAACTCCCAGAGCCTTGCTGGCTTTACCAGCTCCGCTTCTCTTCAACTGTGACTCTAAGCTCTGCACAGGGTTCATTAACCAATGCTACATGCAGTTTGCTCTGCAGCCCTCCATCTTCCAAGATGAACTTACGAAGGTTACCTTTATCTTGTCTCGTCTGGAGGGGAAGGCATTGGCTTGGGCCTCACCCTTATGGGAGTGATCGGATTTGCTCCTGCAAGAACTATCTTGATTTCTAGCCGTGTTTCAGCAGACCTTTGATGACCCTGGGCGGCATGCCATGGCAAGTGCTAATCTGCTTCATCTTCGACAAGGCCAAAGGAGCCTATTTGATTATACGATTGAATTTCAGACTTTAGCCACCGAGCTCTCTTGGCAGGAAGACTGCCTGCCCGCTATCTACCTGAATGGACTATCCTCACAGCTGAAGGATGAATTGGCAGCTGGTGAGCTCCCTCCTTCATTAGAGGATCTTATCAATCTGACTGGCTGAATTAATCATTGTCTCCAAGAGTATCACCGGGAGAATCGGATACCCAGAAGGCCTTCTCGGGTATGCTCCTGCTCTTCACCAGCCGCTCCTCCTGCTTCTCCTGCCTCCTGTAGGATTCCCCTTGTGGCCAAAACGGAAGAACCCATGCAGTTGGGCCATGGGCGGCTGTCCCCGGAAGAGCACCTCCGATGGAGACAATCAGGCCTATGTCTGTATTGTGGAGCACCAGGCCATCATCTACAGACTTGCCCAGTCCATTCGGGAAACTACCCGGCCTAAGTTTAGTAGGGGTCCTGAACTTGGGTGCAACTTCACCGGCCCCTCAACTGTCCTTACCAGTCACCTTGACATGGGACTCCCGGTCCTTCCCAGTCCTCGCTCTGGTGGATTCCGGAGCCGGAGAAAATTTTATTCTTAAGGATCTAGTTCAACTTTTGGGTATTGATACCCATCGTTTGGAAACTTCCTTGTGCATTGCTTCAATTTATGGTGAGCCATAATCTCCTTAATTACAGAGCCAGTTCATCTCCTCACTGGTGCTCTCCACGTTGAAGAAATTGAACTTCTGATCTTGGAAAAATCAATTCACCCAATAGTCCTAGGGCTACCCTGGTTCCAACGTCACTCCCCTCAGTTTGACTGGGGGTCGCTCCAGCTGGTGGAGTGGAGTACCACTTGCCACCAGACTTGTTTACAAAAGGTGGTACCAGCCCCTACAGTTCCTTTGGCCACCACCTCTTCAGGCATACCAGCTCCTTAAGCAGACTTTGAAGATGTCTTCTCAAAACAGAATAAACTAAACTGTCAGAGAACCTTGTGTATCTTATCACAAGACAAAAGTTACATACAAAGAAGTTTATTTAAGAATCACAGAACGCCTATCTAGACAAATAAATACTATCTAACCATTCATACAATCACACCATACACTCATGTAAAATCAAAATATAGTGCAACAATCAAATACAGTGCAACAAGCCGACTAAACAATTGCAGTTCTTAAATTTTTCAAAATGAATATATATATCATTTAAATAATCAACAATAAAGAAGCAAAAACCCTCTCCAATTTATATTCAATAAAGAAAAAGAAGAGGAAAAAGGATATAAATCCAATATCTAGCTTATGAAACAAAAAATAATGAATATTAACAACTTATATAACAGTAGATGACAATATCATCAATGATTGCCTCAAGATCTCTCTCTGCAGCCTCTCGCCACTCAATGGGCCGCAAGCTGCAATCGGTCAGTGAAGAAGTTAGTTATTCATAATCATTTATTGTCATCATGCTGTAAAGTTATAGCAAATTTTTATAAAGAAAATTATTTTAATAATATTTTATAATTAGAAATCTCAAACACTGTGATAATACACCGCTAGAAAATCTAAAAATCTACTGTGTTTCCCACATTGCAAACTACCCCAAATACTAAAATACCCAATGTCTAATACCCAAAAGTCGAAGAAACATATACTTAGCTTAATTTGACACGGCCCGAAGGGCTCATACAGTGTAAAACACCGTCATCACTTTTAAAGCTGTCCTTTAAAACTGTCTCGACATGTTTCGATTGCACAAGCAATCTTCTTCAGGAGATCAAAGTGAAGATCTAAATGTCAAGCAAATGTTCTTCAACCCTTAAAACTAAAGATAAAAATATGTAAATAGTTACAAACTCACAAGCAACAATGAAAACTGCTATCCATATTTAAACCATCGCACTGATCAAAATGCATAACACTCACCCGAGCAGAGAAACTGCCTCTTCCTACACATTCGAAAAATGGCGCCTCAGCGTTTATGGTCAATAAAGTGAATCTGTGTTCATTTTAAACCAGACGGAACCGGAAACAAAACTAAAGATGACTACAATTCCCATCATACAAAGCACTAAAAAACGGACCAATCAATCTCACGATTGAGGCCCCTAGGGGCCACCGTGTCAAAGTAATGGATCCATTTTTGTTCTCGCCTTAATAAAAAATTGTCAAAGTCTCCACCTCTATTACTTGGGTCGAATTTCTCAATAGCCGCAAACTGCAGTGCTTCAAAAGAATGATTCAACTGTAGACAATGTTGCACTACAGGCGCTTCAACGCGCTGGCGTGCAATAGCACTCCTATGTTCTATCATTCGTACTTTTAAACTGCGGCTTGTTTTCCCAATGTTGAGAAGGGGGCACGGACACCATAAGCCATAGATTACCCCTTTGGATTGACAGTTCGTGTGAGATCTTAATCTAAACTTTCCTTCATTAAAGAATGGTAAAAACTCGCCTGAAAACGATTGACTACAGACACTACAATGTTTACAAGGATAATGTCCTGTAATTTGATCCTCATTAGTATCACAATGTGTTATTTCATCCGAAAAGTCAGAATGTACAATGAGATCCCTAAGGTTTTTGCCCCGTTTGAAGGCAAACCTAGGAATTTCATGAAGTACTGAATGCAAACTCACAACATGCCAATACTTCTTAATGATGTTTTGTACTTTATGAATTTGAGAAGAGAACGGGAGTACACAAGTGATACGATTCAAATCTTGCTGCTTGTTTCCAGGAAGAAAAAGTAAATCCCGATTAACCCACCTCGCACGTTTGTAAGCTTTTTTTATCAAATGTAAAGGATAGCCCCGCTGTTGAAAATTTAACATCAAAATTTTTGCTTTCGATTTGTAATCACACAAATTGGAGCATAATCGCCGAAGTCTCAAAAATTGCCCATAGGGCAAATTAGACCTCAAATGATACGGATGGCTGCTGTCATAGCGAAGTAGAGTGTTTTTATCTGTGGGTTTGCGGTAGATTGAAAAAGAAAAACCCATGGTTTGTAATGAAATTGAAATGTCTAGGTATGGAATGCATGATGTTGAGAAATTGTGAGTGAACTTTAAATGTGTATCACAACTGTTAAGCCACAACATGAATCTTACAAAATCATTTTCAGCACCCTCCCAAACGATTAGAATGTCGTCTATATAACGGCGCCAAAATTTCACCTGACTTTGAAACGGGTTGCTCACCAAATATTTATGTTCAAAAACACCCATATACAGGTTTGCAATGTCAGGGGCCATAGTTGCTCCCATCGCAACTCCCTTCCGTTGTAGAAAAATCTCATCTCCAAATTTGAAAAAATTATTCTTCAAAGCGATGGCCGCTAAGGATGAGATAAAGGCCGATGGAATACGAGCAGAAACCTCATTCAATTTAAGTTGAACAATCTCAAGAGCTTCTTGTTGGGGAATACTCGTATAAAGGGAAACCACATCAACAGTAGCTAAAGCTAACGTGGAGCATGGAAACAAATGTTGCGTTTGAGTTTGTAGTTGTATCATCAAATCGGAGGCCGTGTCAAATTAAGCTAAGTATATGTTTCTTCGACTTTTGGGTATTAGACATCGGGTATTTTAGTATTTGGGGTAGTTTGCAATGTGGGAAACACAGTAGATTTTTAGATTTTCTAGTGGTGTATTATCACAGTGTTTGAGATTTCTAATTATAAAATATTATTAAAATAATTTTCTTTATAAAAATTTGCTATAACTTTACAGCATGATGACAATAAATGATTATGAATAACTAACTGCTTCACTGACCGATTGCGGCTTGCGGCCCATTGAGTGGCGAGAGGCTGCAGAGAGAGATCTTGAGGCAATCATTGATGATATTGTCATCTACTGTTATATAAGTTGTTAATATTCATTATTTTTTGTTTCATAAGCTATATATTGGATTTATATCCTTTTTCCTCTTCTTTTTCTTTATTGAATATATCATTTAAATAAACATCAAATTTGAAGATCTCATATTTAAACCCAAACTGCAACAATAAACACAATAATTTCAATGTACTTCAAATACACTCCGATGAAATTGCTTGCACAGTTTCTTCCACAGAATAAGATCAATTCATTAAAGATGATTAATTATTGTGCACTGTCTTGACGTCATTCACTCGGCTATTCCCCGACAAAGATCTTTGTTTCACCCGTGGAACGTGCTTCCTCAGGGAGAACTCCTTGCCGATTTCCAGTATCACCTGCTTAAACCTTTCAACTGCACTGCACACTAAAACGCCGTGACAATTTAATTTCAAACATGAACATCCAAAGTTCAAACCATGTATAATTCTTCTCCAAAAATCCTTTACTCAAGATATTTCTACATGTTCAAACCGGTAATACAACCAGTAACCTTAATGAAACCGGAAATGACAGTTCACAGCTGTTTAGTCGGCTTGTTGCACTGTATTTGATTGTTGCACTATATTTTGATTTTAAATGAGTGTATGGTGTGATTGTATGAATGGTTAGATAGTATTTATTTGTCTAGATAGGCGTTTTGTGATTCTTAAATAACTTCTTTGTATGTAACTTTTGTCTTGTGATAAGATACACAAGGTTCTCTGACAGTTTAGTTTAAACTATTGCATTTAGAGAACCTATTTGAATATTAGCCCTCTGTGTTTGATTTCTCAAAACAGAAGGCAGACATTCTACCACCTTTTCGGAGGTTTGACTGCCCTATTGAACTCTTGCCTGGGACTTCCCCTCCCCGAGGGGGGACCTATCCTTTGTCACTTCCAGAGACCAAAGCTATGATGGAGTATATCCGAGAGAACCTTGCTAAAGGGTTCATTCGACCATCAACGTCCCCTGTCGGAGCAGGATTTTTCTTTGTTACGAAGAAAGATGGATACCTAAGGCCGTGTATCGATTATCGCGGCTTGAATGCCATCACCTGCAAAGATAAATATCTGTTGCCCTTGATCTCAGAGCTATTTGATCATTTACAAGGAGCCTCCATCTTTACCAAATTGGATCTGCGTGGAGCTTACAATTTGGTGCGTATGCCCCCCAAGATATCTGGAAAACTGCCTTCAATACCAGAGACAGGCATTAAGAATATCTGGTGATGCCCTTTGGCCTCTGTAATGCTCCAGCAGTATTTCAACGGATGATTAATGAAATCTTCAGAAATATACTGTACATAAAGGTTGTAGCATACTTTGCTGACATCCTTGTCTTCTCCAAGGATCTAATTACACACCACACAGATGTATGCACGGTCCTTCAATGTCTCCATGAAAATCATCTTTTTGCAAAGTTGGACAAATGCCTTTTTGAAAAATCCAGTTTGCCCTTCTTAGGGTATATAATCTCGCAGCAAGGATTCTCCATGGATCCCGAAAAGCTCAAAGGAATCCAAGATTGGCCTCAGCTCGTAGGCCTTAAAGCGCTGCAACGATTCCTCGGATTCACGAATTATTACCACCATTTCATTTCCCATTATTCAACGTTGGCGGCCCCTCTTACTGCATTGACCCGCAAGGGCCAAGATACCCGGAACTGGACCCTGGAAGCTGTCACAGCCTTCCAGCACCTCAAAGAGGCCTTTCTTGCTGAACCCTATTTTCACTAACCAGATCCAAACCGCCCCTTCCTGGGCAAAGTGGACGCCTCTGCTATTGAGGCCGGGGCAGTTCTGAGCCAACATTCAACCTCTGGATCCCTGGTTCCATGCTCGTTCTACTTGCACAAGCTCTCCCCGGCAGAACAAAACTATAGCATCGGAGGCCATGAACTACTTGCTATTAAATTAGTCCTGGAGGAATGACGCCCTTGGTTAGAGGGTGGTCAGCATAAATTCACAATATTTACCGATCACAAGAACCTGGAACACTTGAGTCATGCCCAGAGTCTCAACGCTCGTCAATCTCAATGGGCCTTGTTTTTTCCTTGGTTCAACTTTGAACTTCACTATCATCCTGCGGAAAAGAATCTTCGGGCAGTTGCCCTGTCACGTTCCTTCAAACCAGAAGATACTCCAGAAGAACCTGGTCATATTATTGACCCAGCCTGTATTTGTTTGTCTGCAACTTACCCAGTCCTAGCTGGGAAAACTGTTGAGCCCGTCGCTCCGGAAAAGAGTCCTTCGGTGGGCACATGATTCCAAGTTTGCCAGTCGCCCAGGGCGAGCTCAAACCCTAGCCTTGCTCCAGCGGTTCTTCTGGTGGCCCACTATGGTCTCTGATGCTAAAGCGTATGACGACTCCTGCATTACCTGTGCTCAACAGAAATCCCTGGTCGGTCGACCATGGGGTTTGCTCCAACCACTTCCAGCTCCTGAAGAACCATGGATGCATCTCTCCGCGGATTTCATTGTGGACATGCCACCATCCAAGGGCCACACGGTCATATGGGTTACCATTGATAGGTTTTCTAAAATGGCCCATTTTGTTCCATTACTGGGCCTACCATCTGCTCCAGAATTGGCCCGCCTGATCTTCCTCCACATATTTCGGTTGCATGGCTTACCCAAGGACATTGTTTCTGACAGAGGTCCACAGTTTGTCTCCCGTTACTGGCGCACTATCTGCAACAAGTTTGGCATTAACATCGGTTTAACCATAGCGTACCATCCGCAAGCCAACAGGCAAACTAAGCGAATGAATCACTCTCTAAAATCCTTCCTTTGCGCCTATATCATCGGCTGCCAAGACAACTGGACCAAACACCTTCCTTGGGCGGAGTTCTCCCACAGCTCCCATATTGCTGCTGCCACAGGTACGTCGCCTTTTTCTATCGTCTATGGAAAGCAACCTTGACCACCATTACCCATACTGTTATCCGTGCCCTCTCCTGCTACACAAGCTACTTCAGTTGCCCTCAAGGCACTCTGGAATCTGATGAATCTTCGCTTATGCCAAGCCGCATCCCGTGCCAAGGACTCTGCGAATATTCATCGCTGCTCTGCTCCTGAGTTCCTCCCTGGCCCGAAAGTCTGGTTAAGCACACGGTACATTCCGCTTAAGATATCTTCTCAAACGTTTGCACTGAGATACTTCGGACCATTCCCAATCATTTGTTGTGTTGGACCAGTTACATACCAGTAGGGATGTGAATCAGGTGCCCCATCATTTCTGCTATCGGGTTCGTGTGGCCGCGGGAAAATCTCGGTTTCCCGTGGATCGGCATTTTTTTTTTTAGTAAAAATCATTTTTTTGGCTTAGTGCGCGCAAACTCCCGTTAGCGCGCACTAACAAAAATAGCAAAAAATAACAAAAAGTAACAAAAATTAACGTTTTTTTGTTAGTGCGCGCTAACGGGAGTTTGCGCGCACTAATGGGGAGTTAGTGCGTCCTAACTCCCGTTAGCACTGGCGCACTCTCTGCAACAAGTTAGGACGCCTTAACTCCTCATTAGTGCGCGCAAACTCCCGTTAGCATGCACTAACAAAAAACCGTTAATTTTTGTTACTTTTTATTATTTTTTGCTATTTTTGTTAGTGCGCGCTAATGGGCGTTTGCGCGCACTAGGAGTTAGTACGCGCTAATTCCAGTTAGCGCGCACTAAGCCGAAAAAAAGATTTTTGATGAAAATTCGGGGGAAATGCGATCGTTTCTCATTCTTCACGAATTTTTGACGACTTAAGAAATATCGTACGATATTTTAATTCGTCAGAAAAACGATTCACATCCCTACATATCAGCTTTGGCTGCCACCAACCCTGTGAATCCATAATACGTTCCACGTATCACTTCTGAAGCCAGTGGTCCTATCCTGGTCTTCACGAAAAGTTCCCAAACCATCTCCGCTGGTTGCGGAATCCAACACTACCTATAAGGTCCATGAAGTCCTAGATGTTCGCCGTAGGAGCCGTCAGTGGGAATACCTCCTTTCCTGGAATGGTTACAGCCCAGAAGAGAATTTGTGGGATCGAGCTCATAACATCCTGGATAAAAACCTCCTCCTCCAGTTTCATCGTGCCCATCCGGGCAAACCCGGATGGGCACGATGAAACTGGTGTCATCGTGTGACACCAGTCACACGATGACACCAGTCATCTCCAAGAGGGGGGCGTGGGGGGGGGGGTGTACTGTTGTGTGTGCTGGCTGCGGCAGGCCCACAGCTCGGCTTTCTCACCTTACATTGCCAAATCCAGCGTCTAGTTCCACGTCTCTGGTGGCGGTGGGCTGCCGGCTCCATCCTCGGGCCACCCCCAGTGCTCTAGCTACTGCTACAAATCTCTGTGTTTCATGACGGGCCTCTCTGCATGGCCCGCGGAGAGACGCTGCCATCCAGTGCTGTGCCCCTTCCTGGGCGCGCATGTGCTCATCACTGCTATCTTTGAAGGGCCTGCGGCGGGAACTTGGCCACGGCCCCGGATGATGACGTCTCTGAAGCTCCAGTATATAAGGCCGGGCTCGGCTCCTGATAGTTTGTAACAGGTTTCCACGCTGGTCGGGTACTAGTTGACTCCTGGTGATTGTCCTGCGTTCCTGGTTCCTGATCCTTGCAAGTTCCTGTTCTTGTTCTCCTTCATTCCTGCATTCCTGATTCCTTGTCCTTTCTCAAACTGACTTCCTGGACCTGACCTCTGCTTCGTCTGTCCATGCCATCGATCCTCCTGGACCTGACCTCTGCTTCATCTGACCACTCCGTTGATCTTCTCCTGGATCCGACCTCTGCTTTGCCTGACTACGCTACTGATCTTCTCCAAGCCCAGACCTCTGCTTTGCTTGACTACGCTACTGATCTTCTCCAAGCCCAGACCTCTGCTTTGCCTGACTATGCTACTGACCTTCCCCTAAATCTGACCTCAGCCTTGCCTTGCCACCGCTCCTTGATTGCCGCCAGCCCTAACTCAAGCTTGCTCTAAGACGCCTCTACTGTCTACATCCTGGACTTGGCTTATTCAGGCTTCGGCCTGTTCTTGCTTGGGTGCCCCCTGTCTGACTCTGATTCTATTGACACCCGGGTCTCCAGGACTCCGCCTCATCCAGTACAGACTTCCCAGCTTTGTTGTTGCTGCTTCTGGGCTGACTTCACTATCCTTCCATCGACGATGACACACGGAGGCCCACCTAAGCCCAGCCGGCCCCAGTACCCAATGGCTCAAACCGTGGGGAACGAGGGCTGGTATTGGTGAAGCTCCAGCTGGCCTCCGTCCATCAGCCCACTCCGCCTGCCAATGGTGGGGACCCGTAGGATCCTTCCTATGGGTAGCTTTAATTCCACCTCGGTACAAGAGTCCACCTCCAATGCAACAAGACATTCCTCAAGCTTTGCTAGATCCCTTTTCATGTTTTCCACACCTTTCTAATTATATACCTTGTTGCAGATTTCTATATCATCAGCAAAACAACAAACTTTTTCTGATAATCCTTCCACAATGTTGCTCATGAAAATGTTGAACAGAACCAGATCAAAGACCAATCCTTATGGTATACTGCTAATAATATTCCTCTCCTCGGCATGAACTCTATTTATTCCTACGCTTTGTCTCTTTCCACTCAACCAGTTCTAACCTAGTCATTTTAGGGCCCATACTGAGGGACTCAATTTATTTATGTTACCTATGTCGGACTGTGTCAAAGGCCTTACTGAAAAAGGAAGAATGATACAATTCAGGTTCAGCGTAGAATCTGGATTAGTGGAGGTGGGGGGAGGTAAGAAAGGTGTTCCTATCCCTGTTCTATTCCTGCTCCCGGTGGCATCCTCACACTCTGCATCCATCTCTATTGTCACCCCATCAATCACACATGCACACACACAGATAGGGTTGCCAACTGGCTCCAGATTCATCTGACAGGGTTGATCCATTATCTCATTGCATGCAGGGACTTTTAGTTCTGATTTTCTTATTGCATTCATTATGAAAAGCACCACATAGCCCTGCATGCAATGGGATAAAACCAGGACTGGATTACCCTGTTGAGCAATTTTGGAGCGAGTTCTATGCAGAGAGCCAATCCCTTTTTTCTCTCTCTCTCTCTCTCACACTCACACACACACACACACACACACACACACACAAATATCCCCCATTCTCCTCTCTCTCATACACACAGCTTCCCCAGATGATTCTCTCACCATCCCCAGCCAATTCCACTACTGATCCGCTCTCTTCCCCCAGTTTCTCCTAATTCCTCCAATGATCCCTCTTGTAGCCCCTCCTCTCCAGAGATGTCCCTCTTAGCCTCTTCTCACCATCCTGCCCAATAATCCCTTTCTTATTCCTCAGACCATACTTCTCTTACCACTGCTGATCTGGCGGGCAGGAGGAGAAATCAGGAGAGTGAGTGACGGTGCCTTCTTTTGCCACCTGGGGTCCAACTTGTCTTTTGAGACCATATGGTAGGACAGTATCCTGAATGATTCAAAACACCAGTTAGGGCCTGGGTGACAAAGAAGGAAAAGACGGCTCAATATACCATGACTCACCTCCTCCTCTGTCGGCGCAGATCAGTGGCAGTGAGAGAGGTAGCAGTAAGAAAAGCAAGGAATTGGGGAGGGTGGGTGGTCACGTTGAGAGAGGAAGTGGTGCAGCTAGCCATCCTTTTCAGACCCCGTCAGACCATGGTCCATTCAAAGCAGCAGAACGCAACCAATCTTCAGCCCTGTGTGTTGCCTCAATGTTTCTGTTTCCCTAGGCACAGACCTTGTGTGTCTGTGCTGAAATCCAAGCTTGACTCTGCTTGCTTCCTCTGCTGTCTCTCCAGCAGGGGTGGATTGGCCTATTGGGGTTTCGGTCATGCCTGATCAGGTGCCTGGTGTTGATCGCAGCGGCCTCATACTGCCGAGTTTTTGCGATCAACACCAGAGCCCCACCGCAGCTCTTCTTCTAGAGCAGAAGTCTCCTCTGAGGCTCTCTGATTGATTGCATTAATTTTCACTTTCTCCGTGGTTCTCTCATCTTGTTCCTGCTGCTCTCCTTCAGCCATGGTGGCAGGAAACATTCGGCTGCCTACAGTTGCATGAGCTTTGCCTCTCCCAATGGGAGGCAGCTATTACACCTCTGTCCGCTGCCTTAAAACCATCTATGGCTCTCTGCCACTGGTCTTATCCTCGGGCTGCAGTAAAAGAAAATAAAACAGTATGAGATCTTGCAGCCCACCCCTTTATAAGCTAAGGAAGACCTCATCCCGAAGCACCCAAAGCTTTAGCTAGCAGCCCACCTGTTCTCCAAGTGCCATGCCTGATTTCCTCACCACCACTACCAATGTAAGCTAAAACTTTTTTTTATTTTTAATTATGTCAGTGAGTCACTGAGCTGTATGTGAGAGTGTGTGTGTTTGTGAGCCAGAGTGTGAGAGTGCATGGGTGTGGACGAGCATGTATATGTGTCTGTGAGTATACATGTGAGTGAGTGGTATCTGTGTGTGTGCACAAGTGTATGAGTGAATGTGTGTCTCTGAGTGTGTGTCAGCATGTGTGTGTCTGTAATAGAAAGAAGAAATTATTTGATGTGTCTGTTGTTTGGAAACATTTTATTGGCATCTGGGAACTTTTAAAAATTTGAATGTCTTTAATTATTGGATATGGATATTATTCATCAGCTGTTTTGAAACATTTATTCTTTTTATTAGTATGCTTTTACTATTATGACTGATGTTTTTATATTTGATTTTATTGTTTGATGTTTTATGAGGAATATTTCTGTTTTTCCATTGTGGCACGGCATACAGAGTCTAGCTTATTACAGTTTCAAGTCTGATTTTTGTCTGCATATTTTTATTTATGCATTATGGTCTTTTTGTTTTGTATTTAGTGAGGGTCTGTTTGTGTTCTGCATGCGACAGAGGTGCAGTATTCTGCTAGTGTGTAGTGTCTTTGTAGAGATCTGTCACAGTTCGGCTTATTCTCTTTTCTCAGTAGGAAATATATTGGTGTTCTAGGGCCTGGTGTAATATTTGCAGTGTTGCCTTTTCCATAGTTAGGGTTATTATTGATTGAGTGCTGACGGTTTGTGCTATTTTGAAATGGCAAGTTTACTATATTGTAATTGTAGTTCAGTTTATTAATTGCTTTCTGAGGACCAAGCCCACACACAACACACATTACAATAGGCTTAATACTATATAGCAGGAGTAACCAACTCTGCTCCTCAAGAGCCACAAACAAGTCTGGTTTTCAAATTATCCACAATGAATATGCATGAGATAGTTGTGTATGCACTGCCTTCATTGTATGCAAATATACTTCACGAATATTTAGTCTGGAAATCCTGAAAATCAGACCTGTTGCTGCTCTTGAAGATCAAAATTGGCCACCCTTGCTATATGAGTTCCGAGTATCTTTTTTGCAGGGTTTTCTGGTTGACATTATATTTATTATTATTTATTTATTTAACATTTTTATATACCGGGATTCATTCAAGATATTGCATATCGTCTCGGTTTACATTGAAACTGAACATAAGTATGAGAGCATGCTAATTACATGGAACATACATTGAAACTGAACATAAGCATGAGAGCATGCTAATTACATGGAACATAAAATGTTAATAGAACACACAAATATAATTAATATGCAAGATGTTGTAAGATATTTTTTTACATCAGAAGACTGTACTCTGTCCTTTTACATGTAAAATCTGTTGTTATAAATGCATTATTTTTTTACTGTGTGTGGGGAGGGTGGGATCAAAGTGGTGGGTGCAATGCTGTAAGGTTCGCCTAGAGCACCTGTACTCTTGCATTGGCCTTTGCTGCACTGGCTCCATGTGGGAAAGCAGTACTTCCATCTGGAGCTACACTGCTTTTGGTCAGTAGCTCTCTCTAATCTCAGCAGCAGCAGTGATATATGTAATCTTGGCCAGGGCTTAATTTCTCTCCTTTTTGTTTTTTAAGCTTCAGAGGAAGCCAGTAGCATGGATTACTTCTGGCCCTCACTCCTCTGCAGCAGATTGGCAGAGCCGAGCCTGTGGAACCATAAAAGGAATAGAGACCGTGTAGCACACACTCAATGGGCATGCACTAGAGTGGTAGGGGAGGGGTTGGAGGCAGAGAAATGGAGGCAAGCTACAGTCACAGAAAGGAAGAAGTGTCTGGGCATTGTTCTTGAGGCTTCTGTCTGAGGTGGATGGGCTGAGCTCTGAAAGGGGCAGCTGCCTGTGAAACCAGTGAGTCTGCTAGAGAGTGGTAATGGAAATGGGAAAGTGCTGCTGCAGACTGGGTAAGCAAGCAAGTACTTTACATAATGATGTGGCAGTGAGTTCACTCATGTGTTCACTCAGTGAGTGCAGAGGGCACTCACTGAGTGAACACACGAGCAGCAGCAGCACGTTAGTTGTGTGTGTGTGTGTGTGTGTGTGTGTGTATCTGATGCTGGTTGGCAGTGTGGTTGCCTCATTTCTTGGTGGTTGGTTCAAGAGCTGATTGGTTGGCAAGAGAATTTAACACCATGCCAGGAATCTAGGATAATATATGAGAACTTTTACCAAATTTGAGGGAAGGAGGCCAACCAATTGAATGGATGGAAGGGCTCTTCAACTTAGTTTGCTTGTCCCTGGTCTAGGATGTGATTTACTTAGTTATTTATTTAGGAAAAATATGAAATTTATGTTAGAGATATTTTGGCTCAGTTCTGCCAGGCTCTAGGTCAAATGATGCATCCCTCAAGGTTTGTCTTGACGTGCTTTCTGGGTGCTGCTGAAGCATGTGCTGCATAGAAAGTGCATGAGGGAGCCAGACAGTATCTCATGGGCTGGTTTTGACAAAATCCCCCAGGCTAATAGTTTCCTACAATCCACCCCTGCTCTCCACCATAGAAATATAGAAATATAAAAGCAGAAAAAGACTACTATGGTGATGGTCTGCCTAGTCTGCCCATCCACACCAACTATTCAGCTTTATAATCCCTACCACTCCCTCGGAGATCCTTGGTTTTTATCCCATGCTTTCTTGAATACCAGTATTGTCCTTGTTTCTACCACCTCGACTAGCATGCTGTTCCATGCATCCATTACCATCGCTGTAAGGAAATATTTCCTAAGATTATTCAAGAATCTACCCCCTTTCACCCTCATTCCATGACTCCTCATTCTAGAACCTCTTTTCCTTTGAAAGAGGCCTGCCTTCTCTGCATAGAAACCTTGGAGATATTGAAATGTCTCTATCTTATCTCCTCTATCCCGACTTTCCTCAAGGGTATACATTTTTAGATCTTTAAATCTGTCTCCATATGCTTTATAATGAAGACAGCTATTTTTGTAACTACCCTCTGGACTGACTCCAACCGGTTTATATCTTTTGAAGGTACAGCCACCAGAAATGTACACAGTTCCAAATGAGGTCTCACCAGGGATCTATACAGGGGCAATAATCACCTCCTTTTTTCTGTTGACCATTTCTCTTCCTATGCTCTTAAGCATCTTTCTGGCTTTTGCCATTGACTTATCCACCTGTTTGGCCACTTTATGAACATCAGATACAATCATCCACATATCACACTCTTCTTTTCATGCTTAGAAGAATTTCAGTCCTATGCTGTACCTCTCTCTTGGGTTTTTGCTGCTGAAATAAATAACTCTACATATTTTAGCATTAAATCTTAGCTGTCAGATCCTCGACATTGCTTGAGCTTTGCTAGATCTCTCTTCGTGTTTTCCACATCTTCTCAGCTGTCTAGCTTGTTGCAGATTTTGGTATCATTGACATAATGACAAACCTTTGCCATAATTGTTCTGCAATATTACTCATGAAAATGTTGAAAAGAAGTGGTATAAGGACCAATCTCTGTGGCATACCACAAGTAATGTCCCTTTCCTCGGAGTGAACTCCATTTATCATTACCCTTTGTCACCTCTTACTCAACCCAGTTAGTGACTTTAGGGCCCATAGCAAGGGCACTCAATATATTTATGTCACCTATGCAGATCCTTGTCAAAGGCCTTACTGAAAACCAAGTTCACTATATTTAGGTTTCCCCAGATTCAACTATCTGGTCACCCATCAAAGAAATTGATCAGATTCATCTGACAAGACATACCTCTGGTAAAATCATGCTGCCTTGGATCTTATAATCCTTTGGATTCCACACCATTAAAGTTGCCCACATGGTCTCGGCAGCCATGCATTTGGTATACTTACTCAGCAGCCTTCTGTCTCCATCGTCTTCATCAAAGAACAGTTAGGGACATCTGACATAGTTTGTCATCATATTTAGAATGTTCATATGTACTGTATATTGCATGCCACTTGCACATTAAATGACTGACAGTGTTTCTGATTCCAATATACAATTTCTTTATCAGGGGTAGAGTAAGTGCAATATGCATTTTATCGGCATCACCCATCACATTTGGTATGCCAGATATGTGCAAAGAAGGCACGCTTCAGTTCTTCCTATTGTGCTCTCTGTACAGGTTATTGGATGTTTCTTCATGCCCTGTAGTACCTGGCTGAAACGTCTCGAAAGTGATGACTGATCCATTCTTCCAGCTGCAGCCACTATATTTTGAAATGATTCTGAGGCCAGAAAACGTAATAAGCAATGGTAACTTCAACAGACCATGAGCTGTGAGAGGATCTACATCATCATAAATATCCTCATAGAAGGCCAAAATTATTCTGAGCTCAGTCTGTACCTAGGCAGTATGTATGCCTCTGTTAGCTCCATTAGTGCTGAAATATGTGCTGACTGTATGGTTTCCTGATAGGTCCAGCCAGGTCAGCCTGATCCTCTCTCTTTGTGCATCATCGGCTTCTTTCTCCGTTGCTGCCAGTCGTTGAATCTGCGGCACATCAAGCAGCATCACAAAGAATTGTAAGTAAAGCATACGCTGGCACAAAGCAGCTACAAACAACACACTGGCATAGTAGTGCAACCTTTTTTTTTGTTGTACCAAAACTACTGTACTGTAACCTATTCTCCCTTGGGCTAACACTTGTTACAGTACTGTGAATTACCTTTACTTCACCTGGAACCCTGAAGTTAAATTTTCGGTGTTAAGGGGTGTTTAACAGAGTTTCATTTACCTTCTGCATTGGAAGTACTATCACATTTGTGCATTCAAAATAATTAGCATGTTCATTGTCATTAAACTGCTATTGTTAGCATATTTTAATAATCAAGTTTAGTATACCTTTTTATACACTACACCCAATATGACCTTGAAGTAGATTAGTGCACTAAAAGGTGCACTAAACCTGTACTTTTATTACATTGATCCCAAAGTGTATTAACATGGGCCATTTAACTCTGGAAGCTCAATTACACCTCAAAAGGTGTAGTTAAATTTGCCTGCTGGTGGCCTTAGTTAATGCACACTACTGTACCTACCAGTTGTCCCCTCCACCCCATTCTCCACAGTGTGTATCCACATCCCTTCCTCTGGACCCAACCATAACTCTCCCCACTTCTCATCCCCACCTCCCTATGCAATTGTGCCTCTGGTCTTGTGACTATACCAGCTCTCTCAGCCAAGCCCATGATGCCTATTTTGGCCCTTTGACCCCTCAACACCCCAAACTTGCTACCCCATTGGCAATACCTCCAACTCATGATGTCCCCTCTGAACTCCTGCCCCCATTAGTGTCCCTCTCCAATAACTCTCCAAGCCATGATCTAGTTGTGAAGTAAGGTTTCAGCTGCTCCTCATATCCCAAATGCCCTACTGTTGGCCCCTTTAAATCACAGCCTATTTTTGTGGCAAGGCCTTGAGTTGCCTGTACCTCCAATGCCCTCTCAATAACCACCTTAAATCATGAGCTTGGGAGGTCTCAATTCTTATTTTCCCAAACCCTGAAAGTTACAGTACATTGTGGTGGTCCCCAGACAACCACCCCTCCCCCCAAATCGCCTTCATGTTACTGTCTCGATCATGGTGACCCAAGAGTCTCTCTGAATATCCTGCCCCACAAATTGTAGTCTCAATCGCAACAGCTTTCCCCTGGATCTTCCTGATCCCCCAGACCATGATCTAGTCATGGCAGCCACTTGAAACCCTCAAGCCATATATCAATTGCAGCCCCCCCACCACCCCCCTCCCCAAAAGTCACATTGATTTTCATGGCCAGTGACTCCTACTCCAGACTCAACTTATCTAGCTGGATAGGCCTCTAGAAATCTTAGCAGACAGCAAGGAATTAACTTTATTCCAGTCGGCCTAAGAGCCAAAATAAAAATGGTTCCAGGGACTCTGATGAAAATGTGGAAGCATGCTACAATCCGAGGTGCTCTATGGGCATGTGGGCTGTGGCCTTGCTGTCTGACTGGACTGCAACTTGGGTAGGGACTGTTGGAAGAGCACTGGGGCTAAGGAGGGTCATTATCTTCATCTTTAATGTGGTCATTGAAATGCAAGTCTCAATCTGCATATCATTATTTATTATATTGGACATTATAGCCAGATGTAATTTTGTCATTATATGTAGCAAGTAACTTGGGTTCTCCTGCCCATGTTAACAGAGATTAATGCATAAACCTATAATCTGCAAAATCTTGCAACTGATGTTATGTTTTTAAAAACAACCATTCAAACCAATGCTTTTATTTTTGATCAATTTCATTTTCTAGTAGGGACTGTGCATCTAGTGGCAAGCATTATTGTAGGTTAATTTCCTTTGCTCTATCTTGAGATGTTCTTGCCTTTAATTTGGGGGTATCTAACTATTGGCATGGCCAATTATCTCCTGACAATGCCCACTTTTGAGACAGCTATCATTTAATAAAAGATCTTACAGAAACGGGGAAACTTAATCTAATGAAAATATGCTGCTACTACTAATAATGATAATAATGATGATAATAATAATAATAATAGTATACTTCTATCTTGAAAGCAAAAGGCAAAAATAATTATTTTACCTATAAAGCAAAATTATATGGTAGAACCCTGGTTTCACAATGTAATCTGTCTGAGATTTCTTTGTCCGTGATGGAGATATTACAGTAGCCCTGCTAATGTGCTCTCCAAAAGCTGAGGAGTCATGTGACAGTACCACTAGCTCTGTTATCTTTGATTTTATGTGCAGATGTACTTACAAGTACTGTGTGTTGTCTTGGCAACTATGTAGTAGCCAACTGTAACCAGAAAGCAACCAGACTATATCAAGGTTTTTGTATGCGATAATTAATTGGATTGTGAACCAAAAAGTACAAGTTCTTAAAAGAAAAAATAATGCTATTAACATTAAGTTGTAGCTTTGCAAACCTATGATACTGCTGCTGGTGACAGTTTTGAGTCTGTATTTCTGAGGGGGTTAATGGTGGTGGTGATGGTGAGGGAAAATGATTGTTAGTTACTAATATATAAATCATTACTGTATATTTTAGTTCCACATTGCCATAAAGCAGATGATGATGTTCCTAATGGAAAGAAGACATGAGAAACAAATGAGTGAGCACGTGGGAGAATTCCTTCTTCTGAATAAGAGAAATGAGTCCTTTGTCATTTGAGCAGCCAATGTTGTACCTTTATGGACAAATTTAGTAATAATAATAATAATAATACTTATTTTTATAGTGCTAATGGATATATATGCAATGGTGTATATTGGTGGTAAGTGTTTTGGTATAAGTCCCTTTCCCAAAGAGCTTACAATCTAAATGGGTACCTGAGATAATGAGAGATAAGGTGACTTTTGCAAGATTTAAGGAGCAGGAGTCGGAGAGGTGGGATTTCAACACTGCTTTTACTGACTCCCTGCCCATTGCTCTAACTAATTGGTCACATCTCCTTTGAGGAGCGACCTATTAATCAATTAAACAGAAGGTAGAATGTATAAAAGAGAAATAGTTCTCTTTTCTTGTTTTGATACCTGCTAATCATCCATGATGGCATTTCATCATACCTTGCACCTTCCCAAGACAGAGAAGCCTTTTTTGTGCTGTCATTATGCCTTTTTTCCCCACATGGTTTCCCTTGCAGCAAGGGTGCATAAGTGATTTGGATCATATTTAACTAAGTTGGAGTGCTGAGTGAAATGTGGGCAAGAATTTTTAGCTTCTTGCCCTCATGTCATGCTGATGTCATACTATTAGCATGCTCTATCCAGGCCCTGTGGAAGGGCTAGATGGACTAGGCAGCCACTTAGCACACCCGAAATGTGTGTGGGGTGGGGGCAGCAGCCTAGTGCTTTCACCGGCTCTGCTGAGATATGGTTTTCAGGCAGTAGCAGTGCAAGCCTCTGACTCTTCTTGGAGTCACCCTTCAACACTCAACAGGGGCGCCCTCCCAGGCTCTCATTCTCTGCTCTAGATCCCTCTTCATTCCTGCTCGCTGGGTCTCAATACTCTGAGAAGGAGGGATCTGAATCCAGAGGCCCAGCGGTGATGCAGAAATTTCCTGCTTCCAATGCTGCTCCCCCTCCCGATGCCTGCTTCACTTTTCTGCTACCGTGTGGCCAGTTGCTGCCACCGGAAGGGACAGGAGGCATCAGCAGTTGCCCTGTGGAGCCAAAAGAAAGAAGTTGGCATTGGCAGGCATGCACAGCCTGAAGTAAGAAGGAGCAGGAGCAGTGTTGGCCAGGCCACCATGGCTGGACAGAGGACGAGGAGCAGTGTTTGCCCTACAAATCACAGAGAGAGAAGAGAAGGGCCTAAGGAGGAGGTGACAGCAGCTGCTGCCGCTAACAGAGAGAGCATGTGGGAGAGAGATACTTTGTGTGTGTGTGTGTGTGTGAAACCATAATCTTTTGGAGTGTGCGATTGATATATCATTTAAAATAACTAAATAAGTGGGAGAGAGATCTTGTATGTGGAAGTGGAAGGGAGAACATGAATGTGTGTGTGTGTATAAGTGGGAGAGAACGTGCATAAGTAGGAGAATGAGAGGGTAGGCATATGTGTGTATATGTGAGGGAGAGAGTGCGGGCATATGTGTATGTCAGGGGAGAGAGAGTAGTCATGCAGAGTAGTTAAATCTCAAGACGATTGTGATGAATTGTAGGAGGACATTGCGAGACTGGAAGATTGGGCTTCCAAATGGCAGATGAAATTTAATATGGAGAAGTGCAAAGTGATGCATATAGGGGAAAATATCCCTTGCTGTAGTTACACGATGTTAGGTTCTATCTTAGGAGTTACCACCCAGGAAAGAGATCTAGGCGTCAAAGTAGATAATACATTAAAATCGTTGGCTCAGTATATGGCGATCAAAAAAGCAAATAGAATGTTAGGAATTATTAAGAAGGGAATGGCAAATAGGGATGTGAATCGTGTCCTCGATCGTCTTAACGATCGATTTCGGCTGGGAGGGGGAGGGAATCGTATTGTTGCCGTTTGGGGGGGTAAAATATCGTGAAAAATCGTTAAAAATCGAAAAATTGAAAAATCGAAAAACCGGCACATTAAAACCCCCTAAAACCCACCCCCGACCCTTTAAATTAAATCCCCCACCCCCAAATAACTTAAATAACCTGCGGGTCCAGCGGCGGTCCGGAACGGCAGCGGTCCGGAACGGGCTCCTGCTCCTGAATCTTGTCGTCTTCAGCCGGCGCCATTTTCCAAAATGGCGCCGAAAAATGGCGGCGGCCATAGACGAAAAAGATTGGACGGCAGGAGGTCCTTCCGGACCCCCGCTGGACTTTTGGCAAGTCTCGTGGGGGTCAGGAGGCCCCCCACAAGCTGGCCAAAAGTTCCTGGAGGTCCAGCGGGGGTCAGGGAGCGATTTCCCGCCGCGAATCGTTTTCGTACGGAAAATGGCGCCGGCCATATGCGTATGGCCGGCGCCATTTTCCGTACGGAAAATGGCGCCGGCAGGAGATCGACTGCAGGAGGTTGTTCAGCGAGGCGCCGGAACCCTCGCTGAACGACCTCCTGCAGTCGATCTCCTGCCGGCGCCATTTTCCGTACGAAAACGATTCGCGGCGGGAAATCGCTCCCTGACCCCCGCTGGACCTCCAGGAACTTTTGGCCAGCTTGTGGGGGGCCTCCTGACCCCCACGAGACTTGCCAAAAGTCCAGCGGGGGTCCGGAAGGACCTCCTGCCGTCCAATCTTTTTCGTCTATGGCCGCCGCCATTTTTCGGCGCCATTTTGGAAAATGGCGCCGGCTGAAGACGACAAGATTCAGGAGCAGGAGCCCGTTCCGGACCGCTGCCGTTCCGGACCACCGCTGGACCCGCAGGTTATTTAAGTTATTGGGGGGGGGGGTTCGGGAGGGTGGGGGATTTAATTTAAAGGGTCGGGGGTGGGTTTTAGGGGGTTTTAGTGTGCCGGCTCACGATTCTAACGATTTATAACGATAAATCGTTAGAATCTGTATTGTATTGTGTTCCATAACGGTTTAAGACGATATTAAAATTATCGGACGATAATTTTAATCGTCCTAAAACGATTCACATCCCTAATGGCAAATAAAACCGCTGAGGCCATCATCTGCTAGCTGTTTTAGCAATTGTGATCAACAGTGTCAAAAGCTGCTGTGAGGATGTTATGAGAGGATAGCCAATTTACTAGAGGGTATGCAAGCGGCAAGGCCCGAACCTGGTTCCACTCCTTATTATCTGACAGGCAACCATATGTATACTTTACTAACAACTCATCAGCACCTTAGGCCTTGACCTGTGGGGGCCCCACAGGGCTCCTTACTATCACCAGGACCTTTTAACATTTACTTCAGGCCCCCCATCTATATGGACAATGTCCAGTTTGAAGTACCAATGAAAAAAAATAGGTAAGAGCATAAGCACTGGCAAGTTAAATGTAAAACTGCAGTAAGAGAGGCCAAGAAAGAATTTGAGAAGAAGCTTGCCAGAGAGGTGAAAACTAACAAGAAAAGATTTTCTTTTTTAAACATATTTATTGTAATTTCTCAAATTATTAACAAGCACACCAGCTTATAGTAACATACATGGGAGGTAAAACAAAGTTATACAGGAAATAAGAAAATAAAGCAATACAGTATACCTCACTTGAAATATTAAGGAAATAAGAGGGAGTTCCTAGATGGAAAGAAATAAGAGCGTGTCCTTAGAAGAAAAAAAAAATATACATGAAATGAGAGGCATCTCGTAGTACCATTAATTATAAATGCCATTAGTCGAAATTAAAAATTCAAACAGGATCAGCTGTGGAATGAGCATCCAAATATAAACGTAGATGAGTAGGATCAAAATATACATGTTTAACATCATGGCGAACAATGATACATTGACAAGGAAATCTAAAGATGAAATTAGCTCCTAAAACCAAAACCTCGGAACGCATTAAGAGAAACGTTTTCCTACGTTCCTGAGTGGAACGAGTGATGTCTGGAAAAATCCACACTTGTTGTCCAAAAAAAGAAGACTGTCTATGGCGAAAAAAGGATCTTAGTATCAAATCTCTATCATGAGCAAAAACACTTGACAAAAAAAAGAGTCCCACGTCTGGATATTATAGCATCTATTGAAGTTTCCAAAAACTGAGTTAAGTCCAGTTCTGGTTAAGAAACATGATCAATGTTATCTGAATTAGAAGACTTTGTCAAATACACTTTAACAAAAGTAGGAATAATTTATTTAGGCACTTTCAATATCTCAGTTATGTATTTCTTAAGCATATCTGTTGGGGAAATTAAATTTGACTGGGGGAAATTCAATAAAAGATTTTCAAATACATTCAAAGAAAAGAGCCTGTGAAGGAGTCAGCTGGATTGCTAGATATCTGAGAGGTAAAAAGGGGTGCTCATTAACTCTGGCAGCCCCGACTGTGGTGTCTACGTCCCTCCCACCCCCCAAAACCATCACCACTAATTGACCCATAGCCATACATGCATACATTCTTAATATAATGGAATGAGAACAAGGACAGACTTTGCATAAAAATGGCTGCAGCTTTATTAACAATATAAATAAATATACAATATATATATACCCCTAGACAAACTGGTAACCTGGACCGGTAGGGCAGATGCTAAGACCAGGCTACACCACCAACTCTGTCGCCCACCGTGATAGCCTAGCAGGGCAGCAACCAAGCCCAGGGGACACCACCACCTCTGCCGCCCTCCACAGCAACCAAGCAAGGCAGCATAGAACCTGGGCCCCCCACCTCATCCCCGAGCAAGGAGGCCCACGACCTCTGGCGTCAGGAACGCCAGCCCTGCACCGCACAAGTCTCCAGTCGACTGCTGACTGCTACGCTCCGTGGCCGCAGACGGCTGCGGCTGCTGCTGCTCACCACTCTTTTTACTTCTTTGGCTCTTTTGGGCGAACTTGCAGCCTCTGCCAGCTACCGCAGGCCTTCTGGCCTCTGCTCCCAAGCCTACCTGAGCAGCATGGATGCTGCCAACTGCCATCTTACCCTCGGGGTTCCCTAGGCGTGCGTTCTCTGACCTGCTTTAACCACGTCATGGCGGGAACCTCGGGGAAATCCCCATCAGATGACGTCACTCAGCTTCGATATTTAAGCTCGCCAGCCCAGACTTGGCAACGAGCACACTTGCTGTTTCTACCTACTCTCTTCAGCATTGTTCCGGTTCCTGTTTCCATGGTGTGAGACTATCGGGTACCCGCTCCTCGGGGGCTCTTCTTCATCTCTTGGCTATCCGCTCCTTGGAGGGCCTTTCACCTGGACTTCTGCCTGCCTCGCTTCCCAAGGCTTTCTACGGAACTACTACCTGTTGGGGAGGTTCCCATACTGGAGAAGGTTTTCATGGGTATTGATTCAGATGGACTGAACCAAATCAAGGTGAACCTAGAAGATGTGGCAGGCCTGATTGACAAACTGAAGAGTAGTAAATCAACTGGACCAGATGGTATACACCCCAGAGTTCTGAAGGAACTAAAAAATGAAATTTCAGACCTATTAGTAGAAATTTGTAAACTATCATTAAAATCATCCATTGAACCTGAAGACTGGAGGATAGCTAATGTAACCCCAATATTTAAAAAGGGCTCCAGGGGCGATCCGATAAACTATAGACCGGTTAGCCTGACTTCAGTGCAAGGAAAATAGTGGAAAGTAGAGATGTGAATTGTGTGATCGATCGTCTTAACGATCGATTTTGGCTGGGGGGGGAGGGAATCGGATCGTCGCGGTTTTGTTTTGTTTTTTAAATCGTGTAAATCGTAAATCGGGGGAGGGCGGGAAAACCGGCACACTAAAACAACCCTAAAACCCACCCTGATCCTTTAAAATAAATCCCCCACCCTCCCGAACCCCCCCCCCAAAATGTCTTAAATTACCTGGGGTCCAGTGGGGGGGTCCCGGTGTGATCTTCCACTCTCGGGCCACGGGTGCGTTAATAGAAATGGCGCCAGCGCCATTTTGGTTCCTGTCCCCCGACGTCACGAGCGCAGGAGATCGCTCCCGGACCCCCGCTGGACCCCCAGGGACTTTTGGCCAGCTTGGGGGGGCCTCCTGACCCCCACAAGACTTGCCAAAAGTCCAGCGGGGGTCCGGGAGCGACCTCCGGCACTCGAATCGTATTGCCGTATTGCAAATGGCGCCGGCCGTATGGCCGGCGCCATTTTGTAATACGGCAATATGGCCATACGGCCGGCGCCATTTTGCAATACTCGGGTCGTATTGCAAAATGGCGCCGGCCGTATGGCTGTATGGCCGGTGCCATTTGCAATACGGCAATATGATTCGAGTGCAGGAGGTCGCTCCCGGACCCCCGCTGGACTTTTGGCAAGTCTTGTGGGGGTCAGGAGGCCCCCCCAAGCTGGCCAAAAGTCCCTGGGGGTCGAGCGGGGGTCCGGGAGTGATCTCCTGCGCTCGTGACGTCGGGGGCAGGAACCAAAATGGCGCCGGCGCCATTTCTATTAACGCACCCGTGGCCTGAGAGTGGAAGATCACACCGGGACCCCCCACTGGACCCCAGGTAATTTAAGATATTTTGGGGGGGTTCGGGAGGGTGGGGGATTTATTTTAAAGGGTCGGGGTGGGTTTTAGGGTTGTTTTAGTGTGCCGATTTTCCCGCCCTCCCCCTTCCCCCGATTTACGATTTTTGACGATAAATCGGGGGAATTCCTATTGTATATCGCTTCTAACGATTTTTGACGATTTAAAATATATCGGACGTATTTTAAATCATCAAAAAACGATTCACATCCCTAATGGAAAGTGTTCTCAACATCAAAATCACAGAACATATAGAAAGACATGGTTTAATGGAAGAAAGTCAGCATGGCTTTACCCAAGGCAAGTCTTGCCTCACAAATCTGCTTCACTTTTTTGAAAGAGTTAATAAACATGTGGATAAAGGTGAACCGGTAGATGTAGTGTACATGGATTTTCAGAAGGCGTTTGAAAAGTTCCTCATAAGAGGCTTCTAGGAAAAGTAAAAAGTCATGGGATAGGTGGTGATGTCCTTTCGTGGATGACAAACTGGCTAAAAGACAGGAAACAGAGAGTAGGATTAAATGGACAGTTTTCTCAGTGGAAGGGAGTGGGCAGTGGAGTACCTCAGGGATCTGTATTGGGATCCTTACTTTTCAATATATTTATAAATGATCTGGAAAGAAATACGACGAGTGGGGTAATCAAATTTGCAGAAGATACAAAATTGTTCAGAGTAGTTAAATCACAAGCAGATTGTGATAAATTTCAGGAAGACCTTGTTAGACTGGAAAATTGGGCATTGAAATGGCAGATGAAATTTAATGTGGATAAGTGCAAGGTGATGCATATAGGGAAAAATCACCCATGCTATAGTTACACATGTTAGGTTCCATATTAGGTGCTACCACCCAAGAAACAGATCTAGGCATCATAGTGGATAACGTATTGAAATCATCGGTTCAGTGTGCTGCGGCAGTCAAAAAAGCAAACAGAATGTTGGGAATTTTTAGAAAGGGAATGGTTAATAAAACAGAAAATGTCATAATGCTTCTGTATCGCTCCATGGTGAGACCGCACCTTGAATACTGTGTACAATTCTGGTCGCCGCATCTCAAAAAAGATATTGTTCCGATGGAGACGGTACAGAAAAGGTACAGAGAAGGGCGACCAAAATGATAAGGGGAATGGAACAGCTCCCCTATGAGGAAAGATTAAAGAGGTTAGGACTTTTCAGCTTGGAGAAGAGACGGCTGAGCGGGGATATGATAGAGGTGTTTAAAATCATGAGAGGTCTAGAACAGGTAGATGTGAATCGGTTATTTACTCTTTCAGAGACTAGAAAGACTAGGGGGCACTCCATGAAGTTAGCATGTGGCACATTTAAAACTAATCGGAGAAAGTTCTTTTTTACTCAACGCACAATTAAACTCTGGAATTTGTTGCCAGAGGATGTGGTTAGTGCAGTTAGTGTAGCTGTGTTTAAAAAAGGAGGGGGGGAAGGGAGATAGGCGGGAACAAGAACTTCCACTCGGGGGGGAATAAGGGGGTAATATTGAGCGGTATATTAAGGGTTAACATTTAAACTGACTGGGCAAAAATAACAATAACAACAGTTTTCCTAAACGCAGATCGTCTTACGCGTTGTATTCAGTCGTTCAAGTTCAGGTTTCGTGTTAACATTAATATTTTCTACTATTACTGTGCAATTGAAATGTTCTTAATGGCTTTATGTGGAGCCATTCGTGTTCCTATTTACTGTTTTTCCATGGATAATTGTCAATAAACAAATTTCCACCTAAAAAAGGATTGGAGAAGTTTTTGGAGAAGTCCATTACCTGCTATTAATTATGTTGACTTTGAAAATAGCCACTGCTATTACTAGCAATGGTAACATGGAAAGATTTAGTTTTTGGGTATGCCAGGTTCTTATGGCCTGGATTGGTCACTGTTGGAAACAGGATGCTGGGCTTGATGGACCCTTGGTCTGACCCAGTATGGCATGTTCTTATGTTCAGTTGCTGTGAGTACCACGCTGCGGATCCCTGTTGCGGTACCTACGTGAATCCCTCTCCGGTATACCCCGCTCTCCAGACCATTGCCGTGATTCATAAGAGGAGACACCTCTGGGTCTATCCTGCTCTGCAAGACCCGTGCTGTGATATCACTAGAGGAACCCTCACCTGTGTACCCCGCTCTGCATCAAAGATGAGCTAGCAGCTCGAGAACTTCCTGACACCCTGGATGCTCTCTTGGAACTCACAGGCCACATTGACCGCTGTTTTTGTGAACATTCGCAAGAGACCAGAGGATCCAAGAGGGTGGCCACCGGCACTCTCCGTATCCACCAAGTACCATCCACGAAGACTGCTCCTCCACCAGAGATCGATGAAGAAGAACCTATGCAGATGGGTCGCAGCCATCTGTCCTCGAAAGAGAAACGTCGTAGCCTATGTTCAGGGCTATGTATGTACTGTGGTCAACCCGGACACATGGTACCTGCCTGCCCACTCTGTCCAGGAAACTCGTAGGCCTAGTTTGCTGGAGGACTTCTCCTAGGCCTGACATCACCCTCTCCTCCATTAACATTACCTGTTTCCATCAACTCAGGTACCCTGGAATTTCACACCTTAGCCTTAGTGGATTCCGGGACTGGTGGTAATTTTATCCTCCAACAGCTGGTGGAGCATCTTTGGATTCCCACAGTCTGCGCTCCCACACCTTTAATGCTCTCCTCCATCCATGGTGAGCTTTTACCCGGCGATGTGACTTGTTCCACAGTCCGTATCCAGCTTCGTACCGGATCCATGAACACGGAGACCATCTCCTTTCTCGTACTAGACAAGGCCATCCATCTGGTGGTTCTCGGACTACTGTGGTTGAAACTTCACACTCTGCAATTTGACTGGGGCACCTTGCAACTTTCCCAATGGGACAACTCCTGCATAAGGATTGCTTGGAGGTCGAGTCACCTATGCCTTGCTTAGCCACCACGACGTCTCTTCCAGGTCTCCCATTACAGTACTCCACTTACGCCAATGTATTTTCAAAGAAAGCTGCGGACATGCTACCACCTCATCGCTCTTTTGATTGTGCAATTGTTGCATTTGTGCCTCTTCTCACCCCTCACTCCACCCTCTTTACCTTGGGAGCGACTCCCTTCGGCTCTGACAGACAGATGCAGCCGCGGCTTCTCTCTGCCTCTTGGTCCCGGTGTCCCCGGGCTGGCTTGACGCTACGGATCCACCATGTTTCTGATGATGTAAGGGTGTGTGCACATGCGCTCGCCAGACTTGTACCAGCAAGGGTGCGAACCTCGGGAGTGTCCCCCCCGTAGTGACGTCTTCCATTTGCACTTTAAAAGGTCTTTGTTTGCTAACCTCTAATGAGTTAGCAAGGAACTCCATCAGACGCTGCTCTCTCTTTTTTACTCGGTTCAATTTCTTGCTACGGTATAGGCCAGCCGACAAGAAATCTCAAACTGACGCCCTTTCCCGGTCCTACCGAGGACATTCCAGATGTTCCATGCCACATTATTGATCCAGCAAGGTTCTTTTCTCTGCCACATTTACTGTACCCCCTGGGAAGACGGTGGTTCCCCGTCCGCTACGTAAGAAAATCTCGCCTACAGCTCCTGTTCCTAAATATACTGAAGACTCTCTGTGGCATAGAGACCATTGCAGACTACTATTGTGAGTGTACCATCTTGTATCCAGTATACCCTGTCTACTCACTACTTCTAGTCTCTCTCTACAGCTCAGCAACCCAGAGATTATATTCCAGTATCAAAAGGACTTCAGCCCTGTTGGACACAGCAACTCACTACTGCCACCTCTGGTGATCCAGCTTCCAGCCTAATAAAGAACCATTTGTGTTTACTTCATATTCTAGCGTAGCCGGTGGTTCCTCTCAGGATCTCCTCCAGGGGGGCGCTGTCATCTGCCATCGGCCCAGGGATTCACCATTTCCTCCAAGTGGTCATTCTTTACACTACTATCACTCTGTGGGAGCCAACCCTACAGACCATTAACACCGCTTACGGAAATATTGTATATATTTATTATTTATTTATTTAGTGATTTTTTATATACCGCAGCACGTTAAAAACATCACCTCGGTTTACAATAAACAATAATTCAGCAACAGGCTTTACAGACAAATTGAAATAAAGTGGACATGATATATATCAAAATAACAACAAAATAAAACAAATACAATAATCCAATGGAGATATAGAGCTAACTCCTCTTTCTATGGGACTTGTCAGCAGCCTATATATATAACAGATTGCTACTCCATAGCGGAGGCATGATAGATTGCTCTCTCAGTAGTGAAGTACAAATATATCTATTGCTATCTCCTCTCCTCGGAGGAATATCATTGAACAGATTACCAACTCCTTTTCCTTGGGGAGTTGAAACATATCAGATTGCTACCTCCTTCCCTTACAGGAGCATCCAACAGCAGTTCAATAAAAGATTACTAACTCCGCCCACCTGGTGGGTAAGCACTACAGATAGCTAACTCCTCCCCTCTGGAGGAGCAGATCATGACAGATTGCTAACTCCGCCCTCCTGATGGAGCAGAGCAATAACAGATTGCTAGCTCCGCCCTCCTGGCAGGGTACGCGTAACAACGATTAATCTACTCCCGAATTCAGAGCCTCCTCGCGGAAGGGTGTACCCGCTTTCACTAACAGAGACTAAGGCTATGTCAGACTACATACAAGAGAATTTGGCAAAAGGGTTCATTCGACCATCTAAGTCTCCCGCTGGAGCAGGATTCTTTGTCATGGGGAAAAAGGACTGTTCCCTCTGACCGTGTATAGATTACTGGGGCTTAAACAAAATTACCCAGGTTAGGACCAATACCCCTTGTCGCTCATCTCTGAAATGTTTAACAGGCTCCAAGGGGCCAAACGTTTCTCCAAGTTGGACCTGAGAGGGGCCTACAATTTGGTCTGTATATGCCAGGTATTCAATGTGACAGCCACATTAAATACATGGCAATGCCCTTCGGCCTTTGTGACACCCCAGTGGTGTTCCAGAACATGATGAATGAGGTATTCAGAGACATGCTCTACCAGTGCGTCATAGTCTATCTGGATGACATCCTGGTATTCTCACGAGTCCTCCAGAATCATCGCCGAGATGTCTGCAAAGTCCTTCAGTGCCTAAGGGACAATCGCTTATATGCCAAGCTAGAGAAATGTTCCTTCAAGCAAGAGACTGTTCCTTCCCTCGGTTACGTGGTCTCAAGTCAAAGCTTCCAAATGGACCCCCAAAAGACCAAGAACATCCAGGAGTGGCCCCAACCAACGGGCCTCAAGATGCTTCATAGATTCCTGGGATTTACCAATTACTACCAGTCATTTATTCCACATTATTCTACACTGACTGCTCCTCTCACAGTCATGACCCGCAAGGGAGCCAACCCCTTTACTGTGGTCACCCGAAGCCATATTAGCCTATCAGAAACTTAAGGACGCATTCCTTAGAGAATCATGCTTATGCCACCCAGATCCCCGACGACCTTTCATTGTTGAAGTCGATGCATCCGACGTTGGTGTTGGTGCAGTCCTGAGCCAGCATTCAACCAATCACACCTTACATCCCTGCTCATTCTTCTCTCTCCGCTTCTCTTCTGTGGAGCGCAATTATGGAATTGGGGACAAAGAATTATTGGCAATAAAGCTCACCTTTGAAGAGTGGTGCTCCTGGCTCGAGGGGGATCAGCACCAGGACACTGTCTACAAGACCATAAGAACCTTGAGTACCTGCACCAAGCACAACACCTTAATCACCGGCAGATCCGCTGGTCTCTCTTTTTTACTCGGTTCAATTTCTTGCTACGGTATAGGCCAGCCGACAAGAAATCTCAAACTGACGCCCTTTCCCGGTCCTACCGAGGACATTCCAGATGTTCCATGCCACATTATTGATCCAGCAAGGTTCTTTTCTCTGCCACATTTACTGTACCCCCTGGGAAGACGGTGGTTCCCCGTCCGCTACGTAAGAAAATCCTTCGATGGGTACACGATTCCCTGTTGGTGGGCCATCCAGGTCCAGCCAGAACCTTATCATCACTGCAGAGGTTCTACTGGTGGCCGACCATGAGGAAGGAAACTCAAGCATATGTGGAGTCGTGCCCCACCTGCGCTCGACAGAAGCCGCCGACAGGTCGACCCTGGGGTCTTTTGCAACCACTGTCCGTACCCAATGAACTGTGGACTCACATTACCACTGATTTCATAGTGGATATTCCTCCTTCCAACGGCAATAATACTTTGTGGCTCTACCTGGCCTTCCTTCTGCCCCAGAACTGGCGAGACTTTCATCCGCCACATATTCTGACTCCACGGGCCTGAGGCATGTATTCTCCGATCGAGGGGTGCAATTTATGGCCAGGTTCTAGAGGGCCTTATGTAAGAAATTTGACATTGCCTTGGACCTCACATTGGCTTACACCCACAGGCCAATGGTCAGACGGAAAGGACAAATCAGACCTTGAAGCAGTTTTTCTGGGCTTATGTAAATTCGCGACAAAATGACTGGGCTGAGTTTGCCCTCAATTCTCATCTCTCTGCATCCACCTGGTCATCACCCTTTCAAGTGGTATATGGACGCCAGCCCCTGCTTCCACTTCTGTTACCCCTGTCAGTGGCATCTCCTGCTGCGCAAGCCACCGCTCAAAAGTTGCATCAACTCTGGGACGACACTAAATGCCTTATACAACAAGCTACCCAAAAGTCCAAGAAATGCTACGATACTCACCACTGGGCAGCTCCTCAATTCAGTCCTGGGGATAAAGTATGGCTTAGTACTCGATTCATTCATCTGAAACTACCTTCTGCCCGCTTTGCTCCCAGATATATCAGGCCATTTTCCATACTTCATCGTCTGGGCCCAGTTACATATAGCCTACGCCTCCCCACATCACTCAAGATTCATAACGCCTTCCACGTCTCATTACTTAAACCTACAGCAGATGCCAGACCAGCCATCTGAATCATCAGCTACATCTCTCGACTCAACACCCCGCAGCAGTCTGACTGAATCACAACGGCGCAGGGGTCGGCCCCCCCAAAAAATGTCGTCCCCCCCCCCACCAAAGTGGGAAGTCATGGCATTGCTAGGGGCTTTGAAAAAAGGAAAGGCATGGCAAGTAAGGGCCAAGAAGGCAATTAAAAAAACAACAACACAGGGACGCGCTCTTGACAGAGTTGCTGTGCCGTCTAGATGGAAGAAACCAGCTCATCATATGCTCACTACAGAATTGCTGTGCCATCACGCACATTGGATGCTGTTATGTCAAGCATATTCAAGCAGCACAGTAACTAACAAGCCATCCTTCAGCCTCTGGGCCTATTACAGCCTACTTCATAAGTAGCCTGCAATGTCTTCCTGGATGCTCTCTCTTGTGAGGCTATCCTGTTTCTGGCTCCAGGCTGTGGGATCCTGACCTCTCTTCTCATCTCCTGCAAGTGCTGGCTCCATGCTGCGGGGTGTCATCTCTTCTCGTCTCCTGCAAGTGCTGGCTCCAAGCTGCGGGATGTCATCTCTTCTCATCTCCTGCAGGTGCTGGCTCCATGCTGCAGGATCCTGACATCTCTTCTCATCTTCTGCAAGTGCTGGCTCCATGCTGCTGTGTCTCATCCTGGTATGCAAGAAAAGCCGCACTGTCTTGGGAATATGCTGGAGGGCATCCTGGAGAGGATGGACTTTAGACTCACTCATGGCTTTTCCTCCCCACTCTTCCCTATGCTACAGCCATGCAAGAAGTCCTGCCCATCATGGCTCCTTCTCCACCACTTTCCTATTACAGCAGCCTGAGCTTGCAATCCCCTCAGAGGGCAGTGTCAGCTCAGACCGAAGATCCCTGAGGTGTAGAAGTCAAGTGACTCATCTGAAGAAGCCACTGGCAACTGGAAGGACGAAGGGGTGGCCACACAAATAAGTACACACACTCACACACACAGATATATATCATCTGTACACCAGTCCTGCCACTCCAAAAATCACCACTTTGACTCTAGTTCTGTTGTTCAAAATGAAAGTCTCTACAGAAACAGGTGACAGGGTATAACAAAATCCAAACTCTGGAGACACCAGTGGCAGTGCTCCAATACCAATATACAAGTCCAAAAATAGTACAAAATCCAAACACAACCTCTTTCCACTCGTCTTTACAATTATCCCATAAAGATAAGCTCTTAGGGGAAGGTACCCTTTCTCCCTGAGCATATCAACTATTTGGCAGCTAAACTGATCCACCAAGGTATTCTCAATAAGTTTCTCACACAAAAAAAGTTAAAAGAGTAACACCCAAAACAAATTATTAGAAAGCTCAAAATAGATAGGTATCACCTTTCCCTATTTACAAAAAATATTTTTTCCCTCCAAATTTGCATTGCCTAAATTAAAACTTGGGTGATAAAGCCAGTTCATATAAAAAATGTGTTCCATTACATGTAGGCAATCTTTTAACTATAATCATTACTGGCATAAAAAATACCCATGTGACAAAACAAACTTATGCACGCATGGCAAACTGTTGAAAAAATGACTTCTGAGTGAGTGATCCTATAGCCTTCCAAATTTTAGTGTAAACTACACCTTCAAACACTTCCCCCAGCTTATGAATTGTGATGTGGGCTGCACCTTCAGAAATCTCCCCAATATGGTAAAAAAAAATGCATAACATGTTTTTTTGTAAACAGGGAGTGGTGATACCTGTCTAGGGTACAAACTTTTTGAGTTTTCTGATAATTTGTTTTGAGTATTGCTGGGTTTTTTTTTTTTTTTTCTGTGACACACCATGGGCATTCATACCAGCCAAGGCCACTATTGCGATTTTTGTAAGGGGCAGATCTACTTTTAAGGGGTAGAATTGACAGACATTGCCTTAATTTGTCTAGGTATCTAAAGTGGGTTTTGAATAGGCCAAAAGTTCTCTCTAAGACAGCCCTGGCGTTAGAAGCTCACCTTATATACACATATATACACATATATACAAATATCTATATATATATATATATATATATATATTTTTTTTTTTTTAATGTTCTAACCTGTATTTGTGTTCTAACCTGTATTCATTTAACTGGACAAACATGGCAGCCAAACTACTTTATGAAAAAAGAAAGCAATGGCTGGCTAGCTAGAAACTGTTAGGAGTGTAGCTGCTGCATGCGTATCTGGAAGCCATCCCTCAGTGTTGTGGCCATGCTGAAGGTGGTCATGAGTGCCTGACTGTGATAGAATGTAGGAATCCTGGCAGGAGCCAGAAACCTAGGTATGTTGCTGGATATGAAACCTGTATGTTAAGGAAGAGAAAATCCTTGTGGTTTCTGTGGCTGGCCTCACTCCCAGCAGGTGGCATTATATCTACACTATTTATAGATATTTGACATTCTGCCTTTTTCCATGAGTGGCCTCTAAGTGAATTACAAAACAAGGTTTTGCAAAGAACCAAAGAGATGGTCTAAAATGGATTCCTGCTAAACTATTCCATTTTCTCCCCTCTTAAAACTCCCTTTTCCAAAGGTCTCCTGTTGGTACTGTCTATCCACAGATAAAGAAATATATCTTTCTCCTGAGAAAAGCACTCAGAAACTGACATACAGAGCAAGGTGGCTGACTGGCTTATTCTTGCGGTGACCCTAAAAAGGGGTCTGTAAGCTGCCAGTGGCCAAAAAGGCCAGGACTGTTGTGAGTTCGAGATGGACTGGCAAGGCATGACCTCTTTGTGTGGAAGGTCACCGATCCCACTCCAGCTGCTGGCACAGGCGTAAATGATTCCCTTATTAAACCTGAAACTGCCAATCACTTGCTCCTCAGACAGGGCCAAAAACCGGGTCCTAGGCCTATATATCCTCTTCATGGGATACTTTTCCTCCTCTGTTTTCTTTCCCTACACTTGCACAGATTCCACATAATCCACATATTTGTAGCACTCATTGCAGCACTTGTTGCTCTGACCCCCACCACTATAGCAAGCATCCACCCTCACAAACAGCAGTGCATACTCTCTCCACACATAGAGACTGAAACATGAAAAGCAGACATACCCTGAGGTACAAGGAGTGGCAAACAGAAAAGACAGACAAACTGACAAGCACAGAAGAAAAGCGCAGATAAATGTACAAAAGTTGCACACAAACGGATAATTAATTACTAACAGGCATAATAAAGCCAACAGCAAACACTCACAAGCATCTCCAACCAAGCTCCAGTCTCTAGCACTAACCATCACTCCAAGAGAAATGAGGTTTACATTCTGTAGCTTAAATAGTGTGCATGCATGTTTGGTGATGTATGTATGTACTCGGTTTATAAAGTACATAAATGTGTGCATACTTCAAAACCCCGTGCCTGAATGCCCTCTCAGTGCCCTCTTTGTAAGAAATACTTTCCTGCTTGGCTGCGGCAGTGCATACATGTTCCTGCTTTTCTGAAAATTCACTTAGGGCCAGATTTTCAAAGGGGTACGCGCGTAAGATACGCGCATAGCCCCCAAAAACCTGCCCGAAGTTCCCCCTGCGCGTGCCGAGCCTATGCTGAGTAGGCTTGGCAGCGCGCGCAAGCCCCGGGACGCGTGTAAGTCCTGGGGCTTTCCTGGGGGGGCGTGTCGCGGCGGCACGTCATTTGGGGTGGGGCTGCGGGTGTGGTTCCGGCCCGGGGGCGTTTAGGGGGCGTGGACGAGGCCTCCGAAACAGCTCCCGGGCCGGGGAATCACGCAGCCGGCGCGCACAAGTGACGCCTGCTTTGAGCAGGCGTAACTTCTGGAATAAAGGTAGAGGGGAGCTTAGATAGGGCTGGGGAGGTGGGTTAGATAGGGGAAGGGAGGGGAAGGTGGGGGGAGGTGGAAGGAAAGTTCCCTCCGAGGCTGCTCTGATTTCGGAGCAGCCTCGTAGGGAATGGAGGCAGGCTGCGCGGGTCGGCGTGCGCAGGCTGCCGATTTTGGGCAGCCTTGCGCGCGCCGACCCCGGATTTTAATGGATACGCGCGGCTATGCGTGTATCTATTAAAATACCGCGTACTCTTGTTTGCGCCTGGTGCGCGAACAAAAGTACGCGTGGGCGTAACTGTAAAATCTACCCCTTACTGCGCACAAAGGGGCAGATTTTAAAAGGCCTGCGCGCGTAAATCCTTCCAGATTTACTCACGCAGGGCCCTCACGCGCCGGTGCGCCTATTTTGCATAGGCCACCAGCGCGCGTAAAGCCCCAGGATGCGCTTAAGTCCCGGGGCTTTCGAAAAGGGGCGGGAGGGGCGTGTCCGGGGCGTTCCCGAAACAACGCGGAGTTTCGGGGGCAGGCCCGTGGGCGTGGTCGAGTCCTCCGGACCAGCCCCCGGGACCGGAGGATGAAGCGGGGCTGCCGGCCAGCGCGCGCAAAGTTAGGGGGGGGGGTTTAGATAGGGCCGGGGGGGTTGGTTAGATAGGGGAAGGGAGGGGAAGGTGGGGGGAGGGTGAAGGAAAGTTCCCTCCGAGGCCGCTCCGCGCGGCTATGCGCGTATCTTATAAAATCCAGCGTACCTTTGTTCGCGCCTGGTGCGCAAACAAAAGTACGCGATCGCGTATTTTTTAAAGATCTACCCCAAAGGTTACTTACATACATTTTTGCCAATTATGGGGTAGATTTTAAAAAGCATTTACTCGAGCAAAACTGGTTTTTGCTCGAGTAAATGCACTTTACTCAAGTAAGTGGGTTTTTCAAAATTGCTACAATATATGCCATTGAATTGTCCATAGGATTTACTCATGTAAGTGCACTTTACTCGAGTAAATAGCTTTTGAAAATTGCTACGATAGTATGTCACATTTACATGCATAACTCCTTTGAAAATGACCCCCTATATGCACACACGACCTGTGGAAGTTTTTGTAAACTCCCCACTTAGGTTTGTGCATGGAAAAAAACATGTGTTGCACTTTGTTTTTTTCATTTCAAGGGGCCAGGGTTGAGGTTTGGGTTTGTTTAATGTTTATTTGGGTTTGTTTCATTTACTGAACTGAAATAAACATTAAATGAAATTACAAAAAAAAAGATCAAAACAAAAAGAAATGGTCCACCCCACCCCTGCATCATGCAAACCTCTTCCGTGGGAGTCAGTGATGTGGAAAGGGGCAGAGTTGATTCCCAGTTGCTCCTGCCCTGTTGGCTTCCTTTTCAAAAATGGCACCACCTCAAGTACCAGTGGGGCAGGAATGACTGAGGATTGCTCCTACTCTCACTTGGACTTCTAAGACCCCACAAATGGGGTAAGATGCATTTGGGGAGGGGGAGGGTGATGGGAGCAAGCCTAGGGGAGGGCAATTGGAATCTTTTCGGCTTTGTTGATTTTTGGCAAGGGGAGAAAGAAAGGTGTGGCCTATTTGCTGTTACCACTGAAAATGAAACAAAATGAAAAACAAAGAAAATTTAATTTTTTTTTCAAAATTAAATGCAATAAAACAGGAAATTTCATTTCAAATGAAAGGAGATACCTACCAACCTCTATGTCATCAAGCGGTACGAGGCCTGTGCTGGTTTTCTATTAACAGAATATACTCTGGTGCTTCTTGTCCTGCACAATGCTTTCGGATGAGTGTTCAGAAACCAAGACTGAATCATAATAATTTTATGACACAGAGTAAGGTTAGCAATACTGCAAACTCTTCAAGTACTATGGAATCATCGTAGTGAGCTGATTTCCAACAATGCCCTGGGGGAAAACAGGTGCTGTGTCTGAAGTGGAACCAATCCGAATTTCAAGAGATGATGAAAACAGATTCACACAGAGAAGCAAAATAGGGAACATTACATGAAAAAAAACAAAAAAAAAACATTGGATGCCACAAAATATAAGACAACATTTTTTGTGGTAGTCTCCACTATGAATGTTTACATTTTATTGTTGTTAAGCAAGTATATTTGTTCACTTCATTCGCAGTAAAGTACTTATTTTATAGAATAATTATACAATCAACAATACATTTTCCTTTTCTCCTCCCTACAAATAAATCTTTGGTCATAGCTGGCATTGGGGCAGGTTCAGAAAAACAATCATTTTGCAATGAAACAATATAAAGATAATGTAATATTTTTTTTTTTACTGCTTGTGATATTATTTTTACTTTAGAATAGAAACAGAACAGTGCAGAAATAAATTGGGTGAATTTTCTCAGAAAGATCTTCCTATTCCCCAGACGCACTGCCACAATTACTGTTACTGCTTTAGCTCCTGTATCTAAGCTAAAGGATCAAACAAGTGGTGCTTGGCCCCCTTTGAATTCAAATTGAAATCCTCTCATTAATGTTCACCAAAACTGTCCTGACATTCCATGAGATTGCTCTCCTCACCTCCTTCCTCAAAATGTAAACATAGGTGGCTGGAAGAACACACATTCAGCTATTTTGAAAAATTATATATTATTATTTATTATTAAGGGTCATGATCTCATTTATAGCCTGCTAAACAACCTTTTTTCCTTTCCTTTAAAGGGGTGACAAACTTCAAAATCTTCAGAATAACCTTGACTGAAATTCAAAATTATGACCTTACAGGATTTTGTTTGTTTGAGTATTTACAGCACAATATTTAATGGAAAGTTTACAGTAAGAAATGATTTGGCAGTTCATTGGAAAACCATACTTATAGCAATATGGTGAATAGGACAGAAAATGCAAACCTTACTACAGAATGATCACTGAATCATATACTCCACCCAGGAAAGTCCTGACCTCAAATAAACAGGCAAAGCCTAATTTTCACTCATGATTAATGAATTGTGTGACACATACTTAACAATATCCATAGCAATATAGAAAAATGGAGAAACACAGCTACTGCTGTCATATCTAGGTCAGTTTTAAGATGAACTTTAATAAGTGACTGTTATAAGGAAAATACTATTTCTGGTTAATAAATTAACAGTATGACTTCCTTGATACATTGATGGGTTTTGGACTTAAATAGACAAATAGCATTTATAGTAGAATCTAGCCTGAGCACTCTAGGCAGTGATCTTTAGACGAAGATTCCTATAAAACATTAAAGAAGAAAATGATTAAATTAGGATGGTCAGGTAACATTATTCAGAAAAGTAAATATAGTGAATCTAGGAGCTTTATCTAGTGAGAAATATAAGGCTTAATTCAGCCAAGTTATGTTTGGCCTCCATTTGGCAAATAGAGCAAAAAACAAGAATAATTGTCATAAAACAACATATTTAGAAGTTTCCTAGTGAACACAACAGGTCAGAATTGGAACAGAAGAGTTGGATTGGATCTTACCTATGGTGGGGTTACCACAAGGATCAGTTTTGGCCCCCACTCTTTTCAATATCTACTTATTGCCGTTATGCCATTTGCTGGATACTTTTAATATTTATTTTAATATTTTTGCTGATGATATCCAGTTATATTTTGAGGTATCCGGTGATGTGCAGATAAATTTGATGCAGATTTCTCGCTGCCTTTCCGTAGTCAGTGGATGGTTAACCCAAAATGCTTTGGTGCCTAATTTTTCTAAAACTGAGATTCTCCGGTATTCAAGAAAACCATGGCCGGAGGGGTTGTCTGGGATCTTATTTGATGGGGTTAATATTGAATTTCAGGATCAAGTGTGTAATTTGGGTTTTTATTTTTGGTTCAAAAACAACAGATAAAACAACTTATAAACAACAGATAAAATCCATTCTTTCCTCTGGGTATTTTAAATTGAAACAGTTGAAGTATTTGAGACATTTGATTGAGTTGGCTGATTTCAGAACTATTATACAAGCTTTGTTTTTACTACTTTGGATTATGGAAATTTGATTTATTTAGGTGTTCCAAAATCAAGACTTCGAGCGTTACAGCTTCTTCAAAATTCAGTGGCAAGAATGGTATTAAAGTCAGCGCGTTGGGATCATTGGATCCATTGGCTTCCAGTTGAGCAGAGGGTTAAATTCAAGATAACACTTGTGTTTAAAGCTGTACATGGAATCACCTCTTTATTTTTATCTGATTTGTTTAAACTTTATATTCCTAACAGGGCCCTTTGGTCAGGTGATAAAAAACCTTTAGATCTGCCAACATTAAGAGCTGTACATTTTCAAAATACTAGGCTGAGGTCTTTTCCTATTGGTGGTGCAATACTCTGGAATAATTTGCCTGATGATATTCATGGGTTAACTGATTTTAAATTATTACTTGAGACTTTCTCACTTATACGTTATAATTTTTATGCTCAATAAGACCTGTCAACTTAATTGTTTAAGTCTTTTTCTTTTCTTTCCTTTATCTTTTGGTCATCAATGTTACAACGTTATTGTTAAATTTTGAACTTATGTACTCTGTTCCAAGTTTCATAACCTTGTTCTATGTAATGCCTTTTGGCAATTTTCATGTTCTGTTTCAATGTAAACCGATGTGATCTTTATTTCATATAGGAACACCGGTATATAAAAATCTAAAAATAAATAAATAAATATTACAGAAGGCTGTAAAAACATTTTTATTTACTGAGGCATTTTTTAAATTGAAATCCAGATTGTGATGTACATTGTTTTTATATTATGTATTTTTATGAGTTGATGTATTTTACTTTGGACTATTTGTAATCCGTGTAACATGATATTTATCAATATAGGTGTAATATAAAAATAATACATAAATAATAAATAAGTTATTATTAAAAAAAAGAAAATATTTGTCATGGCCCAAAAAAGATATTTGGAGCAAGCAAGAAGAGAGATTATCATTGATGTTACAGCTCGCAGGCATACAATTTTTAAAGAATGGGGACACATTTCCATGCAAAATTACTTTTAAAGGACAAATGTTGCTTTTCCAAATGGGGATCATAGCACTTGCCTTTGACAAACTGACTTATACTTATATTAACCTATATACAGTAACATTCATACCAATTTTTCTCTTATACTCTAGACTTTGCTTACATTCCACTCATATCTTTAATTCTTCCCTTTCTCTCATACTCTTTTACTCATAGTTGTGGATGCTCAAGTATAGCCAAAAGGATATCTTCATAATCATCATTATCATTGTTTGTTTCATGTCTTTCCAGCCAGAGAGTTCAAGACATGTTACATATAATACAGTAGATATAATACATTAGAAGTCATCAGAGTAGAAGTTATAAAGCTAAATGTATACATGGCAGCTGTCATTTAGTTTAGAAGTTAGTGTGGTTACAAGATTAGAGTATAATGACTTGCACTTAAGTAATATGTATAAAGGGATTTCTAGGTCAAGGAAACAGTAAAGAAGGAGATAATTAACATCATAGATGACTATGTACAGAGTTGTTAGGGAAATGAGTGAATAATATGACATTGTACTTGTCCATATATAAGATCATAGAGCTATATACAGTATTTTCATGCACTTCTGTTGTGTTTGGTGGTCCGTGGGATCCTCCCACGAACCACTGCACTTATCTCTTGGGCTGGCCTTCACCTATCGTCCCCATCACCGCCAGGCTGCTGTGCTCTCCAGTACAGTGGGACACCACACCTTGGCATGGCAGGATGCCGCTGAGAATCTTTGCAGTGGGATGCCACCAACACTTGCACCAGGCTGCACTAAGGCGTGCATGCACCCAATGCCACCTCCTTTAATGGGACCATGGTGGGAAAAAGCTGGTTGTGGTCCAGGTGACCTCACAACATGGGGCCCATAAAAGGCCCTCCAGTGCATCTCCTCCTTGCATCAGCAGCAGGTTTTCCTGTGTCCTTGTAGAGTGAGTTGCCTCAGCGTTCCTTGTCTGTGGTCTCCAGTTTCTGTGCTCCATGTCTTGAGTACCAGGGATCCTCGATTTCTCTTCAGTTCTAGTTCCTTCTCTTTGTCTTCAGTTCTTCAGTCTTCAGTTCTCCACATCTCTTCATCTGCCTGTCTGTTCTGCTCCTTGCCTTCGTGCCCTGCCTATCCGTTCCGCCTTTCCCTCTGGACGGATACCCGATATTGACCTTAGCCTGCTACCTACTTCAGACTGATTCTGGATTTACCTGTATTGCATCTGTTCCAGCCCAGCAGCCTCAATGGACCTTCCGACCATCAGCAGAGGCCTCCACCTAAGATCTGCCAGTCCTGGCACCTAAAAGTTCAACCTGAGGAGAATGTGGGCTGGTAAAGGAGAAGTTCCAGTTGGGCCTCTGCCTAATATGACTCCTCCTGCCAATGGCAGGGATCTGCAGGGCTCTTCCCTGCAGGCTGCACCAACCTCACCTTGTTCCAAGGGTCCACAAATTCGACAATTTCTAGTTACTTCAGCTCTATCAAGAGTCTTTGATGGGCAGTTAGGTTATTTTGTGACGATTCTTAGTGGTATAGATGTATTGATGGATATCAAAAGCTTCTTCAGTAATCCAGGTTCTCACTATTTTCCTGATAGATATAAGATTTGAGGCAAATCTGATGTGGAGAGGTAGGAAGTTAAATAGTGTCAGAACTACTCCTGCAAATGTTTACTTCCTAGAACCTGCAAGTCTTATTTTGTGTAATGGCACTACTAACCATAGCTGGGTTTTTGAATGCAGTTGATGAGTGGATGTATAGGGGATCAGAGAAATTTTGAAGTAGGTTGGGGCCATACCTTTGAGTGATTTATAGCCTAAGACTAGCAGTTTGAATTTCATGCAGTACTGTGTCAGGAGCCAGTGTAGGGTTCTCGGAACACTGGTAATGAGTTTAAATTTCTTTGTTTTCATTATCATACAGACAGCCACATTCTATATAAGCTGCAGGCAGTGGTTCAGTTCATTGAAGATTCTAGTATAGAATGTATTACAGTAGTCTAGTCTAGATACTATTAACATCTAGATAGCAGTCACACAGATGTTGTTGTCCAGGAAAGGTTAGAGGTGGCAAAGCTAGCACAGATGGTAGAAAGCCTTTTTGGATAGTACTTTGATCTGGGCTTTTGTAGTGAGTTGAGATCCTAGGATATAGCCTAAACTCCAAATTTGGGAGCTGAGTGTTAAAGTTATTCCATCCAGGATTACTTTCAGGATTGAGGGGTTGGATTGTTTCTTCTTGATCTATAATATCTCTGTCTTCTTGGAGTTTAGAAAGAGCTTGTTTTGGTGCAAACAATTGGCAATTAAAGGCTAGGCAGTTGTTGAGGTTGGAGATTAATGAGTCTTGGTGTTATGGGCATGGCCCCTTGGACCGAGGTGGAGTTGGCACAACCTGCAGGGTAGAGCCCTGCAGGTCCCCACTGTTGGCTGGCACAGATAGAAGCCCAAGTTCCCCTTAGATTGAGCTCTCGGGTACTGGGGCCAGCAGGTCTCAGGTGGGGGCCTCTGCTGACGAGGAGAAGTTCTGTGGGTGATGTTAGGTTTGCATGAGAAGTCAAAGGCAGACTTGGATCAGGACAGGTGGCATTCAAGAGAAATCTAGTAGTCAGGCAGTGATCAGTGGCGAGCGGCAATAAGAGGGGGGTCCAGAAAACAAACCAAGGTCAACTCTCGGTATCCGTTCAAGGGAAGGCAGGATGGATAGGCAGGGCAGACCTGGCCTTTTACTGTGACTCTCTGGCAAACTCGACCCGCCTCTGCTACTGATAGGCCTCCTGCCTTCCCTTCGCAAATGGCCTTTCTGGACATTCACAGCAGCGCCTAAGACCCAAGGGTCCGGGCCCCTACGGGCTGCTCCCGGGGGGGGGGGGGGGTGTCCCAGGCTCCGGGTGAAACCTTGCCAGCTGGTGTCTCCGCCTCCCAGCCTGCCCTATCATCTTCAGTAGGCTGGCCCAAGGGTCCACCTTCTACTCTCACAGCAGTCCAGCTGCAACAATAAATGAATAACATGTCAGACTACTTGTAGATAGACTGGGTGCTCAAGATTTGTGTTGTTTTCTAGTGAGGACGAACTCGTACGTTATCCTGCTATTGGGCTATCCTTTGCAGGTATATAAGGGATCTGACATGGTTCTTCAACTTGCATGGTACAGGGGTTATAGTGTGGAGAGTATTTGCCCTGTCCTGGGATAATGGTAATTGGCGAAGGTGAGGGAGGGTTTTGAGCAGGATATGGAGTGTGGCACATTTTGAAGGTGAAAAGGATGACAAAAGGATATGTAAGTGAGAGTCATCTTCTTGAACTGGTGCGTCGTGCTTTCTCTCTTGCCATATTTAAATCCCATCTAAAGGTCCACATTTTTGAGGCTGCTTTTAAATCTTAGGCCTGATTGTCTGCTTTTAGCCTTGTTAACTAACTTGCTTTTTCTTTTTCTTTTTTAACTATTGCCTTACTTTAAAAAATGCCCCAAGTCTCCTGACCTGTATATTTATCTTATTAGATTGTAAGCTCAAAAGAGTAGACTGCATTTTTGTGTGTTTGTATAGTTCTGCATATGTCATGTAGTGCTATAGAAATGTTAAGTAGTAGTAGTAGTAGTAGTAGTAGTAGTAGTAGTAGAGTGTGGACTGGCAGGTGTTTGGGTGTGCTTGGTCTGGTTGGATAAGATGGCGTCAGCCGTCCATTGCTCCTACCATATGACAGGGGTTGACCAATGGCACCGGTAACCCCTGTCACATGGTAAGGGCAAAGGGCCATAGGCGCCATTTTGCTTACTGGCAGCTGACGGCCTGAGAGTGGAAGATTGCTCCTGGGACCCCCGCTGGACCACCAGGGACTTTAGGCAAGTTTTTTGGGGGGTTGGGAGGTTGGGAGGGGGGGGTTGTAATTAACTAAATTTGAAGGGTTGGGGTAGGTTTTGGGGTTTTTTTTAATAAATGTGCCCTTCCCCCCCCCCCCCCCCCCCCCGCACTAATCGAAACAACAAATTTTCCCCGAAGTTCAGGGAAAATCCGTCTCAGGATTCGGGTCCTCTTACCTATGCCGAATTGGACTATTTCCTTGAAATTTTCCAATTCGGCAAAAATGATTGCACATCCATTGTTATTAGTACCAGAATTGTGGGTGCACAAGAAGGGAGAATACAGGACACAGTGACAATAGAGCAAGCCAGGAGGCAGTGGTGTTTGTTCTTATTGGCTGAGCAGAATGGAGGAAAGACTCTGGCATTATGGGACTGGAAGCCATCTTTGGTCTCTAAGAGATGCTGGATATCACTGCTGAAGTGCATGATAAGACTGCTTAGTAGTTTACAATCACAAAACAAGGTCTAAAACATGGTGATTAAAATTTCATTGTGCTTGTTGGAATGTTGGGGTGGACCAATTTCCTTGGAGTAGTGCAGGAGAGGTATCCATTGTTCTGGAGGGGAACAACCTTGGAGGGGATGTTTGGAAAGTGCCAGTCAAACAAGTACCACACATGTGCCTAAACACCAAAACTTACCTGCTTCTTCTTGCTTTAATGGGTATTACTGTTGTTCAGAGCACATACACAGCTCCAGATTCAGCCAGTGCCATGCAGATGGAGAAAGCTGAATAAAGTGGCCCTAGGAAATCAGAAAAGGAATTGGGTAGCTGGTACCTGAGACTGTGCTATACTCAGTATGACAGCCCTGGATGCTGTAGCTAGATTTGAGATGGATTTGTAGCACAGTTTCTGTAATCAAGGTCACCACTCTCCATCCCCCCCCCCCCCCCCCCCCAAAGCAGGTCCCTACAGTAAACTCCATTGATACATGGGTGGATTCAGCATCTTTCCTTCTTCCTAAACGTCTAGTGAGGTTGGAAAATTAGCAGCTGGACAATATAATCCACAAAGTCTTCAAGTCTCTGGGAAAGGAGAAGCATTTGCAGACCCATTGGATGCAGATACTGCCAAAGTTTGTGGGGATCCACGTGTTGCTAAAGGCACTGAATGAACAGCTTGATCAGGAAGAGTGGTCCACGAATAGACAAAACTCACCCATCTCTGACTTCAGTCTCACTCTCTGGAAGGCGTTTGAGAACCTCCTTGCTATGCCCTCCTTGTCTGCTACTTCCAGCAAGTACAGACCAACCATGCCCCACAGAAGCCCTTATCTGGGATGGTGATGGATCACAGACAGAAGGCCTGGAGTTGCACATTAATTCTGTGGGGGGAAGAGGTTGCCTATTACATCCCATAGCTGAAGTGTCAATTTATTAAAAAAAAAAAAAAAAATATATATATATATGGGCTGCATAATCTGTATCACATACATAATAAAGTACATAAAAACAATGAAAGACGAGAGTGCCCCATGATGCTTTGCTGCTGAAGGATTGTATAGTTTATACCTTCTCGCTGTTCTTAACTAGCAGGTCCTTGCCTTGCATAATGTCTTCTATTCCATAAAAGAGTGACAGGCATGTTATTTTGCCTTGCAAACATTTCACCTGTTCTTCACTGTTTCTATCCGGGCTGTACATAACATTTGCATCAGTGTTACTGTATGGCTTCTCAACACAAGTGTCTTCTTTTGGAGCAGTAAATCTTGTGTTTGTTTTTATTGCATAAATGTCGGTGTTAAGGGAAGAGACCTTTCTTACACACCCCCTTCTTCCCTCAGAGGTGACTGAGAGTGGATCAGAGAGCAGAAAGATGTGAAACTCGAGGAGGCACAAGCTTGTATCCCCCTCTCTTTCACCTTCCCTTTTATCTCTTCTCATTTGCCTCATGTGACAGGATCCTGCCATCTGCTACTTGCTAGGCCGTTATTTTCCATGGCCCACACCATCTGCTATTGGATCTCTCCATCCTCTTAATCCTATACTGACCTCCCTTTCTTCTACCAGAGGGGTCTAATCCTCGACGACATCGTCTATCCCACAATATCCTGATGAGTTTAAAAAAGGCTAATGTGAGGTGTGCAGCTAGTACTGGCATTGGAAAAAGCGGCAGGTTGCTTTGTTTCCTGCTGAAAATGCAGGAATGAAACTGACGTTGCTTTTCTGCTCTCTCTCTCTTTTCTCCCTCTCTCTCTCTTCCTCTTCTCTCTCTCCTTATTCTCTCCTCTCTGTAAATATCTTCTACTTACTTGCTGCAGCATTTCCTGCATCAGCAGTTAAAATAGCTGTGTCTTCTCCTATAAACTGCCTCTGGTCAGCTAGTGGCTTTTATACTGTGTGTAATCACATCAGTGCCTAAAGTGTGGTCCAGAGTGGATGTTACATTTTTGGCGTTAGCATGCTGTTGTATATTAGCAAGCTGTTCAGTGACTAACATGATAACTTCAGCATGCTAATTATGCATTCATTTGCCTACTCTTTTGTCCATTAGCAAACACAAAAATGATACAATTACTATTCACATGCTAAAACTTTGCTAGGCACTTTAGTGGGTGCATAAGGGCGGTAACCTTCAAACCGGTGCGCTGGTGCACATGTGTGCGTGCTTGTCAGCCCGCACCCAGGGACACAGCTATTATATAACTTATGGGAGTATATTCATGCATGTTACAAAATAACCTGGCTGCATGCACATGTCTACCAAATTTCGTAAATTGGGGGATTTTAAGAGGGCTGTGTGCCGACACCATTTCCAGTTTTACCAGTTCGTCCCCAGTTTGCCCAGTTAAGAGAAAGGTCTTTCAAACCCCCCTAGTTTAGTAGCCCCTCCCCCCCCCCAGTTATCCAGTTATCCCTGATCCTTAAAACCCCAGTGATCTGCCTATTTATCTTTATTTTATAACTTACATGGCATCCCATGACAGAAGGAATGTTACGCAGCAAGGGGTCTTGGCACATGCTGGACTGCATAAATATTTACATGCACCACTCAATTTTACTCCCCAAAATGCCCATGCCCCACCCAGATCACACCATTGCTCCTCACCTTTTTGAAAACTTCTGAGATGTGCGTGCTGCGGCATTTACGGGCATATCTGGATGGCTTTTAAAATCTGCTCGGCACGCACAAGTATGATACATTTGCACATCCCCTAATTAATGTGCGCATTGGGCTTTTAAAATTCATCTTTAAGATTTTAATGAATACATGCACACTAACTAACTTTTAGTCAATTGTTCCCATAGTATTATACATAAACTTTACATTGATATTATTCTCTTGTATGGAATATTTCCTATATAACAGGATAATATTAGAATTACAATAATTTATTATTCTGCTTTTCACACTTCTTAGGAAATTACATTCAGGTATTTCCCTATCTTCAGAGAGCTTACAATCTAAGTTTGCATCTGAGGTAATGGACAGTAAAGTAACTTGTCTAAGATCACAAGGAGAAGCCATGGGATTTGAACCCTGGTCTGCAGCCCACTGCTCTAACCACTAAGCTATTCCTCCAGTAGGTATCAGCCATTATCATGTTAGCAGCAGCACAGAAATCCCTTAATTCTAGGATGATCTCTATCACAAATTTACTTATAGTTTCTGGGCCAGGAGACTGATCTGGAAGTCCCAAACTCACTCATGCTGCAAACATTTCCTTGTGGTTTAATTGCCTGCTGACCAGGGTTTCTTTCTTTTCCTTCCTTCTTTCTGTCTTTTCATCTTCAAGGGAAAGTGTTTCCCTGATGGAGGATGTGGCATTTTTGAAGTTAGTTACTGTCTTGCTCTTCTTAACTTATGATATACACATCTGTATTCTTGATAAGCTTTCAATGTATCGTTGTCCATAATAGAATCTAGCCATACAGTAAGTGAATGAAGAACAGAGGCCCTTTAAAAGATAGGCCATCGGGCATATGTGCGCCTTATGGGGAGGCTAGACGAACGTCAGTGGCATCTTGCTAAGAAGAACCTCAGCAGCGTCTTGCTGTGTCGAGGTGTGGCGTCCTGCTGTGCTGGGGAGCCAAATAGTCTGGCGGTATTGGGGGACAACAGGTGAGGCCCCACCTGAGGGGTAAGTGTTGCTGCTCATGGGAGGAGGCCACGGACTGTCAAACGCAATAGTACCCCCTTCTTAAACCCTTTCCCTGAGGCTTGGGGCTTCCTGAGGTGATGCAGATAGAACTCTTTCAGTAGGTTCAATATGTTGGAGGCTGGCTCCCAAGAATTCTCTTCCAGGCCGTATTTCTTCCATGAAAGAAGATATTCAATCTTTTTGCCCCTATGGTGGGAAGCCAAGACTTCTTCAACCTCATATATTGCATCTCCATTGGCAGTTATATCAAGTGGTTTGGGTGGTGCCCTAGAGGGCCATGAGAGTACTAATGGTTTGAATAGTGATACATGAAAGATGTTATATATCATTAGCATAGCTGGCAGCCTAAATTGATATGTGATGATTCCCAGATTTCGGAGTGCAGGGAATGGTCCAATGTAGCATGTGGCCAGGTGCGTAGAAGGAACCAGCAGGTATAGATGCCGTGTTTTTAGCCACACTCTCTTTCCTACCTGAAATTGAGGGGCTGGTCTTCTGTTTGTAGCTGCAGTCCTCTTGGCCCTGTCAGTGACTTTCTGGATAAGGAGATTGATCCGTGCCCATAGTTCTTGCAATTCCTGGGCATTCAGTTGGGCAGCTGATGAGGGCACTGTCATAGGTAGTAGCAGAGGAGACAACTGTTGTTTCCCATAGACCAGTTGGAAGGGAGAGGACCCTGTGGCTGCGTTAACATTGGTATTGTGAATAAACTCAGCCCAGGATAAGAGAATGGCCCAATTGTCCTGGTGCTTAACATATGAGCAGAGAAAGGTCTTGAGAATCCGGTTGGTCCACTCTGCTTGTCTATTTCTTTGGGGGTGATAGGAGGTAGTGAAGTCTAGTGTGATGCCAAATTTCCTACAAAGGGAACACCAGTATTTTGCAGACTCTTTAAAAGATGAGCTGTTGAGCACGCGTGCACCTTAGGGGGAGCCTGGAAGAACGGCGGTGGCGTCTTGCCGCAAAGAACCCTGGCAATGTCCTGCCACATCAATTTTATTTATTTATTTATTTAACAGTTTTTCTATACCGACATTAAAATACACATCATGTCGGTTTACATGATAACAGAAAGTTGGAAATTACAAATAACAGGGGGGGGGGGGGAGGTGGGACGTTAAGAATAACTGGGGGTCGGAAAGGGGACCCCAACAAAATAGAAGAAGGAGTGAAATGAGAGGAACAATAACAACTAAGTAACACATGTTAACAATGGTTCAAGTGAAAAAATAAATTGTTAAATAAGGTGTAGGAGGGTAAATATACAAGGAGTGGAAAAATGCATGGGAAAAGGAGTGTACCGGGGTAGAGAAGTGGCTGGGGGTCAGGATAATTAATCCGGGAAGGCTTGATGAAAGAGCCATGTTTTCAACAGTTTCCTAAATTTGAGAGGGCAGGGTTCCATGCGGAGATTGGGTGGTAGATCATTCCAACGTGTGGGGCTGGCAATAGAGAAGGCACGGTTTCTTGTGACTGAGAGGTGGGCTTTTTTAAGGGGGGGGACGAGCAGGGTACATTTATGAATTGTTCTGGTAGGGCGGGAAGATTGTGTGGGTTGGAGGGGTTCACTGAGCCAGGAGGAGTTGTGGTTGTAGACAACTTTACATAGAAACATATATAGAAACATAGAAATGACGGCAGAAGAAGACCAAATGGCCCATCCAGTCTGCCCAGCAAGCTTCACACATTTTTTCTCATACTTATCTGTTTCTCTTAGCTCTTTGGTTCTATTTCCCTTCCACCCCCACCATTAATGTAGAGAGCAGTGATGGAACTGCATCCAAGTGAAATATCTAGCTTGATTAGTTAGGGGTAGTAGGGGTAGTAACCGCCGCAATAAGCAAGCTACACCCATGCTTATTTGTTTTACCCAGAATATGTTATTCAGCCCTTATTAGTTGTTTTTCTTCTCCCCTGCCGTTGAAGCAGGGAGCTATGCTGGATATGCGTGTAGTATCAGTTTTTCTTCTCCCCTGCCGTTGAAGCAGAGAGCTATGCTGGATATGCGTGAAGTATCAGTTTTTCTTCTCCCCTGCTGTTGAAGCAGAGAGCTATGCTGGATATGCGTGAAGTATCAGTTTTTCTTCTCCCCTGCCGTTAAAGCAGAGAGCTATGCTGGAAATGCATTGAAAGTGAAGTATCAGGCTTATTTGGTTTGGGGTAGTAACCGCCGTAACAAGCCAGCTACTCCCTGCTTTGTGAGTGCGAATCCTTTTTTCTTCTCCCCTGCCGTTGAAGCAGAGAGCTATGCTCGATATGCGTGAAGTATCAGTTTTTCTTCTCCCCTGCCATTGAAGCAGGGAGCTATGCTGGATATGCGTGAAGTATCAGTTTTTCTTCTCCCCTGCCGTTGAAGCAGAGAGCTATGCTGGATATGCGTGAAGTATCAGTTTTTCTTCTCCCCTGCCGTTGAAGCAGAGAGCTATGCTGGATATGCATTGAAAGTGAAGTATCAGGCTTATTTGGTTTGGGGTAGTAACCGCCGTAACAAGCCAGCTACGCCCCGCTTTGTGAGTGTGAATCCTTTTTTCCACATTTCCTCTTGCTGTTGTAGCTTAGAGCGATGTTGGAGTCTCAGTAACCATGTGTATGTTTATTGAATAAGGGTATTATCTCCAGGCAGTAGCCGTCATTCTGGCGAGCCACCCACTCTTTATTGACGGCCTCTTGATTTTATGGATCCACAGTGTTTATCCCTCGCCCCTTTGAAGTCCTTCACAGTTCTGGTCTTCACCACTTCCTCCAGAAGGGCATTCCAGGCATCCACCACCCTCTCCGTGAAGAAATACTTCCTGACATTGGTTCTGAATCTTCCTCCCTGGAGCTTCAAATCGTGACCCCTGGTTCTGCTGATTTTTTTCCTACGGAAAAGGTTTGTCGTTGTCTTTGGATCATTAAAACCTTTCAAGTATTTGAAAGTCTGTATCATATCACCTCTGCTCCTCCTTTCCTTCAGGGTGTACATATTTAGATTCTTCAATCTCTCCTCATAAGTCATTTGATGAAGACCTTCCACCTTTTTGGTCGCCCTTCTCTGGACCGCCTCCATCTTTTCTCTGTCTCTTCGGAGATACAGTCTCCAGAACTGAACACAATACTCCAGGTGAGGTCTCACCAAGGACCTGTACAAGGGGATAATCACTTCCCTTTTCTTACTCAATATTCCTCTCTCTATGCAGCCCAGCATTCTTCTGGCTTTAGCTATCGCCTTGTCACATTGTTTTGCCGACTTCAGATCATTCTTCTTTGTGTAAGATAGTGAGGGTTTTGAAAAGGATGCGGAAGGAGATGGGGAGCCAGTGAAGGCTTTTAAGGACCGGGGTAATGTGCTCAGATTTGCGTGTGTTACTAATGATCCTAGCTGTGGCATTTTGCAGGATCTGGAGAGGTCTGATGGTGGAGGAGGGAAGGCCAAGATAGAGGGAGTTGCAGTAATCTAGCTTAGATGTTAATGTGGCATGAATGACAGTTTTGAAGTCGTGGGTGTGGAGAAGTGGCTTGAGCTTTTTTAAGACCAAGAGCTTGTAAAAACCTCCCTTAATGACGGAGGTGATGTGGTTTTTGAGGTTCAAATGAGGATCGATAAGGACCCCTAGATTTCGAACTGAGGGTTGCGAGAGGAGGGACATGGTCAGAGGGTCAGAGGTGGCCAGTTTAAATGTTTGGTGGTTATGTATAAGGAGTAGTTCAGTTTTGGCAGAATTGAGGGCAAGTTGCATTGAGGTGAGTAAGTTGTTGATAGCAGAAAGGCATTTTTCCCAGAAGCATAGGGTGTTAGCAAGAGAGTCATGGATGGGAATGATGATCTGGACGTCGTCTGCGTAAATATAGAATTTGAGTCCAAGTTCAGTAAGAAGATGACAGAGGGGGAGGAGGTAAATGTTAAATAGTGTAGAGGACAGGGAGGAGCCCTGGGGTACACCATGTGAGAGAGAGAAGCGTGAGGATTCAGAGGAGCCAATTTTAACAGAGAAACATCTGTTGGATAGATAGGATTTAAACCATAGGAGTGCAGTACCAGAAATGCCAATGTCGGTTAGGATGGCAATGAGGAGGTCATGGCTTATGGTGTCGAAGGCAGCAGAAATGTCGAGGAAGGCAATGAGGAAGTTGTGTCCGTGGTCGAGGCCGGTGAGGAGGAAGTCTGTAAGGGATAGGAGGAGGGTTTCAGTACTCATGTTTTTGCGAAAACCAAACTGTGCTGTGTGGAGAATGTTGTAGTCCTCAAGGAATGTCATGAGCTGTGTATTGACTACTTTCTCCATGATTTTCGAAATGAAAGGAAGATTGGAGATGGGACGGTAGTTGGAAGGGTCTTTGGGGTCCAGGGAGGGCTTCTTGAGCAGGGGTTTGACTATCGCGTGTTTAAGAGGGTCGGGGATGGAACCTGTGGAGAGGGAGCAGTTGATTAGGTCAGATAGGGGTGGTGCAATGGTGTTGGGGATGCAAAAGAGATTTTTAGTGGGTATAGTATCAGAGGGTTTATCAGAGGTATAGTATCAATGCGTGACATCCCACCTCACTGAGTAGCTGAGCAGTCTGGCGGTGTCAGGGGATGATGAGTGAAAGCCAGGTCCAAGGGATAAGTGCGGCGGTTCATGGGAGGAGTCCATAGACTACCAAACATAACCCTAAGAAGCTGTTTTAGTTTCTTTTGGATTGTGTCCTGGTTTTCCTGCCTTTTATGGGTCTCTGATTGTGTTTCTGAACTTTAAATACATTCCTTTTTTTCTGGTTTGGAGCTCAAATTGTGTGTGGATGGTTGTTTTTTGTGTGCGAGTCTTCCCTTGGGCCCCATAGCATTTTGCTGTTCCCCAGTGGAGTCGGCAGGCTTTTACCACCTTGCAGTTGTCAAAGGTGATCTCCAATGAAAGGGGGGTTACACTTTTTTCTAGTGACAACTGACATACGGGCCAGCAACCCCTTTCCTCCATATTCTGTCATTTCGGAGATGTGGCTGCAGCCAACATTCACAAGCCTGTGTGTGTATGTGACCAAGTTGAGGGATTCTATTAGTATCTAATTTCTGTGTATGGATGTATAGCAGTCCAACTTATTTTCTTTTTCCACTAGATAGTATTTTCATGTTTTATGGACCAGTATAATACTTGCAATGTTGTCTTTTCATAATCTTTCTGGCCAGTTGTAGGAGGTGGGGATACTATGGGGTGTGGGGCCATGGGCAGTCACCCAAATTAGACCCCACCTTCCCTTCCTTCCCAAGAACTGCCCTGCATCTGAGTTCTGGCACATTTTTTTCAAGAAATCCCCCCCCCCCCCGCATTGTTTTGGATAAAAGGGGACAACAATACAAATGGCACTTCTCTTGCTGACAGGTGTGGTAGCTAGAGTGACTTAATTTGTTTTGCATTTATGTATTCTATTTGAAGATGAGGAAGAGATTTTTTCACTTATGCCCATGATACGCTGAGAAGAAACCAAAAGTGGCATCACTTTTGCTCCTGACTGTTCTGAACTGGCAGAATGACTAATATTCCTCCCACTGGAATTTCGGGAGTGGCTGCCTAACTAATTTATTTTCAGTAAAGTATCGGTTAAAATACAAAGAAGAAGATTTCTCATCCAGCAGAGTCAAGGCACACAGGGAATATATTCCAAAATGTGGCATTAGTCATAGTTCAACTTAAAAAACAACTGGTGATACTGTGAGCCCTTTAACACAGCTGCCATGAACCTGATTGGTTGGCACTTTAAAACGTGCCAGCTATGACTAATCTATTAAATCTGTGTTTGCTAATATTTACACATAGGTAAACAGGAAGGCAGAGATGCACCACTTTTACATTTCAGTGTGGTTTTCTCTAACTTTAACTGTAGGCATGTACTGTCACTAAGAAACTTTAATAGTAGGGATGTGAATCGTTTTAGGACGATTAAAATTATCGTCCGATAATTTTAATATCGTCTTAAACCGTTATGGAACACAATACAATACAGATTCTAACGATTTATCGTTATAAATCGTTAGAATCGTGAGCCGGCACACTAAAACCCCCTAAAACCCACCCCCGACCCTTTAAATTAAATCCCCCACCCTCCCGAACCCCCCCCCAATAACTTAAATAACCTGCGGGTCCAGCGGCGGTCCGGAACGGCAGCGGTCCGGAACGGGCTCCTGCTCCTGAATCTTGTCGTCTTCAGCCGGCGCCATTTTCCAAAATGGCGCCGAAAAATGGCGGCGGCCATAGACGAAAAAGATTGGACGGCAGGAGGTCCTTCCGGACCCCCGCTGGACTTTTGGCAAGTCTCGTGGGGGTCAGGAGGCCCCCCAAAAGCTGGCCAAAAGTTCCTGGAGGTCCAGCGGGGGTCAGGGAGCGATTTCCCGCCGCGAATCGTTTTCGTACGGAAAATGGCGCCGGCAGGAGATCGACTGCAGGAGGTCGTTCAGCGAGGCGCCGGAACCCTCGCTGAACGACCTCCTGCAGTTATTTGGGGGGGGGTTCGGGAGGGTGGGGGATTTAATTTAAAGGGTCGGGGGTGGGTTTTAGGGGGTTTTAATGTGCCGGTTTTTCGATTTTTCGATTTTTCGATTTTTAACGATTTTTAACGATTTTTCACGATATTTTACCCCCCCAAACGGCAACAATACGATTCCCTCCCCCTCCCAGCCAAAATCGATCGTTAAGACGATCGAGGACACGATTCACATCCCTATTTAATAGCTGTATCAAGTTTAGCAATATTAAAGTCTGAGAAAAGTCCTGATATGCTATTTGTGCTTCTTTTGCTGGGTGTAATTTTTTTCAGCAAGATTTTGTCTAGTGTCCAATTTATTACTTAAACAAAGCTTACCCCGTTTCAAATTTGTGCCGATGAAGAGTGCGATTCACCCAATCTAAGACTGTAAAGGAGGCTGAGGTAAATAGCTCAGCAAAAGAGGTTAATTTAAAAAAACAAAAAATTTCTATACAAATGTAACCCCATCATAGAGTGCATGCCTGGCATGAGTGGGGTCTTTAAAATATTTAATTTTTAATTTTTAATTTATTGCAATTTTTCATTATACAATCAAGAATATTTCTTGACATAGAGAAATTTTCAACAGACAAAAGGAAATGAATCTTATATGACAATTTACATCCTTAATAAACATCTATATTATCATGTTGTTGATAACTCAGTCCTCAATACGGATATCCAAGTCTTATGAAGGCTATTTCGAGGAAAATACTATAAACTTTATAAGTAAACAACATTTGTAGGTTTTTGGGAGCAGGAACCCTGGCTGGCTCTTTTCTGTGCCTCTTTCCAGGGAATGCAGATCCTTTGGCTCAGGGGAAAGGATTCCTTCCAGGTCCCAGTGCAGGGATGACTGACATCCTTTTGGTTATCTCTGAAAGAGGGGACATAGCTCTTCTCTGTGAGCGCTGAGTGCCCAAATAAAGATGCTGGACTCAATGGGTTAGTGTACAAACTTAAATTTACTGAATAAGATAGTAGCAGATGGCACAATAAATATGGTTTCTGGTACACTGTATCTTTGCTTCTCAGTTACAGTTTTCACCTCTATCTGTGCAAGAATCTCTGAATGGGCAAGGGAGTGCAGATCCTGGTTTAGGTGAGATGGAGGTACCAATGGGCAGAACAACTTATAAGCTGGGCAGGAAACCTCTTCCACAGATGGCCAAAAATGGTGTCCTTGCACCGAGAGTAATCTCTTTTCTCTCCCCAGGGACTGAAGATTCCTGATGGACATCCTCTGTAAGTCTTACAGTTCTCTTACTCACAGTTAGCAGGTTCTTCCACTCCTTTAGATTTATCTCAGTCTCTCATTCTCCTCTGGATCCCTTATGGGAGGGATCCTTGGAAACAGGGGAGAAGAAAAAAGGGTTCACACTCACAAAGCGGGGAGTAGCTGGCTTGTTACGGTGGTTACTACCCCAAACCAAATGTGCCTGATACTTCACTTTCGATGCATATCCAGCATAGCTCTCTGCTTCAACGGCATGGGAGAAGAATAAACTGATACCTCAAGCATATCCAGCATAGCTCCCTGCTTCAACGGCAGGGGAGAAGATAAACAACCAATAAGGGCTGTACAACATAGTCTGAGTAAAACAAATAAGCATGGGTGTAGCTTGCTTATTGCGGCTGTTACTACCCCTACTACCCCTAACTTATCAGCTAGATATTCACTTGGATGCAGCTCCATCACTGCTTTCTACATTAATGGTGGGGGTGGAAAGGAAATAGAACCAAGAGCTAAGAGAAACAGATAAGTATGAGAGAAAAAAGTGTGTGAAGCTTGCTGGGCAGACTGGATGGGCCATTTGGTCTTCTTCTGCCGTCATTTCTATGTTTCTATGTTTCTATGTTTCTTACCCTGCTCCATTGTAGGTAGGAAAGGGCAGCTAAAAACCTTCCTCCTGGATATCTCAACTTAATGTCCTTTTCCCTTAACTGAATATAACACCAGAGTTACCCCCTATAATGGGTCACTACCTCTTCCCTATCCCAGGGTGTCCTGAACACAGGGTTTTCCATTCTCTGAATCCAAGAAAGGCCCATGTATCCAGTGAGTTTCCTACCACGAAAAGGTCAAAATCCTGAGAATAATGCAGAGGAATATCCAAACCATCTAAATAGTAGACTAGCAGGACCAACCTCCCAACCCAGGATTCTCAGGCTGGGTTAGCCTGTTCCCTCTGACTGGGCCTGAGAATACAACAAAAGGTAAGTACCTACCACATCCTACCACTCCAAAAATTATACAAGACTGCCTCCAGACTCTCAAGAAAGAGCTGTTATAAAGTCTTCAAGGTAGATGGTCATTCTCAGACTGAATTTGAATAGGTCCTCCCCCATCCACTAACCCATTCTACCTAGTGCTTCCCTGGGCATACTGGTAACCAAAGAATGGATCTTGGTTACTGTGAGGCAGTGCCCCTAGTGTTCCCCTATTTACCTGTGCAGGACCTGGCTAGATGCCTGATCCACCTTAAATTCCTTAAGTAGAGTATGCTCTATGGGTGGGATACTGCGAGCAGATGGGGCTCAGAGGGCGTAACCAGAGAATGGGGAATAAGAGCTGGGATCCAGATGGGGATAACCAGATCAAGCCCAGGCCTCCAGGAGGAAGGCAACACCTGTAACATAACACTGTCCAAACAATGAGCTGAGACAAAGCTGAACTGTAAGTAATTAAGTAGACTGTTCTGAAAGAAAGATAGTCTACTGTTGTCTGATTGTGGTTATAATAAAGATAAGTGTTTTAAGAAAGGCTGGAATCAGACTAGTTTGTCTCCAGGCCTGTCGGAATCATCACTCTTTCCCACAGTTACACAAAGCTGAAGTAGAGGCTGCAGTGGAGGCTGAACAGCAGCAATTTTAGTGATAATGAATATATAATGAAGTATTTCAGGCCCTCCCTCATTTGATCTATAGAATTCATTAACTGCCTCACTTCCCATTACATGGACCTTATTATCCCTTTTTAGATGTACATACCACTGTTCTTGCTGTCCTACACCTTACTCTATGAATTTGGGTTTTCATGCCACTGTTGGTGCCCATTTCCCCTCTTTTGGTTACACAAAAAAGTAGCAAGGCTCGGGCCTGCTACGGCAGTCCCTTCTCCCTTCCTCCCGATTTTGCACGGCCATTCATCCAGGCAGAGGGAACTGGTGGCGAAAACGGCCCACGGTTCCCTCTGCCTGGATGAATGCACGGCCACCGGCAGTAAAGGAATGGCCGTGCGATTTCAGCGCTGAAGGCAGTCACATGCCGTGACCAAACGAGGCCGGGTCGCACAGGCATGTGACTGCCTTCAGCGCTGAAATCGCTGAAATCGCCTGTGCGACCCAGCCGGGTCGCACAGGCGCGCATTAATTCAGGCGGAGGGAGCCGGCGGCGAAAGCGGCCTCCGGCAACCCCCACCGCCGGAGGCCGCTTTCGCCGCCGGCTCCCTCCGCCTGAATTAATGCGCGCCTGTGCGACCCGGCTGGGTCGCACAGGCGATTTCAGCGATTTCAGCGCTGAAGGCAGTCACATGCCTGTGCGACCCGGCCTCGTTTGAACACGCGCCCACCCGCCCCCTGGATCCCGCTGCCGCGCCCGCCCAATCGAACACGCGCCTACCCGCCCGCGGCCTCGATCGAACACCCGGCTCCCGCCGCCGCCCGCCGGCCGCCTGGACTCACGCCGCTGCCTGGATGACCGCATGAAAGTGACAGGTATTTAAAAAAAAATTTTTTTAACACTCAGGTTTTTACATATTTTTGGGTTTTTTTTTTTTTTACACTTCCTGGTGCCTGTCATTTCAAATGTCATTTGAAATGACATTTGAAATGACAGGTACCAGCACACCCAGGTTACTGTATAGGCGCTGCATTAAGCGCCTATACAGTAAAATGGGTTACGCGGGCATAACCCTTCCCTAACGCTTTAAAGCCGCGGCATGCATTTGCATGCAATTAGAAGAGAGTATCGGGGACTAAGTGAAGAGAACTGTGCGTGCGGGGAGGAAGGGTGCGCCTGACACTGCCGCACTGTTTCTACCGCGGCCTTACTGTATCGACCTGTATATTATTTATTTATTTATTATTTATTAAAGGCTTTTCTATACCGAATTTCTTGATACAAATCAAATCAACTCGGTTTACATCAAACAATAAGGAACTATAACCAACCAACAGTAAAACAATTTGAAGGAGAGTAAAGTTACATTATAACAAGGATGTGTAACTTGGAGGAGGAAATAAGAGGGGGACGAGAGATTAAGATATACATTGGAGTATGCGAAGGTGACACGTAGAAGACCTCATGATAAATTTGTAAACATTCTCTTAAAATTTAGATACACAGTTTAGCGTCTGTTAAAGTGCATAGTTGCTAGAACAGATATAAGTCAGGCTGTTGGGCTGGTGTCGGAGAAGGCTCTGCAGAACAGCCATGTCTTTAAATTCTTTTTAAAAGTTAGTAGACATGATTCCTGCCTGAGGTCCGGAGGCATGGTGTTCCAGATGGAGGGACCTGAGATGTATTTTTCTGGCATTAGCTATCACCTTGTCACATTGCTTTGCCATCTGACTGGCTAAATGTCACAACAGGACATGATAGGCAGGTAAAATTTCTAGATGACATTACTGTTTCATTGAGCAGCTGGTCCAGGAACCAACAAGAGGGGAATGTATCTTAGACCTGATCTTTAGTAGAAAGCAGAATTTTCTGTAAGAGCTCACAGCTGTGGCTCCAATTGGCAATAGAGATCATAATGTGATCAAATTTGACTTAATAATTAACATAAGAACATAAGAAATTGCCATGCTGGGTCAGACCAAGGGTCTATCAATCCCAGCATCCTCCAGGATGCTGGGATTGATAGACCCTTGGGTAATTGCCAGGTTCTTGTTGCCTGGTTTGGAGGCCAAACCAGGCAACAAGAACCTGGCAATTACCCAAACACTAAGAAGATCCCATGCTACTGATGCAATTAATTCTTCAACATACACCGATACAAGGGACCACTTGTGCTCTGGTGTTACTTATGTACGGTGGCTATGTTAAAGGACAACCCATTTGGTGGGTGCCCTTATCTTTGGCCCCGTCTATTATTCTTAATTATCTTAATTTTTTGTGAAACCTTTTTTTAAAATTTTCTGCAACGTCAGTCATTTTCTTGAAAAACCCCCAATTGCCCGTTTTCCGAGGCGACCCGCTATTGATGTATATATACTTATCAAGGCAACCGTCTCAGCTTCTTCTCACGGGTACGCGCCAACTCTTCCGGAAGAGTTGGCGCCGTCCACGCAGAAATATGGTCATCACATAATTGGAAACGCAAACAGCTACTGTGTACCTGATAGGACACAGCACTACCCCACCCGTAGCCCCTGAAGCAGGCACGGAGGTGCCGAAACATGGCCCATGTCGGGCTAGCAGACGCGTACCCGTGAGAAGAAGCTGAGACGGTTGCCTTGATAAGTATATATACATCAATAGCGGGTCGCCTCGGAAAACGGGCAATTGGGGGTTTTTCAAGAAAATGACTGACGTTGCAGAAAATTTAAAAAAAAGGTTTCACAAAAAATTAAGATAATAAAGAATAATAGACGGGGCCAAAGAGAAGGGCACCCACCAAATGGGTTGTCCTTTAACATAGCCACCGTACATAAGTAACACCAGAGCACAAGTGGTCCCTTGTATCGGTGTATGTTGAAGAATTACTATTGGAGGGAAGAGGTTGGTTGATGTACACTGATGCAATTAATAGCAGTGGATATTCCCTAAGTAAACTTGTTTAATAGCCGTTAAACTCTTCAGTTTAACGGCTATTAATCTCTCGTCCCTCCCTCCCCCTCAGTCACTCTCTCCTCCTCCCCCTCCCCTCAGTCACTTCCCCCTCCCCTCAGTCACTCTCTCCACCCTCCCTCCCTCCCCTCAGTAACTCTCTCTTCCCTCCCTCCCCTCAGTCACTCTCTCCTCCTTCCCCCCAGTCACTCTCTCCTCCCTCCCTCCCCTCAGTTACTCTCTCTCCTCCCTTCCCCCTCCCCTCAGTCACTCCCCCCTCCCCTCAGTCACTTCCCCCTCCCCTCAGTCACTCTCTCCTCCCTCCCTCCCCCTCAGTCACTCTCTCCTCCTCCCCCTCCCCTCAGTCACTCCCTCCCTTCCTCCTTCCCCCCAGTCACTCTCTCCTACCTCCCTCCCCTCAGTCACTCTCTCCTCCTTCCCCCCAGTCACTCTCCTCCCTCCCTCCCCTCAGTCACTCTCTCCTCCTTCCCCCAGTCACTCTCTCCTCCCTCCTCCTCCCCTCATTCACTCCCCACCACTGCTACTGCTCCTCGCCACCGGTACTGCTCCTCGTCGCCACTACTACTCCTTGCCGCTGCCCCTCGCCGCCGCTACTACTCCTCGCCGCTGCCCCTCGCCGCCGCCGCCGCTACTGCTCCTCGCCGCCGCCGATACTACTCCTCGCCGCCGCCGCCGCTACTGCTCCTCGCCGCCGCCGATACTACTCCTTGCTGCCGCTGTCGCTACTGCTCCTCCTAGCACCATTTTTTTTTGCAGGCATGCTCTGCTCTGACCGACGTGCTCGCCCTCGCATGCGCCGTAGAGCTGCTCTCTACGGTGCATTTGTGGGCCGTCGGTCAGAGCCCAGATGGAGCAGACGGAAGATCTCGCGGGGGGGGGGGTGTTTCCCTTCCCTCCCTCCCTCACGCGCGCCGATTCCGCTACTGCTCCTCGCCGCCATAAGCCCATAAGTTTGATTTGTCTGCGAGCCAGATGCAGCCATCGAAAGAGCCACATCTGGCTCGTGAGCCATTGGTTCCTGACCCCTGCTCTAGTCCTTCTATTATCTGAAAGTGTAAATAACTGATTCACATCTACTCTTTCAAGACTGCTCATGATTTAAAGACCTCTATCATATCCCCCTCAGCCATCTCTTCTCCAAGCTGAACCGCCCTAACCTCTTCAGCCTTTCCTCATTGGGAAGCTGTTCCATGCCCTTTATCATTTTGGTCGCCCTTCTCTGTACCTTCTCCAGTGCAACTATATCTTTTTTGAGGTGTGGTGACCAGAATTGTGCACATGGAGCAATATAGAGGCATTATGACATTTTCCATTTTATTAACCATTCCCTTCCTAATAATTCCTAACATTCTGTTTGCTTTTTTGACTGCTGCAGCACACTGAGCCAACAATTTCAAAGTATTATCCACTATGATGCCTAGATCTTTTTCCTGGGTGGTAGCTCCTAATGTGGAACCTAACATTGTGTAACTACAGCAAGGGTTATTTTTCCCTATATGCAATACCTTGCACTTGTCCACAATAAATTTCATCTGCCATTTGAATGCCCAATCTTCCAGTCTCGCAAGGTCCTCCTGTAAGGTATTACAATCCACTTGTGATTTAACTACTTTGAATAAATTTGTATCATCCGCAAATTTGATAACCCCACTCATCGTATTCCTTTCCATATCATTTATAAATATATTGAAAAGCACCGGTCCAAGTACAGATCCCTGAGGCACTCCACTGTTTACCCTTTTCCACTGAGAAAATTGACCATTTAATCCTACTCTCTGTTTCCTGTCTTTTAACCAGTTTGTAATCCACGAAAAGACAATGCCTCCTATCCCTTGACTTTTAGCTTTCTTAGAAGTCTTTCATGATGGTCTTTGTCAAATGCTTTCTGCCTACTGGTTCACCTTTATCTACATGTGTATTAACCCCTTCAAAAAATTGAAGCAGATTTGTTAGACAAGACTTCCCTTGGATAAATCCATGTTGTCTGAGTTCCATTAAACCATGTCTTTCTATATGCTCTACGATTTTGATGTTTAGAATAATTTCCAATATTTTTCCCGGCACTGAAGTCAGGCTCACTGGTCTATAGTTTCCTGGATCGCCCCTGGAGCCCTTTTTAAATATTGGGGTTACATTGGCCACCAGTCTTCAGGTACAATTTATGATTTTAATGATAGGTTACAGATTTTAACTAATACATCAGAAATTTCATTTTTTAGTTCCTTCAGTACCCTAGGATGCATACCATCTAGTCCAGGTGATTTGCTACTCTTTAGTTTGTCAATCTGGCCTACTACATCTTCCAGGTTCACAGTGATTTGGTTCAGTTTATCTGACTCATCACCCTTGAAAACCATCTCCGGAACTGGTATCTCCCCAACATCCTCATTAGTAAACACGGAAGCAAAGAATTCATTTAGTCTTTCTGCAATGGCCTTATCTTCCCTAAGAGCCCCTTTAACCCCTCGGTCATCTAATGGTCAAACCGACTCCCTCACAGGTTTCTTGCTTCGGATATATTTTTAAAAGTTTTTATTATGAGTTTTCGCCTCTGTGGCCAACTTCATTTCAAGTTTTCTCTCTTTGCCTGTCTTATCAGTATTTTATACTTAACTTGACAATGCTTATGCTTTATCCTATTTTCTTCAGATGGATCCTTCTTCCAATTTTTTAAGGATGTTTTTTTGGTTAAAATAGTCTCTTTCACCTCACCTTTTAACCATGCCACTAATCGTTTTGCCTTCCTTCTACCTTTCTTAATGCGTGGAATACATCTGGACTGCGCATCTAGGATTGTATTTTTAAACAATGTCCATACCTGTTGAACACTTTTAACCTTTGCAGTTGCACCTTTCAGTTTTTTTCTAACTATTTTCCTCATTTTATCAAAGTTTCCCTTTTGAAAATTTAGTGTTAGAGCTGTAGTTTTACTTATTGTCACCCTTCCAGTTATTAGTTTAAATTTGATCATGTTATGATCACTTTTGCCAAGTGGCCCCACCTCCATTACCTCTCTCACCAAATCATGCGTTCCACTAAGAATTAAATCTAAAATAGCTCCCGCTCTCATTGGTTCCTGATCCAATTGCTTTATGAAGCAGTCATTTATTATATCCAGGAACTTTATGTCTCTAGTGAGTCCTGATGTTACATGTACCCAGTCAATATTGAGGTAATTGAAATCTCCCATTATTATTGCACTGCCAAATTGGTTAGCTTCCCTGTTCTTTGCTCTTAAAGCTTAACAAGCACTACATAGCCACTGCACAGTTCATGGTGCCAGAGGTGACGCATAAAGGCTTCTAAAAAAGTATTTTGGGTTCAGAATGGAATTTGACTAGATCAAACATTGATTGAGTACTTGACTATTTTACATTTTCATGGCAAACATATGTCCTCTTTGCTGAAGGGAAATTACAAATGTAAGCAAATAAACTGTGCCACATCTGGACTTAGCAGTCAAGGTAAATGAAACTGCAGGGCGTCAACAGTTCTTGGGGAAGCAACTGTCTCCTGTGCTCAATGATCTCTGAGGCTGAAGGCCCTGAGCCTGATTTATCAATGGCATTTCCCAGAGGCAGAAATCTTTGAGAGTCCGACCTCAAATTATTTATTAACCACAGTCACAAATCAAAAGCATTCGGCAGTTCAACCATTCTGAGGATCCTCTGACAATTTAATTTACAAGGAAGCTTTTAAACAGAAGAAGCAGCACAATTTTCTGTTTGGCAGAGCCAAAGGAGGCGCCCTTGGATTTTAAAGAAATGTAGAAAATATTGTCAGATGTGGGAACTATAATGAATTAGAGTAGAAGGATTTGAATATTGCTCTGCAGGTCAACATGTCCATGATAGAGGTCAAGGTGAGCGTTTGAAATATAACATATATGTGAATGTAATTTAAAAACTGGCTAATAGAAAGAAAATATTGTTTTCAGAGAACTCAGCTGAGGGGGGTGGGGGGAGGCCACGTTTCTGGAGAGAATGTGGAGCTGAAAATGTCCTGATTGAGGTAAATCAGAGCAGAAGGATTTGCATATTTTACATTTATTGAAACCAGGATAGAGCTGAGAGTGAGTAATTACTGTATTCAGTATCACTGAACATTGATGGACTGAGCACATTCCATTCCAGAGTAAATTTTAATAACCAGGAGGAGGATAGAAATAGCATCATATTACCTGGATTTGAACAGTCTAGTCTGATTACAGGGATTTGCATTACCAACATAAAATTATGGTTAAGCAATACAATTCCAATTATCACAGCAATCAGCAACTTTCTCGTACAACAGATACAAGGAACATGTTGGTCTTCTGGTAACAATAACTTAGGCTTAAGTCCAACAGCAAATTGATTAAAAAAAAAAAAAAAGCAGTGATGATTACTAGATCAAAACTGACCAAACGAAAATACTTTTGCAGATCTCTGCCTTATTACAGTGAAACAGCTGGCTCCTCCAGTCAAATAATATTCACAACCTAAAGAGACCACAAAGCTTTTTCAACTGGATCCTCCCACTGATTACCTATGATAACATTCTTCTAAAGGTAGGGCCCATTCCTTGCATTAATAATCATTTATATTGGTCTGTTGTTTGTAAATGTAGGTTTGTGGTTAATTTGTGATTTTTTTTGTTGATTATTATGATATGCTAGTACTAAAAGCCCATCCAAGGGGGCAATACAGTGATGTTTTGGAAGTGCATTATTGAGAAGTGTGGTAGTACAATCACATGCCCATTCCTTCTTCTTCTTATCTCCCCTTCGAAAGCCCCTTTGATTCCCTCACTCTCCCTCTTTCACTTCCTACCCTGGTTCCCTCCTTGCCCCCATGAATCCCTCACTCACCCTGGTTTACTTCCCACTCCCAAACCCCCCACTCACACTGGTTCACTACCCCCCAACAAACCCCTTAGTTACTGCCCCATCGCCTCACTCTCTCTCTCCTTCACTGAACTTCTCTGTGCTACACTCATCGGTCACAGACGGTTGCGACCACGACTGCTCACCTCTTTCTTTGCTTCCCTGACTCCATGGCATAGATTGGCAGCCTCCGCTAGCTGCTGACGACCTGCCTACCGCTCCCAGGCCTCCCGGGTCGGCACAGATGCCGTAGACGCCATCTTCCCATCGGGTCCCTCTAGTTGCGCGCGTGCGCACACCGGCCAGTCTTAACCACATCATGGCGGGAACCTCGGGGGTGTCCCCTCCAGATGACGTCAATCCTCTCGGATATTTAAACCAGCTGGCCCTGCCTAATGACAATTTGGCAAAGAGTCTCATCCTTGCTAATTCTGCCTCGTTTCCTGAGGACCCTGCATTCCAGTTCCTGTTCCTCCGTGGATGTCTCAGGTATCCGCTCCTCGGGGGCCTCTCTCTCGTCCTGCCTATCCACTCCTCAGAGGGCCTGATGCCTGGAAATCTGCCTGCCCCATTCCCCGGGGCTTCCCTGGAACCAACACTGCTCTCTCATGAGAACTCGGTCCTGCGGATCACTTTCTGCTCTACCAAGTGCCTCTCTGGTGTACCCCGCACTGCGGGCCATTACCATCTCTACAGGAGACCTCTTCGGTGTACCCACTCCACGGACCTCTACCAATGCTACGGTGGTATTCCCTCTGGGCACTTCCTATTCCTTCGACCCTGTGTCTCTCGGTCTGTGTGACCTCCTTTCTGGCACCCCCGCTCCACGGGTAGTGCTTCTATCTCTTTAATAAAGACTCTATATTGCTTCCGTGTCTATCCCCAACTGGGACTTAGCCTCCCGACAGTGAGGCTCATGGGCCTCCTCCCCGTGGGCAGTACCACCTCTCACTTCAGCCCAGGGTTCACGTACCAACTGATATTTACAGAATCCTAACACTCTGCAATCACTTTACTTGTCCTTGCTCACTTCCCTTCCCTATTTCCGTTGTTCACTTCCCTCCACCTGATCCCCTCAGCCTCCCCTGGTTTACTTAATTTTTCCCTTGTTTATGCTCCATCCCCTAAAATACCCTTACTTAGTTCCCCCATGATCCCCTCACTCACCTTTATTCCTTCTCTCCCCAGCTCACTCTCCCCCATATGATTCCCTCACTCAACCTCCTTCACATCCACCTCCACTCAATTATCTTCCCCACAATCCCTTCTTCCTCCTTCCATCTCTCTCCAACTCACTCTCATTGACTCCAACCCTGATCCCATCTCTCACTCTCTTTCTCTCCCCCTTCACTCTCATTTACTCCCTTCCCTACACTCATGCTTTCACTTCCTCCAACCCTTCCCCCTTCCCACTATCCACTCACTTGCTCTCCATGGCTGGAAAAAGGTGGAGGATCACAGTCTTGCTGAGCCTTAAGCCATGTCCTCTTCCTCTGTTGCCAGGCCCCGAGTTATGCTTTGAACCATGTGGCTCAAAGCTCAGCATTCAAATGTTCTGCAAGGCCATGATCCCCCACCTTTTTCCAGCCATGAAGAGTGAGTGAGGGCATTAGGATGGCGACAGCAGGTGAGCAGGTGAGCAAGTGGGTGCTGGAAGCAATGCTCCATCCCACTGTTTCTAAAGATGCTTCTCTTCTGGGGGTGAGGGGGCTGAAAGAAGATGAACGAGTCATGTTGTGTCCCATTGTTACCAACGCTTCTCCTTCGGGGTAGGCTCAAGTTTCATTCAGGGAGAGAGGGGCGAAGCTGGAGGCTACAGGGAAGGAGAGGGCAGAGCTTAATTAGCATACTGGTATGCAGGCATGGGCACCTTTTGCTTTTTATTATAGCAGATGCTTTTAACAAAAGTTGTCCTATCTATCTAAGGCATGTTTGTTTGCCATTTGTAATGTAACTCAATGGTTAAGATAAAGAAGGAGGGAGGATACATTTTTTTTTGTTAAATATAATAGCTGAGAAAATGCTTTGAAAATGAAATTTGTGGTAAAATTGACTATTACAGTACAGGGTTTCAGGGTTCCCACCCCCAGCTCTCAGTAAACGTTATCAGCTGATTAGGGCTGTGAGAGGCCATGCTAGATCCTAGGAGCTGCTGCAAACTGTTAATATAATGTATCCATGGTAACTCAAGTGCTTCAAACTATAATATGGGTAGCCAGGACATACACTTCTCCCAGCATCCGGCCTTTTACAAAGATCAACACAATAAACACAAACATCTGAGTGGAATCAAATAGGCCACAGCTTTATTACAATGTACAACCAGGTGCCCGAGCCCAACAGTAGCAAGAAATAAGGAACCCACAGTGAACATCCACCACCAACCAGCAAGATGAACACCACCTGGCCACCTAGCCTGGTGGTTCCCAGCATTACACCATCACCACTCACATGACCTCTGCCACCACCCAGCAAGGAGCCATGCATGTAGATCCCCGCCAGCCCAGTTTGGAGCCCTACATGGGACAACTGCACCCAGTTGTTCCCCCCCCCCCCCCCCGAAATCCAGACATGACCACAGACAAGTCAGCAAAATATTCAGCATAACTTTGAACCCCCAAACCAGCTTGAGCATACCATCCCCCTTCGCTGCGACAGTAGAGAAAACACTCCTTAACAACAAAAATAGAATATAAGGGTGGGTGGGTGGGATGCAGCAGCAGCAATGACGTCAGACAAGTAAACCTGACACTGCTGTGCACATTCCCTTAAACCCTCAAACTCCTATCATTACCCTCGGTCCTGGCGCCTGGGAACCAATAGGCTCCCAACTCTACCATGGTTTGAATTCAAACCATGTAATGACTCCTAACCTGACAGACTGGAAATTCCAGTCCTAGCCAACCTCCCCCAACCCCCCCCCCCCCCCCCCCCCCCAAGCCTGCTCTTGAAGTGAACCTAGCACCATATTACTACAGGCAACCAGGTACAAGACATGTCTACGGGTCTTTGAGACCATGTATAGACTATCGGGGACTTAACACCATTACCAAGAAGAACCGCTACCCGCTACCTCTAATCCCAGAATTATTGGACAAACTCCAGGGGGCACGAGTGTTTACCAAGTTGGACTTGAGGGGCGCGTACAATCTGGTGCGGATCCGTCCCGGGGACGAATGGAAGACCGCTTTCAACACCCGGGACGGGCACAACGAGTACTTGGTCATGCCTTTCGGATTGTGTAATGCTCCTGCGGTGTTCCAGCATCTCATGAATGAAATCCTCCGCGAATTGCTATACTCCTGTGTAATAGTATACCTGGATGATGATACTCGCAGGATTTGACCTCCCATCGGCAACAGGTCCGGCAAGTACTTCAGATCCTTCGTGACCACCACCTGTACGCTAAACTAGAAAAGTGCCTCTTTGAACAAGAATCGCTGCTGTTTCTAGGATATATTGTTTCAGCGACGGGTTTCCTCATGGACCCAAGCAAGGTATCTGCTATCAGGAACTGGCCCTGGCTGGTGGGCCTAAAGGCCTTGCAGCGTTTTTTAGGATTCGCAAACTTTTACAGGCACTTCATACCCCAGTATTCCCGACTGGTAGCTCCCCTAACCGCCTTGACCAGAAAGGGGGCGGACGCCCGAGACTGGCCTACCAAGGTCTGTAAAGCCTTCGAGGATTTAAAAGAGGTCTTTCTTTTGGACACCTGCTTACGTCACCCGGACCCGTCTCGGCCTTTCTTCGTGGAGGTGGACGCCTCCAATATAGCCGTGGGAGTGGTACTTTCTCAAAGCTCCAGCTCCGGGCATCTGCTACCTTGCTCCTATTTCTCCAAGAAATTCACCCCAGCCGAAGGTAACTACGGAATAGGAGAAAAGGAGCTGTTAGCGATCAAGTTGGCATTCGAAGAATGGAGACAGTGGTTGGAGGGAGCCACTCATCCAATCACGGTCTATACCGACCATAAAAACCTGCTTGAAACATTCTGGACAAGTCCTTGCTGACTCAATTCCATCACGATAATCCCGGGAAGCCGGGGCCCCTGTGGAGGGGGCGTAAAAGGGGGGGGGGGGGGGTACTGTTGTGATTTCGGTCGCGAGGAGTGTGACCGAATCCCCTACCTGGCCTCGGGTCCCGAACGCGGCACGGCCGCAAAAACGCCGTGGCAGCTGCGGCCTAGTCGGCGGCGCTCCCACGAGGGAGACGCCGCCGGAGAAGTTGGGCCCCGCCCCTAGGGCTCGCGCGCGCGCAGGAGAAGCCCTTTTAAAGGGCCTCCGGCGCGAAAACCCAGCGCCGCCCTCAGGAAGACGTCAGACGCCAAGGGGGATTTAACTCGGCGTCTGACTCTCCTCAGGGCCTTTGCAACGTGGTCGCTCCTTGAGCCTGCTAGTTGCCTGCAGTCCCTGCGTTCCTGTCTTCCAGCCTGCTTGTTCCAGCCTTCCAGTTCCAGTGTCCTGCCTGCCCATTCCAGCCTTCCGGTTCCTGCATTCCTGCCTGCCTGCCCTGTGTTCCAATCCGCTTGCTCTGGCACCCCTGCCAGCCTGCTTCAGCTGCCTGCCTTGATCCCGGTCCGTCTCATCGAATCCGTCTTCAGCTGCCTGCCTTGATCCCGGTCTATCTCATCGAATCCGTCTTCAGCTGCCTGCCTCGATCCCGGTCTGTCTCATCGAATCCGTCTTCAGCTGCCTGCCTCGATCCTGGTCCATCTCATCGACTCCATCTCCTGCTGCCTGCCCTGACTCCGGTCCGGTCCTGGTATTCTCTGCTGATAGCCACTCTCCTAAGTCCCAGCGGTCTGGGTCCCTACGGGCTCCTTCTGGGGGGACCTCGGACTTCCAGGGCGAAGCCACCTAAGTCCTAGCGACCTGGTCTCCAACAGCTCCTCTGGGGGAGTCTCAGGTTTCCAGGTGAAGACTCCTCTTCGGCTCAGTAGTCTGCCTCCCGTCCGCCTCCCAGGCGGTCGGCCAAGGATCCACTTCCGGAGTCCAACAGATCCAGTGCCTGACATGTTCATTTCTAGATTCAAAAACTCACTAATACTGAAGAGACTATGACAGCACTGAATATAATTTAATCTTAAGTGCTAACAATGATTTGAATGATGTAAAATCCTCGGCAGTAGCACATCAATTTCTATTGCTCCTTTATTCCTTTTTTTCCCCTCAGCATATCGATACAGAGGTATATATTCAGCCACTGTGCGGCTTGGCAAATTAGCCAGATAAGCTTACTTAACCTAAATATTTAGAGGCATGGGCATGGCTCTGAATATCTCAAGCTATCCTAAAGTTAGCCAGAGAAATGAATCTGGCTAATTTTAGGGCAGGCATGCAGGACAACCAAAGTTAGCTGGATAAGATATTTGGCTTAACTGGTTGACTCAGATCTTCCCTGTTATGCTCATTCCCTTCTAACCACTTAGCTGGGTAAATACTTAACCGGATAAGTGGTGGCCACTGACTGTGGGTAAATGTTTAGCATGTGTCCCTTAGCTGGATAAGTCGGAACTTAGCCGGCTAAGTGGCGCTGATTATGGACCTCAGAATGTTTTTTTCAAGCATAATATCTGAACAAGTTATTTGAAAACAGAATGTTGTTTTACATGAATCTTTTTGTTATTCTAGAAATATATTTGTTTTCCCTAGAAAACATCATCCTTCACTGTGGTGAAAGCAATTTAGGAAAAAAACTTGTACAATAATTGTTAATGTAGTGCCCTCACTTAAGTATGTGTTTTTCCTAGACGGGGGGAACATCACCATAGAAGACATGGATATGTTTGCTTATGGATTTGTAACCTGGAGGAATCTAGATATTCTCCCAAACCCCAATTTCATGATCAGTGTGTTATCAAAGGTTACTAACCTGCTTCTTCCTCTGGTTCCATAGTTCCTGATCTCTAGTCCCAGATGTATCTGCGGCTGCATTTCTCTAGGGCTTAAGTGGAGATGATGTCCAGGTCCACCTTCCAAGCTAAAGCATACCTATGGTACTTGGCCATCTATTTTCTTTCAGCTTCTGCTTGCAGTCAATGAAATGTTTCTTGCAAGTTTTAGTTGTCTGGGGGGGGGGGGGGGGTGAGCTGTTTATATTCATACAATTGGATTTTGAACCACGGTGTCTTATTCATTGCCACCATTTTGTCATACCTTTGGTTATACAAATCCAGAAAGTTTTCTGCCAGCATGCCGTTATTTTCCTTTCTAAACTGTACATTTTAGATTCTATTGTTTTTGCTGAGAAGATAGTTGTGCTGATGCTATCATCTGATAGAATCTCAAGGTATGACTTAAGTGGGTCACGATATTCTTATCTTTTCATCCTCACTGTTCCACCCTCTCCTGTTGGCCCTTTCTTGCACTACATGGAAGAAAAATGAAATTGACAATACAGACAGTATTCTGGTACTAAATAGTACTAAAAAATGTTCCTAGTACAATTTCTCCTTGTTTTCATGCAATATATGTATATAAATGATTTTCTTTTGACACAATCTTTTACATATGGTAAAAACTTTCAATTTTTATCTTATTCTAACATTGGATACAATTGTACAAAACTTATTTTAATGAACAGGCTCCTAATTTCTTTACTCTTTTTTCAATCTTGCTTTTCCCTTCCAGATGTTTCTTTCATTTCATTTCTCTCTTTTTTTCTTCTCTTTACCTATTTTTCTTCTCTCCATCACTCCTTTTCTAATCATATCTCTACTCTCTGTCCTCATATACTCCTTGAGGTCAATATTCACAGGCCATTTAAATGAATAACCTAACAGTAATCACCTAAATAGCATTTATATTTTGCCTTTATCTGGCTACATTTAGCCAAATAAAATAGAGGTGTTTCAGGGGCATTCTGGGGAAGGGCTGAGATATCCGGCTACCTAGCCGAAAATTGGCTATTTATCCAGATAGCTTTAAACGATATCTGGGTAAGCAGCACTATATCAATCCCAAATAAAGAAAAACACACAGATAATCAAAGGGCTTGTGGCACCCATCCTTTCATAAATTAGAATTGCTGGCTCAGAACTCCTCAAATATATTTATGGACCATCTATGTTCCCCACCCCCCCACCTCTTGCACCCTTTTCCCATTCATTAGTTTTTAAATGTTTATTGTGCCACACCCTGATTTTGAACCCCCCCAGTCTAAAAATATTTATTTGCCGCCCCAAATGCCCATCCCTCCTCACCGGACCCCCATCTCATCCTACCCTCCCCCCGGTGATGAAATTCATCCCTGCTGGGAGCGAGAGTCCCACTCACTTGCTCCTGGCAGCTCTAGTATTGCATCTGAGGGAGGAATTGAGTTAGCCAGATAACTTATCTGGCTAACTCTGATATTCAGAGTTAGCAGCATAACTAATCTGACTAACTCTATTGGTGCCTGAGATCTATCATAAAGTTAGACAGATAGTAAATTCTTATTGAGTAAAACATTCTGTAGTTTATATCAGGAAAGGTTGTGGTATTGAAACATAGGTGTGTCTGAGCATGCGTGTGAGTCTGGGCATGTATGTGTGTTTCTGAGCATGTGTGTACATCTGACCATGTGTATATGAAAGAGGGAGCATTTGTATGAGTATGTGTGTGAGCATGAATGTGTGTAAGAGAGAGGGATCTTGTGTGTGCATCTTTGTGAGAATGTGTACGTAAGAGGGGACACATGTGTGAATGTATGAACATGTGTGTTGCGTCCGTTGGTCTTCGAGGGCTTTGCCCCACCTACCTCTCTCTACTCTTGGCTCCTCCCGCTCACCTTGGACTGATGGCTGCCACGGCGTCTGCTTGCCGTTCTCTCCGGCGTCCCCGGACCGGCTTTGGTGCTGCCTCCTGCCATTCTCCTTCAAGGTACCTCTAGGGAGCGCGCGTGCACACTGCCCTCATCTTTAACTCCACTTTGGTGCGAATCTCAGGGGCGTTCCCCTGTTCTTATGTCATGATTTCTGGGTATATCTACTAGGGATGTGAATCGTTTTTTGACAATTTTAAAAAATCGTCAGATATATTTTCAATCGTCAAAAATCGTTAGAGTTGCGATACAATAGAAATTCCCCCGATTTATCGTGAAAAATCGTAAATCGGGGGAGGGGGAGGGCGGGAAAACCGGCGCAACAAAACAACCCTAAAACCCACCCTGACCCTTTAAAACAAATCCCCCACCCTCCCGAACCCCCCCAACATGTTTTAAATTACCTGGTGGTCCAATGGGGGGGGTCCCGGCGTGATCTCCCGCTCTCGGGCCATCGGTGCCATTTTGGCTGCCACTAATATAAATGGCGCCGATGGCCCGATAAAAAAAAACCCCACCCGACCCTTTAAAATTACCCCCTTAGCCTCCCCCACTCTCCTGACACCCCCCAAAAACTTTTTACACATACCTGGTGGTCCAGGGGGGCCGCGGGCAGCGATCTCCCGTTCCCACGCTATCAGCTATCAGCGCGACCTCCTCCCAAGCTATCAGCTATCAGCGCGACCTCCTGCACTCCGGCCGTATTGCCAGTATTCAAAATGGCGCCGGCGCTACCTTTGCCCTCACTATGTCATAGGAGCCGACGGTTGGCCCCTGTGACATTGTGAGGGCAAAGGTAGCGCCGGCGCCATTTTGAATACTGGCAATACGGCCGGAGTGCAGGAGGTCGCGCTGATAGCTGATAGCGTGGGAGGAGGTCGCGCTGATAGCTGATAGCGTGGGAACGGGAGATCGCTGCCCGCGGCCCCCCTGGACCACCAGGTATGTGTAAAAAGTTTTTGGGGGGTGTCGGGAGAGTGGGGGAGGCTATATGGCCGGAGTGCAGGAGGTCGCTCCCGGACCCCCGCTGGACTTTTGACAAGTCTTGTGGGGGTCAGGAGGCCCCCCCAAGCTGGCCAAAAGTCCCTGGGGGTCCAGCAGGGGTCTGGGAGCGATCTCCTTCACTCGGGCCGTCAGCTGCCAGTATTCAAAATGGTGCTGATAGCCTTTGCCCTTACTATGTCACAGGCACTGACCAATGGCACCAGTAGCCCCTGTGTCCTAGTAAGGGCAAAGGCTATTGGCTCCATTTTGAATACTGGTAGCCGACGGACCGATTGCAGGAGATCGCTCCAGGACCCCTGCTGTACCACCAGGGACTTTTGGCTAGTCTTGAGGGGACTCCTGACCTCCCCAAGACTTGCCAAAAGTCCCTGGTGGTCCAGCGGGGGTCCTGGAGTGATCTCCTGCAATCAGGCCATCGACTGCCGGTATTCAAAATGGCGCCGATAGCCTTTGCCCTTACTATGTCACAGGGGCTACCAGTGCCATTGGTCAGCCCCTGTCACATGGTTGGAGCACAAGATGCGGCTGGCTGTCCATTGCTCCTACCATGTGTCAGGGGCTGACCAATGACATAGTAAGGGCAAAGGCTATCGGCACCATTTTCAATACCAGCAGCTGAGAGCCTGAGTGCAGGAGATCACTCCAGGACCCCCGCTGGACCACCAGGGACTTTTGGCATGTCTTGGAGGGGTCAGGAGGGTGAGGGGTTGTAGTAAATTAAATTTAAAGGGTTGGGATGGGGTTTCCTTTGGGAAACAAATACATATGTAAGTAATGAACGGATCGGGGTTCCCCGAGAACGGATGCAACGGATTTGGGTCCCGACGAATACGAATACCGAATGGGACGAATCCGTCCCTGCTGCACATCCCTAGTGAGATGCACCCAGCCAGGCTCTACAACCACTACTCACTACTGCCACCTTTGGTGGTCATTCACACTGTTTAATAAAAGATTAAAATCTGTGTATGTCTTTCCGGAGTCTAGCCTGTCACCGTGGTCCCTCACGGGACTGCCCCCCGTGGGCGTGGTCAGCTGCCACAGTGTCTAAGGATCCACCCAAACACCATTAACCATAACACCAGCCCACCTGCAGGTGTTTGTGGACCTACATACTGGCTTTTGTCCGCTTCCAAAGGGGAGGTACCAGAAGGACCTGCATCCTCTAGTGACTGGGGAAAACATGGAGAGGACCCTATATAGGTGAAGGCAAACAAAGGGATGGGATTCCAGTGGCCTGGCAGGGCCACCTGAGTAGGAATGCAGGTGCCTGGCTTGCGCTTGGGCTGTCTTCAGTGGTGGGATAGGTGGTGGACCTCGAGCTTTTGTTGGTTGAGCTTGTACAATTGGGTGAAGTTGTTCCTCCTTCTCCTCCTCCTTCTTTGGCTTTTCTGTGAAAAGAGGACATTGTGTGGGTAACTTGGTGCAATTCTTATAAAGATTGAGGTATATATATGCTGTACATAAGGGGTCTTTGTGGGTAGTTCTTGGTGAGGCGTAGTGGCTTGAGGTGGAGAATTAGCATTGAGATGGTCAAGGCCAAGCAATCTTTACTAATCAGTGACACTGATGCAAGTATATGGCTGGCAGCAACAGCATGCTATAAATATTGTGCTGGAGCCCAGTTAATGGTATCATATTACTGCTTGGGTGACAGAGACACCTTTGTGCATGTGCTAATGATCTGGTAGATTAAGAATCTGTAGCAGTGGGGAATGACTGTAACCTGATAGATAGTGGTGGGAGTCTCAGTCAACTCTAATAGGAGGCTAGGAGGACATTCTCTCTGGGAGGCAATGACGAGCCTCTATTTTCCGAAATCTTCACCCAAGCCTCTAGTGGAAGAGATAGAAATAGGCAGTGCATTGCCAACCTATGAATGCAGAGGTCACTGTAGCTGCCACAGTGGCCATAGAAGAAACATTTAGATGGACACTAGTGGTTATGTGTGGCAGGCTTCACTTTGATTGACAAGACTTGAAACGAGTATTGCAAAATGGCGCCGGCCGTATGGCCATATTGCCGTACTGCAAAATGGCGCCGGCCGTATGGCCGTAAGGCCGGCGCCATTTTGCATTACGGCAACACGATTCGAGTGCAGGAGGTCGTTCCTGGACCCCCGCTGGACTTTTGGCAAGTCTTGTGGGGGTCAGAAGGCCCCCCCAAGCTGGCCAAAAGTCCCTGGGGGTCCAGCGGGGGTCCGGGAGCGATCTCCTATGCTCGTGACGTCAGGGGACAGGAACCAAAATGGCGCCGGCGCTACCTTTGCCCTGTCATATGACAGGGCAAAGGTTGCGGCGGCGCCATTTCTATCAACGCACCCGTGGCCCGAGAGTGGAACATCACACCGGGACCCCCCCACTGGACCCCAGGTAATTTAAGACATTTTGGGGGGGTTCGGGAGGGTGGGGGATTTATTTTAAAGGGTCGGGGTGGGTTTTAGGGTTGTTTTAGTGTGCCCGAGAGTGGAAGATCACACCAGGACCCCCCAACTAGACCCCAGGTAATTTAAGACATTTTGGGGGGGTTCGGGAGGGTGGGGGATTTATTTTAAAGGGTTGGGGTGGGTTTTAGGGTTGTTTTAGTGTGCCGGTTTTCCCGCCCTCCCCCGATTTACGATTTACACGATATTTAAAAAAAACAAAACTGCGACGATCCGATTCCCTCCCCCCCCAGCCGAAATCGATCGTTAAGACGATCGATCACACGATTCACATCTCTAATAATCATATTCCACATCTGTGTGCAAAGTACCGAAATTGTTTATTAGTTCAAATATTTAAAAAAAATGTAATACACTGAACCAAACTGAATATTGTGCAAAGCTCTTCAATAGGCATTTTCAGATACAACTCTTTAATCTATTCGTTACCAGATTGTAGAAGTCATGAAAGTACTGAGGCTGGTCTTAAAGGCTGTTAAAGATACGTTACCCTGTGGTGAGCAAGCAACTTGTCAGAACACTAGTTTTGGGACCTTTATGACTTTGTAGAACCAAAAACTAAAAATCTTAAAGAACTGTAAAACAAATATGTCTATAGAAGTCCTTCACAGTCTTCAGTTCGGGTCGCTGTATTTAAATCTTTTTTTTTTTTTAATATTGATTAATTAATAAAATTGGGCATTTCTTGGACTTTGAAGTCAGATGAGTTCTATGATTATAATTAAGAGTTGAACACTTGTAAATCTACAGAGCATATTAACCATTACATACATGATACCTCTTAATAACTCCAAAAAACAATATTTGAAATTGCTTTACTCTGAAATATTTTGTTTGTATACATTTTTTTGTATAGGATATATTTCCTTTGCAAGAATGCTCTTGTTAAGTTTTTCCTTACCTGCTTTTTTCTTTGTATTAAAAAGAACCAGTGACAGCACCAATCCTTGAGGCATGCCACATGCATGAGTATGTTTTCATGAAACAAATTGTATCCAATTGAATAAAAATGATCCATACCATTTCAGTACACTACCAGAAATACCAATCTCTTTCAAAAGTTGTGATAAGATTCTGTGATCAATAGTATTAGATGCTGCGGAAAGAACTAATAATACCAGGAGGTGAGGCTGGTGCAAGAGTATTTGGTGCCCTAAGTGAACCTTTGGTCATGCGCCTTCCACCCCCAACTTACCTATTGGCAGCATCTCCAGCACAGTGGTCCCTTAGTTGGTGGTATTGGCTTTCCCTTCTGGGCCTTGTACTGGTGGGATTTTTCCACTCCCAAAATGTTGGTGTTCTATGGAGACTGATTAGTTTGCTTATAGGAAGCTCTAGTCTTGCCAGGAAGGAAGGTTAAACCTGGTCTACATACTTTTAGATGCCATCGACCAAGGCCAACAGGACTGACTCAGTTCCATGGCCCTTTCATAAACTTGACTGTCATGCAAAAAGATTAAGGACATTGGCTTCATCTAAGTGGTCCATGAGCTGTTGATGTACCACCCTCTTGACAAGTTTTTCCAAGAATGGAAAATTCAGGACTGGATGGTAGTATCTGTAGAACTATAGCAAGTGCCACAGGGACAGATAGCGTATTGTCCTCGTGGCCATTGCTCCTCCTCTACACGGTGCGGTTTTCATTTTTAAAGTTGAAAAGTGTGCTGCTGGGAGAGGAGGAGCAACAGCCAAGAGATCCATGAACATATTCCCTAGCTCCCCATTGACTGCACTACAGTTGCTGCAGTTTGGCGGTTTAGAGGAGTGCGGAGGAGGAGGAGGAGTGGCAGACATGTTGTGCCTTTGAAATGGTCCCAGAATCTGAGCTGAGAGAACCATCAAAGATTGCAAGAGGCGGCGGAGGGCTGGTACCATAGGAATCGCTTGGAATTTCTGTAAGACTTGGGTTACCTGTTTACAAAATATTAAATATTTATTTACAAGAAAAATATCACAATTACATTAAAATACCTTGGTCACTTGAGCCTCCTAGCTGCATTGCCTCAGGTACAAACTTAGATTGTAAGCCCTCTGGGGATAGGGAAATACTTACAGTACCTGAATGTAAACCGATGTGATATCTCAGATCGAATGTCGGTATATAAAAAAATAAAAATAAATAAATAAATCAATAACTACATTTTTTAAACATAGGATATTAGCATTTGTGTTTGCTGATGTTGCTGAATATCATTCTGACAGAATTGTTTCTACATTTTATTTTGGTGAACTGAGCCGTATGATCTCAATTCTGCAAACATTCTGAATCATGCCAAATGCCTAGAAATATCTAGCCCAAGGTGTATTTTTCATAATTAAGCCAGCTGCTCCTACTCACCTCAAGCTGCTTCTACACCATCGGCTGAGAAGGGAGGCCTGCGCGATCGGCGCCCAGACCCGTCGGGGTAAGGCCTTTTAATTTCCCTTCCCCCCGGCGAGCCTAACCGTCGATCTCACGGCTGAGCGGCAGCCCCTCGCTCTCCAGACACGCCCACCACCGCGAACAGCCAATCCAAATTCGAGAGGGACTTTTAAACTTCTTCACCCTCCGGCGCCGCGATTCAATTAAGCCAGCTGCTCCTACTCACCTCAAGCTGCTTCTACACCATCGGCTGAGAAGGGAGGCCTGCGCGATCGGCGCCCAGACCCGTCGGGGTAAGGCCTTTTAATTTCCCTTCCCCCCGGCGAGCCTGACCGTCGATCTCACGGCTGAGCGGCAGCCCCTCGCTCTCCAGACACACCCACCACCGCGAACAGCCAATCCAAATTCGAGAGGGACTTTTAAACTTCACCCTCCAGCGCCGCGATTCAATTAAGCCAGCTGCTCCTACTCACCTCAAGCTGCTTCTACACCATCGGCTGAGAAGGGAGGCCTGCGCGATCGGCGCCCAGACCCGTCGGGGTAAGGCCTTTTAATTTCCCTTCCCCCCGGCGAGCCTGACCGTCGATCTCACGGCTGAGCGGCAGCCCCTCGCTCTCCAGACACACCCACCACCGCGAACAGCCAATCCAAATTCGAGAGGGACTTTTAAACTTCACCCTCCGGCGCCGCGATTCAATTAAGCCAGCTGCTCCTACTCACCTCAAGCTGCTTCTACACCATTGGCTGAGAAGGGAGGCCTGCGCGATCGGCGCCCAGACCCGTCGGGGTAAGGCCTTTTAATTTCCCTTCCTCCCGGCGAGCCTGACCGTCGATCTCACGGCTGAGCAGCAGCCCCTCGCTCTCCAGACACGCCCACCACCGCGAACAGCCAATCCAAATTCGAGAGGGACTTTTAAACTTCTTCACCCTCCGGCGCCGCGATTCAATTAAGCCAGCTGCTCCTACTCACCTCAAGCTGCTTCTACACCATCGGCTGAGAAGGGAGGCCTGCGCGATCGGCGCCCAGACCCGTCGGGGTAAGGCCTTTTAATTTCCCTTCCCCCCGGCGAGCCTGACCGTCGATCTCACGGCTGAGCGGCAGCCCCTCGCTCTCCAGACACGCCCACCACCGCAAACAGCCAATCCAAATTCGAGAGGGACTTTTAAACTTCTTCACCCTCAGGCGCCGCGCGCCGGCGTCGCGCGCCGAAGGAGCGCAACAAAGGGGCTTGCCCCTTTGTGTGCCCCTTCGTGTAGCCCCGCAGGACAGCCCTAATATAGAAACCTGATACAGTTCAGCCCTTCAGTTTCTCACGCAGGTCAACCTCCGCACCCCACATCATTGAGTTTTCAATCTCTCCCTCCAACTGGGAGCTACTTCCTGCTCCTACACTGCAGAACGTCCAGAGAAAGTGTACTACCGCACTCAGCTCTCAACTAGCATCAGACAACTTCCTCCAAGTACTCAGCTTTCAACCAGCACGCTGAGTCTGATGCTGATTCTGACGCCAAACCTAAACAAATAAAAAGTGACCTTCCCAGGACTGAATCACCGCTAGCACAAAAGGGCCTACCCCTCTGTGCACCTCTTCGTACTCCCCTGACGCATAACACATCCCCATAACCATCATCATCCACCTCTCGTCTTCTAATACCAGTTCTTCAATTTCACTCGACTATTCTCCAAGTCTACAAGCAATCCGCAATCATTCTTCACCTCTCATTCAAGCCTCAGTCACAATCAACCACCGTGAATATTCTTACCTCTCCACCCCATTCACATAGCAGATCTTTAACATTACTTTTCTATAATAATAATAAGACCTCCGACCTATTCTAACCATCATGCTCCGCGGTCTACCGATTCCGATTCTTCATCACAGGAGACACAATGCAACTAGTAACTTTCTTGGGACCTCTCATCCTCACACCTATAAAGCCCTCATTCCCATCATGGCTTCCCCTCTTACACAATTGCTTGGACTAACATTATTCTCACTATATCTATTCAACGCACAATCCATCACTAAAAAAAACCCCATTCTCAATGATCTTCTCCTAGAAGAAAATCCAGACGTATGCGCTATAACAGAAACTTGGCTCAAATTGACAGACACTGCTCTAATTAACCAACTACCTACACATTCATATGACTTCTTCTCCATTCCCCGACAGAAAAGAAAAGGTGGAGGAATTCTTCTTGCTACCAAAAAAGATTTGAATTTCACCCAATACTCTGTCAACTCTTCTACCAAACTGGAAATAGGCCTTTTCAAATCAAACCATCTCCAAATCCTTCTTGTATATGCCCCCCCCAGGCCTTCTCGACTTAGATGCCTCTCCTCTTCTGGAACTAATAGTCTCCCACATTAATTTAGATTCTCCAGCAATTATACTTGGTGACTTCAATTTACATGTCAACAATCCATCTCTATCTACAAATGGGAAAACTTTCATTACAGCCTTGTCTGCTTTAGGTTTCAATCAGATTATCAAGAAACCCACTCATAAAGCAGGTCATACATTGGACCTCATCTTCACCAATTCTGGTATCTCTAACTCAACTCAACCGATCTGCGAACCAGTACCCTGGTCGGACCACTCTCTAATCTCGACCACCATCACACTGGCACAAAAAAAACAGCACTCCGCCCCTCAACAACAATTCTCCTACAGGAAAATATGTGCATCCGAGGACCTCCACAACCACCTAGTCTTAGAACTACCCCACATGGACCTTTCCTCTCCAAATTCAGCACTTCACTCATGGAATAATATTACAGAAACTGCAGCTAATAAACTCTGTCCTCTAACAACAAAAAAACTAAAACACAATATTCCAAAAAAACAACCTTGGTTTAATGAAGAACTACAAAATCTAAAACTTTCCCTCAGACGGAACGAAAGCAAATGGCGCAAATCCCCTTCAGCATCCACCCTTTCTACCTACAAAATTGCTCTCCACAATTACAAAAATTCCTTGCAAAAAATCAAAAGAGACTTCTATGCTCATAAGATCCATCATATGATCTTTGATGCTAAAGCCCTTTTTACCTACGTCTCCAATTTAACTCAAATCCAAACACCTGACATTCCATTTAACAAAGCACAAGAAAAGGCAGAGGAGCTTGCTCTCTTCTTCAACAACAAAATAGCTAACCTCCTTTCTAAAAATTCGCCTAATACTTCTTCCCCCTACAGTACCTATATACACCATAACAAATACATCTCACTCAACTCATTTGAACCAACTACAACTTCTGAGATCCTTAGAATACTGAAAAAGATGAAACCATCGACACACCCATTAGACCAAATCCCTTCCAAATTACTCCTCCTTATTCCGGATACCATATCCAAAGCTCTGGCAGACATAATAAACTGCTCTTTATCTAAAGGACTCTACCCTGACGACCTTAAAATGGCATCAATCAAACCGCTCTTGAAAAAACCAAAGTTAGACCCTGACGACCCCTCCAATTTTCGCCCTATCTCAAACCTCCCATTCATTGCTAAAGTCATGGAAAAACTGGTTAATTCTCAATTATCAGACTACCTGGAAGACCACAAAATTCTCTACCCTTCACAATATGGCTTCAGGAAATCGTTAAGCACAGAATCTCTACTAATTTCCTTAACAGACTACCTCATCCTTGGCCTAGATAAAGGCCAGTCCTACCTTTTGATTCTCTTGGACCTCTCAGCCGCCTTTGATACTGTTAACCACTCTATGCTCCTTAACCAACTATTGAATATCGGCATAACAGGCTCTGCACTGTCCTGGTTCCACTCATTCTTGAAAAACAGAGGCTTCAAGGTAAAAATACACAGTAAAGAATCTAAACACTACCCTTCATCTCAAGGAGTTCCCCAAGGTTCATCCCTCTCTCCCACCCTCTTTAACATCTACCTCCTCCCTCTCTGCCATCTATTAAACAACTTGAACCTTAAACACTACCTTTATGCAGATGATGTCCAGATTGTGATACCAATTAAAGAATCCATTAAAAAAACCCTCGATCTTTGGGAATATTATCTGCAAGAAATCAACTCCCTCCTTTCCAGTATGAATTTAATCCTAAATTCCTCAAAAACGGAACTCCTTCTAATATCATCTGAGATTAGCCACACCCCTACAATCCCTCCAACTAATCTACAAACAACAAAAGTAAGAGATTTGGGGCAATCATCGATAACAGGCTTAACTTAAAAGCATTCATAAACCAAACCACTAAAGACTGCTTTCATAAACTGAATGTTCTAAAAAGAATAAGACCTCTGTTCCACATCCATGACTACAGGACTATCCTACAAGCAATAATCTTCTCCAAGTTAGACTATTGCAATTCTTTATTATTAGGTACTAGGGATGTGAATCGTTTTAGGACGATTAAAATTATCGTCCGATAATTTTAATATCGTCTTAAACCGTTATGGAACACAATACAATACAGATTCTAACGATTTATCGTTATAAATCGTTAGAATCGTGAGCCGGCACACTAAAACCCCCTAAAACCCACCCCCGACCCTTTAAATTAAATCCCCCCACCCTCCCGAACCCCCCCCCCCAATAACTTAAATAACCTGCGGGTCCCGCGGCGGTCCGGAACGGCAGCGGTCCGGAACGGGCTCCTGCTCCTGAATCTTGTCGTCTTCAGCCGGCGCCATTTTCCAAAATGGCGCCGAAAAATGGCGGCGGCCATAGACGAAAAAGATTGGACGGCAGGAGGTCCTTCCGGACCCCCGCTGGACTTTTGGCAAGTCTCGTGGGGGTCAGGAGGCCCCCCACAAGCTGGCCAAAAGTTCCTGGAGGTCCAGCGGGGGTCAGGGAGCGATTTCCCGCCGCGAATCGTTTTCGTACGGAAAATGGCGCCGGCAGGAGATCGACTGCAGGAGGTCGTTCAGCGAGGGTTCCGGCGCCTCGCTGAACGACCTCCTGCAGTCGATCTCCTGCCGGCGCCATTTTCCGTACGAAAACGATTCGCGGCGGGAAATCGCTCCCTGACCCCCGCTGGACCTCCAGGAACTTTTGGCCAGCTTGTGGGGGGCCTCCTGACCCCCACGAGACTTGCCAAAAGTCCAGCGGGGGTCCGGAAGGACCTCCTGCCGTCCAATCTTTTTCGTCTATGGCCACCGCCATTTTTCGGCGCCATTTTGGAAAATGGCGCCGGCTGAAGACGGCAAGATTCAGGAGCAGGAGCCCGTTCCGGACCGCTGCCGTTCCGGACCGCCGCTGGACCCGCAGGTTATTTAAGTTATTTGGGGGGGGGTTCAGGAGGGTGGGGGATTTAATTTAAAGGGTCGGGGGTGGGTTTTAGGGGGTTTTAATGTGCCGGTTTTTCGATTTTTCGATTTTTAACGATTTTTAATGATTTTTCACGATATTTTACCCCCCCAAACGGCAACAATACGATTCCCTCCCCCTCCCAGCCGAAATCGATCGTTAAGACGATCGAGGACACGATTCACATCCCTATTAGGTACCCCATCAACACATACTAAACCGCTACAAATGGTTCAAAATACGGCAGCTAGAATTCTAACAAATACAAGGAGAAGAGAGCACATCACCCCGATCCTTAAAGATTTACACTGGCTGCCAATCCATTTCAGAATTCTTTATAAGTCAATCACCATAATCTATAAATCCATCCAACAAATCGCTCCTCTCAACCTACAAATCCCTTTCATAAAGCATACTTCCTCCAGACCCTTAAGAGAGTACTACAAAGAGTCTCTGCAGGTACCACCTTCCAAAACTTCCCTCCATATAACTTATAGAGATAGGGCTTTCTCCACAGCAGGACCCACTCTTTGGAATTCCATACCAACGGAACTTAGACAAGAACCCTGCTTATTGACATTTAGAAAAAAACTCAAAACATGGCTTTTCAAACAAGCCTTCCCAGACTCAGTCTAAAAACAATTCTCTCCGATATTCAAATTCCAAGCAACAATTTTCTTTTATAACTATCCTGATAATTTTCCCCTACACTTTATAAACATCCAGAATCTTCATTATTTATGATTTCTTCCTTATTGTTAAAAACTGCATTTTTGAACTGAACAATTCATTGTAAATCATTCACTTCCATCTTTGGAAACCTTACCATTCTACAGGTTAATACAACATGTTAAAGTTCCTATCTTTTCTTCTTCTTACTCCTAGTTGTACGTATCCTTGTTTATTGTAACTGTATTTATAATATGTATTTATAATATGCATATTACATATTTTGTTCTATGTTCCGGTTATTACCCCATTGTTTACTGTAAACCGGCTTGATGTGATGTTATCACGAATGCCGGTATAGAAAAAATCAAAATAAATAAATAAATAAATATGCTGCAAAAAAATGTATTTGGTCTAGCTCAGGGGAAATTTGTTTCTCATTGGCAAAGATTCCCTCCTATGCATGATTTTTTTTAAAGACTTAAGAGTATTAATCTGGTCAAACTATGGCAGCCAGCAATAACAGTTTTGCATAGTGTCTAGAAAAGATGAGAAGACTGAATTGAATACACAAGAGAGACTTGATATCTTGTCATTCCTGGAGCTGCTTGTCATTGAGTCTGTGCAGGTTTGAATGGATGTGAATTGTAAGCATTGTGCATATAAGCAGTGCCCTTGAACAAAAGGAACCTTTCTGGCCTCTTTTGTGCTGTCAATTAACATTAAGGCTCACCGGTTAGATGGATGAATGGGCAGGACCCCTCCAGGTGAAACTATTGGAATCAATCAGATGCTTACATGATGTCACAAGGTAAAGAGACCTACAAAACCCAGGAGCAGATGATGGGGCTTTTCAAGAAGAATGGGGGGAGAGGGGATGGGGAGAAAGAAGAAAATGAAGAGCAAGAGAGTCTTTTGTTTTGTTCCTTTTATTAATTGTTTATGTTTAGCAGTTTAATGATATTATTATGTTCTTGTTTATCTTTTATACTCCTGCCTTTTATATGTATTTGTTATATTATTTAATACTTACAATATATTATTTTTTTATTTTATGCTTATATTATTCATAATTTATACTCTTTCTTTTATACCATCCCTTTTATATGTTTTTTATTCTTATTATGATTTTTTATGGAGATTGTGATATAAGATCACTGATATTGGATCATCCAAAGTATAAAATAAGCATAGTCGTAGCTATGAAGCTGATGGTGAAATTGATCATGTTTTAATTTTCTCATAGACTTTCTATTATCACATACTCTATTTATAAAGAGGGTAATTTTCAAAAGCATTTCAATGGGTAAAAACAGAGTTTTGCTTGCACAAATGATCTTTTACAAAATTGTCCACCCAATATACAGATAAACTTACACCCATATGACATGTATTTCCATGAACAGAGGTCCCTCCTGGGAAGGGGTTTTCATTTACGAGCATACTTTTGCATTTTCAAAAGTATGCGGGTATATTTTTATGAAAAAAAAAATGATGCACAAATTAGCAGGTATAATTGCATGTGGGTAGATTTAGTGGGATAATTTTCAAAGTGAATTTACGCATCTAAATTCACTTTGAAAATTGGTTTAACTTATGTGTGTATTTGATTTCAATTTAGGAGGGCTGTTATCAAATTACCCTCACAACATTATTGCATTTTCCTGATTGCTTGATTGGGGGAATAATTTTGTTATTAGTTAGTTCATTTTACTAAACTGTTAAGTTATGTATTAAAGACCAAGTATTCCCAGTAATCTTCATTTTCATTTCTCAGAACTTGTTGCCACCAGTGATTTAAAAAGCAATATGTGAGAAGTGCGTGCATTGAAAAGAAACTCATACTGTACAATGGAAAAGACCCACTATTTGTAAGGAAGGTATCTGTCCACTCTCTCTTACCCATCTGAATTTGATCACAGTTATGTCACAATTGTTACCTCATTGCCTGTCTAATAATTTGCTTAATACTGACATTAAACTCTGCAGGTTAAATAATGAGATGCTAATGTCCTTCATGTGTGAAATCTAGGGATCTGTGAGCAGTTACAAATTAACTCAGATGCAGTCAGATTTTTCTTAAATACATTTATACCCTGAACCTTTACCTATGGAATTGAAATAAATAGATCTCCAAGCAGGGCCAGTTTATCTAATAAGGATTTTAGGGGGTTTTTATTTTGCAAGACAGCTGGTATGTATGTGCTAAGTCTTGTGGAAGCATCCGCATTAATTGTGCTTCCTGCTCATGCATTGCTTTTGTTTTCTATAAAAGAATTCATCTCAGGTGAGTTAACCTTGCTTTAGAAGGGGCACCTGCAGTTATTTTAGTGCTTATTGTAAATCACAACAAGCTGAGCCTTTAAAGCAGCGAAATAAAGAGGCGCTGACAAGAGGCTATGCCAATGGGATTAGGAGAGGTTCTCACCACTTGTATTGTCAGGTTGGAGAAGTACTGACTCACCTTAAATTACAGGGGGAGAGAGACTCCCAGAAATTCCATGGTTGGGAGGTTGGGTTGCTTCTTCAGTAAACCGGGGAGGAGGAGGGGCGCCTCTGCTTTCAGAGGGGGGATAAAAAAAAAAAAAGCTACCTCCCTTTTAGCCCAAGGCTTCTCTAATTGACCAAGAATTTTCTGCTTGTGATTTGATCCTTCCAAGCACGGTTAGAAGCAGATGCCCCCAGCTGAGACTAACACTGAGGGGAATAAGAATGAGGTGTGTCTCACTGCAATGTGCTATGCATGTATTCAAATCTATTAGGCTAAATGGCATGTCATTCGCTTTATGCATGGAGAAGTGGAGATTGTCATAGTTTGAAACTGACAACTGTTATTTATTTATTGAGACTATTTATTCTGGATATAAAGAATGCATTTCTGAACATGGAGTAGGACACTTGTGCATCATGTGGTTACATCAATGTGTAAGAAAATAATGTACTGATACACCAGGAAACAGCTGACTATTAATGGATATTATAGAATACCCAGACTATGGGAAAATGCAGAACTGCACAACTTAAGTAACTTTGATACCAAGATTCTGTACCTCTGGCCATTTTTTTGACCCATATTCAAAACCGATTGGTTCCATATGAAAGCAATGTAGCTTAGCGAAACACCTTTTCAAAGTAAAAGCAATTCCCTGGCAGATATTTTGCACTGGTTTGGATAGCGTGTAATTGTGTTTTAATTATGTGCTTTACTATGTTTTTTATTTACTGAATGCACTCCGCTTAGAGTGGGACTGTCTCCATGGGTGAATTATAAATGATGGTAAATAACAAATAAATCAGAGGGGTCATTTTTAAAGATCCCATGCTGCTTGCAGGCCGGCCTGCAAGCATGTAAACACATTTTCAAAGGAAAATTATCCATGAAGCAAGTGCAAAGTTTGCATTGTGAATCAGATGCAGGGTTTCAGTGGAGTGCCACAGGGATCTATACTTGGACCGGTGCTTTTCAATATATATATAAATGATCTGGAAAGGAATACGACGATACAAAATTATTCAGAGTAGTTAAATCACAAGCAGACTGTGATACATTACAGGAGGACCTTGCAAGACTGGAAGATTGGGCATCCAAATGGCAGATGAAATTTAATGTGGACAAGTGCGAGGTGTTGCATATAGGGAAAAATAACCCTTGCTGTAGTTACAAGATGTTAGGTTCCATATTAGGAGCTACCACCCAGGAAAAAGATCTAAGCATCATAGTGGATAATACTTTAAAATTGTCGGCTCAGTGTGCTGCAGCAGTCCAAAAAGCAAATAGAATGTTAAGAATTATTAGGAAGGGAATGGTTAATAGAATGGAAAATGTCATAATGCCTCTGTATCGCTCCATGGTGAGACCGCACCTTGAATACTGTGTACAATTCTGGTCGCGGCATCTCAAAAAAGATATAGTTGCGATGGAGAAGGTACAGAGAAGGGCAACCAAAATGATAAAGGGGATGGAACAGCTCCCCTATGAGGAAAGGCTGAAGAGGTTAGGGCTGTTCAGCTTGGAGAAGAGACGGCTGAGGGGGGATATGATAGAGGTCTTTAAGATCATGAGAGGTCTTGAACGAGTAGATGTGACTCGGTTATTTACACTTTTGAATAATAGAAGGACTAGGGGGCATTCCATGAAGTTAGCAAGTAGCACATTTAAGACTAATCGGAGAAAATTCTTTTTTACTCAATGCACAATAAAGCTCTGGAATTTGTTGCCAGAGGATGTGGTTAGTGCAGTTAGTGTAGCTGGGTTCAAAAATGGTTTGGATACTTGGAGGAGAAGTCCATTAATGGCTATTAATCAATTATACTTAAGGAATAGCCACTGCTATTAATTGCATCAGTAGCATGGATTCTCTCTAGTGTTTGGGTAATTGCCAGGTTCTTGTGGCCTGGTTTTGGCCTCTGTTGGAAACAGGATGCTGGGCTTGATGGACCCTTGGTCTGACCCAGCATGGCAATTTCTTATGTTTTTATGTTGCCTGCCAGCCCTGTCCTAGCCCCTCCCCTTTCTGGGGTTCTACTCACTGAATGATTGCAGATTTTTTTTATTTTTAACAATCTGTGGTTTGTAAATTTGTTCTATTCTTGGTCTTCAGACATTTTTGTGTCCTCACATTTTTTTCATTTACATTTTCAGAGATTGTTGATAGTCTTCTTAAAATGAAGGACCTTGAAAGACATTCTTGTTAGGTTACGGGTTACCAGAATCTCAACTGTCTACAAAACCATGTGGCCATTTTCCATTTGGAGACTCTACTATGTGCCTACAAGCTTTACAATGTTTAATGTTTTGATATCCATTGACACACAAGAATTATTTGCTCAAATCCTGCATTAACTCTAGTTCCAGAGAGCTTTTTTGAAGTTCTGCCACAAACCTGAAGATGGCTCAGTGTCCAAGAGGACCTTATGATAGAGCAAATGCCATCCTACCCCCAACAGATACCAGTATGTTTTCCTTGGCTGGCTTGGTCACTCCTCCTGCTTTATGGTTCCCATTTCCTCTCGAGGGCCGTCTTGCTTGAGGTCTTTCCTGTTATGTAGACAGGCTGAAATCTTGCCTGCTTTCTTTGCCAGAGCTTGGTCCTATTTTGCACTAGCATGTGCCTACCTGCTATCAGTTTCTCTGCAGTAGTCCTGCAACTCCTCTGAGCCTGATTCATCATGCTATCTCCTTTCATCCCCAGTTTGGGCTGCAGCTGTGGCCTAGCCCTATCTCTCAAGAGAGTGTGTTCACAGCTGGATTTGTCTTTGTGATTTCATTCATTATGCCTGGTACCTCAAGCCCCTGGTACCAGCTCAACTCAAGGGGAAGGAAGCTGCTATAGGCAAAAGACCAAGCCCTTCTCGTTCCAGTACCAGGGGTGCTTTATTCAGTGGCTTTCCTTACCCTGACCTTGAAATCCAGCCCATTCATCATATGTGGTCATTTGTCCATGTCTGTTTCTTTAAATAGGCAAAAGAAATCAATGTCTCAAGTTTAAAATATCAGCACAAAGGAGTTCTACCTGGAAGAAGGTAGTCTCTGAACCACTGGTGGAACATTTTGTGTTGAAGCCAAATACACCTGAAAAATATTGGGGGGGGGGGGGTTTGTTATGAAGCAGGTGACTCAGATATATTGGAGAGGAAATAATAGGGATATTCATGGGAAAAGTTTTCATTTTGCTTTGATTTTTTTCACTTCTGCTTTTTTTTTTTTTCTAGTTTTGGATCATTTAATGTTTATTCAGTTAGTTTGTATGATGAACCAAAATATTGATTACATTTAAAACAACTGAAAACAAAAAAAATATGCCTTCCCCAATCCCCCTCCCCCCCCCCATGACCTCCCTTGCCCCTTCTGTGGGGTCTTCTATGTTTAAAGGGGCACAGGTAATCCCCAGTGACTGCTGGCTTTGAATGGAAATGTTTGCAGCCAGCCCCTAGACAGAAACCAGTTTGATTTATGACCGCAAAACAATACACTATTAAACAATTTGGAGCCTGACCCAAGGCCTACATTCACTATTCCTAAATCAGAACTTATGGGGCAGGAGAACTGGGGATCTTTCTTGTCTCTTTCTTCATCTGAGACCACATAGAAGAGGTAAGAGGAACTGGAGGGTGGGGACACTTTTTTTTTTTAATTTGAGGACAAATACTGCATAGTGTGAACTATTGGCTGAACAGAAAATACCCAAAAGTGTTCAGATATTTTTGAATGAGTCAATATTTTGGTTTGGTTTGGTTGCAACAAACCAAGCTGAAAGTCAACTAATCTGTCATGTTTTCCTCATTTGGGTAAATTAATGCATATCCCTAGAAGATTATGCTCCCTGTCATAATTGCAGGGAGTCTTTTTGAACTTATGAAATGGATGCTATATTTCTGCTTGGCATGAATATATATTTGAACTGTACGGGACTTAAGAAGCCAATTAGTTTCAGAAAAACTGCATCTAAGTTGAAATATTGTAACCTAAAACCGATTGTAGTTATATATGGAAGGTTGATTCCAGCACCAAGGCTTGATAGCTTATTCTCACCGAAATATCCAGGAACTTAGTAATATATACAGTAGCACTGTAAAAAGCATAGCCACATGTTAACAGATTACATTTTTTATGTCTGAAAGGTGCCAAGGCATGCCTACAGGAAATTGCACTGAGATTGCCACTGTATAAGAAGAGGAAGTCCCCAGAACTCTTCCTGCTGATGTCACCTCACTGGGCCTAGCTCCAATGTCTTTCACTCAAAAAAGCAGTCTTGTCTAGAGCTGACTTACCAAACTTCAGTACGAGACTATTAAATGACTAAAAATGCAATTTTCAGAATGAAAAATAACTAAAAATTGCACTATTTGTTTGTAAGTTAAGTACAAAGTGAAACATGGCTTTTGGAGAAAAACATTTTGTTCTAAACACTTCCTGCATTGCCACTGCAGGAAATATTTGGGTCAATAATTTTTCTCTGAAAGCTTTGTTTTATCTGACTCTATTTGTTTAAATACAATTTCATGTTTTGAAGATTGGGAATTTATTTTCAAGCACATATATAAAAATAGCTTTGGAGGTTTTTAATGACTGATTGATACAGCTCAGTCTACCTGTGGAGTTTCTCCACATTTAGCCTATATCTGAGGTCTTTTCTCCAATTTTTAATGATTTGTTTAATAGTCACATATTGAGCATCACTGAGTTAGCTTGGCATGAGACTGCTTTTTTGATTTAAAGACTTGAAATATTGTGAGTGGAGCACATTGGATCGTTGTCTTTAACTGCTCCATCTATCCCAATTTGATTGATTGATTTTATTTTACCTCACAGGGCCTTACATTCATCAGCACGCCAAAGCACTCCTGAAGGGAGATGCTCACACAACGTAAAGTCAAAACAAATTTTATAAAGTTGAATAATGGGTGTTAATTTGAAAACTTCAGATTGTTGTAACTCAAACATCTTAAATTCGAGGACTGCCTGTAGTGTATTTCTTTGAATATTTTTAAAAGAGAAGATGATAACTGACCCTGGGACTAATCTGGTGACAGTGAAAAGAAGGCAATTATGCTAAGAATGTTTTGATCCATGATTTTTTTTCAGGATCTCATAGTATTGAGATATATTTTTATTATAAATGTCTATGAAGAAGCCATCGTAGATTAGAAATAATATTATAGAACAATGAAACTGGATACTTTGGATCATGGGACCCAGCAAATGAATGTATATAATAGTTTATGAATGAAACACATTCATAAATTTTGCTGTCTGGTTAGTTTTCTATGATCATGACCCTTGTTTCAGAATGAATGAAAGCGTATCTGTGAATGCTGGTAGTGTATTTGCTGCAATATGAATTTGATAATAGCAGCAGATAATATGTTAATGATCTAGGAGTTCTTAGAGCCATTTCCTGTATATACATTAACTTTTTTTTACAGTGGTTAGATGAACTTGAAGCATAAAACATTTGCAGAAAAGTAAAGCCTCAGTACTTGAATGACAAGCAAATAATATTCTAGATTAGTCCTCTGAGATCACATGATGCAGCTGTCAAATTTTCATAGCAACTTTTAAATCTGTCTGATTGAGAATTATTATTATGAGACTAATTGCTGCAAACAAATGTGTGAAATTTTTGTGAATGACATTTTTGTACATCTTGTTGCACTCGGGGCTGGACTCATTCTGTGGCAGTGGAGAATGGCCTCCTGATAAGGACCAGGAGGCAACTGCCCCCAGGGGGCGGAGCACAGAATGAGACAGGCTAGGATGAGCTTCATCACTGGAAGCCCAAGGTCCCCCCAGGAGGAGCCCGTAGTGACCCGGGCCACTTGGACTTAGGTGGGCGTCGCAGGGTCTCCTGGGAGAGTGGAAGTCCGGCATGCCCCCAGACAGAAGAGGAGTGCGGTCAGGTTCGAGACTGGAGGTCAGGTGGAACAAGGAGGACCAGAATAGCGAAGGTGATAACAAGTCTAGGAACAGAGCCAGACGAGGTCAAGCAGGCAGAGGTCAAAGTCCAGGAGCCAGTCCGAAGAATGGTCAACAAAGCAGAGGTCAGGTACCGGAGGTCAGACAAAGTCACAGGCAGGCTGAGGTCAAGAGGCAGGCAGCAGGCAGGCGAGTCAAGTAGCAGGCAGACATCAGAAGGCAGGCAGCAGGCAGGCGAGTCAAGGAACAGACTGGAGTCAGAAGGCAGGCAGCAGGCAGGTGAATCAAGGAACAGACTGGAGTCGGTGTTATGGTTATGAGGTGTTGGAGTGGATTCTTGGGTACTGCGGTGATGGCCACTCCCACGGGGAGGAGCCCCATGAGGAACCGCAGTACTAGGCTAGACTCTATACATGCAAACACAGAGAAGTTGTATTTATTGTACAGCTCGATGGTACTGCTCGGGGAGCGGGCAGCAGTGAAGGTAACCCAATGAAGTAGTCCAGGGATCCTCGGGCAGAGGAGACCAGTCTCACTCTCGAGTAGGTGATAGGCAGCGCAGCATAGCAGGGACAGGTCCCAGGTGTAGACACAGAGCACTGAAGCTGAAGAGGAGACAGACTGAAAGGGTTAGTACTCACTGAAGCAGTAAGCTGTATAGTTGAAGGTCCTGACAGACAGAAGTTGTTCAGTGGCAGGCACCAGATTAGGGAGAGCAGGCCCTTGAGGAGCGAGTACCCGGTATCCCAAGATAGGTACCTGAAATAGAGCAGAAGGGCCCCTGAGGAGCGGGTACCCAGGTTAGTGAAGAAATACCCCGAAGGGCAGAGAGAGCTTCCTGTGGCAGCTGGGAAGCGGCAGAGCAGCTTAGACCGGAGGCAATCCAATCCTTGCTAACTCAGTTTGTAATAAATGAAGGGCAGGCTAAATACCAGGATGTGATGACGTCACTCAGAGGGGATGCCCCCGAGGTTCCTGCCATGATGTGGATAAAGACGTGGGTGGCATGTGCGCGCGTACCCTAGGAGGCCCTCAGGAAAATCATGGCGAACACTGTCACCGTTGCCGATCCGGGGAAAACCGGAGAGAGCGGCATGAAGATGCGGCAGCAGCCATCTTCCCAAGGCTTGAGGAGAGAGAAGGAAAAAAGGTGAGGCACAGAGGTCGAAGCCGTCTGAGACCGACGGACGCAACAGTCAGAAGGTTGGTGGCAGGCAGGCAGGTCGAGGAACAGACTGGAGTCTGGAGGCAGGCGACAGACAGACAGGTCAAGGAACAGACTGGAGTCAGGAGACAGGCAGGCAGGCAGACAGGTCAAGTAGCAAGCCAAGGTCAGTACCAGAGAGTCAGTCCAGGGGTACTACCTGGGAGATGAACGGATGAACAGGAACAGAAGGTCGCTGGAACTAGGAAGCAGGAACAAGGCAGGAACAGAACTGGAACAGAAGGATCCTGGAACGAAACTTGGAACAAGACAGGAACAAGTACAAGCGTGGAGGCAATCTAGCATAAGCCAACCCAATTGCCAAGGCCAGGAAGTGCAGGCAGGGACTTCCTTATAACAGAGAATCAATCAGGACATGCCACGGAGCTAAGACCCGCCCTTGGCCCTACAAGAGGCCGGGAGGTCCACGCGCATGTAGGGGCATGGCCAACGGTGCCAAAGACGCTGAGCTCCGGCATGAGGCCTGGTGTGCAGTGGAAGGCCGGCTGGGGCCTTCCACTGCACACCAGGGTGGGTGAGCCTTCCTAGCAGCAGCTGCTAGCACTTCCAGCTGGGGCCTGGAAGTGCTAGCAGCTGCTGCTAGGAAGGCCCACCCAGGACCTGCCAAGGAACCATGAAGGTGAGCAGGCCCCTGCGCGGGACGGGCACGGACGAGGCGCGTAACAGTACCCCCCCTTCTGGGCCTCCCCCTACGCAGCCATGGCTTGTCAGGATGAGCCCTATGAAAGGCTTTCAGGAGCTCCTTATCAAGGATATTATGGGAAGGTTCCCACGAGTTCTCCTCGGCCCCATAACCCTCTCAGGCTAAGAGATATTTCCTTTTCCTCGACGTCGCCGAACGTCAAGGACCTCTCTTACCTGAAGGGTGGAATCAGGTTCAGCAGAGACCCATGGAGAAGAGGGAACTCTGTGTGAGGGCCAGGAGAGGACCAATGGCTTCAACAAAGACACGTGGAATGTGTTATGGATGCCCATGGCACGGGGTAGCTGGAGTTGGTATGATACTGCTCCCATTCTTCGGATTACAGGAAATGGTTCTATGTACTTCGGAGCAAAGCGATGAGAGGGAAGTCTCAGTCGTATTTGTCGAGCGCTTAGCCACACCTTTTGGCCGGGAAGGAAGAGTGGAGCAGGATGTCTATGGATATCAGAGTTACGCTTGGAGTGTTCAGCAGCTTGAGAAAGACGCTATTTTACTCAATTCCATACCTGACGAATGGTGTGAGCCATGGATTGTGCCGCTAGACATGGAACTGTCAAGGGAACAGGAAGAGGCAGGTGGGACTGACGTCTGAATACTACAGAAAATGGGGAAATGTCGGTGGCTGCAGCAACATGCATATTGTGCGACAGCTCAGCCCAAGGAAGAAGATCAGACCAATTATCTTGCTGATCATTTACATAGGAATGGAGGAACGTCTTCAGGGTCTGATTGGACCTTTCAGCTTGGCCATTGGCCTGTGGATGATAGGCCGATGTGTAGCTTAAGGAGATGTTGAACTTCTTACATAGAGAATGCCAATACTTGGCAGCAAACTGTGGTCCCCGATCGGAGATGATCTCCTTGGGAAGTCCATGAAGGTGAAAGATATTCTTCAAGAACAGCTTTGCTAGTTCCGGGGCTGAAGGGATGTCTGGCAGAGGAATAAAGTGACCCATCTTCGAAAAACGGTCGATAATGACCCAAATCACCATGTTGTTCTGGGAAGGAGGCAGGTCAGTAATAAACTCCGTCGAGTTGCTCGCCCATGGTTCTGTAGGTGCCAGGAGTGGTTGCAGTAAGCCCCAGGGCTTTCCAGTAGGCAGCTTCTGCTGGGCACCGATGGGACATGAGTCCACTTAGTTTCGGGAGACTTGCACCATATTGGGCCACCAATAGTGTTTACGCAACATCTCTAAAGTTTTAGCATGGCCCAGATGGCCTGCCAACTTGGAGTCATGAGCCCATTTCAGAACTCGTTCACATAATCTCCTAGGAATGACAGTTTTTCCAGTAGGAACTGTAGTGGTCATGGCAAGGGAAATACAGGCAGGATCAATAATGAAGCTAGGAACTTCAGGGACATCTTCAGGTTCAAATGATCTGGATAGCGCATCAGTGCGAAGGTTCTTGGAACCAGGACGGAAGCAAAGCATGAAGTTGAATCGTTCAAAGAAGAGTGCCCATCAGGCTTGACGAGGGTTCAGGAATTGAGCCTCTTTCAGAAGCTCAAGGTTCTTATGGTCAGTGAAGATGGTAAACTTGTGTTGCGCCCCTTCCAACCAGGGGTGCCACTCTTGGAGTGCCAACTTTACTGCGAGGAGTTCATGGTCACCAACGGTGTAACGCTGTTCCATGGGGGAAAACATGTGTGAATAGAAAGAGCAGGGAATCAGTTTGCCCTTGGGGGAAAACTGGCTCAAGACAGCTCCTGTGCCAATTGCTGAGGCGTCGACCTCCACGACGAATGGACGTATGGGGTCCGGGTGCTACAAACAAGGGCCGGAGCAGAATCCTTCCTTGATAGTCTGGAAGGCAGCAAGTGCCTTAGTTGTCCACACCTGGGTGTTGGCCCCTTTCCGAGTCATAGCGGTAAGTGGTGCAGCTAGTGAAGAGTAATTAGCAATGAAGCTCAGGTAACAATTGGTAAAACCAAGAAAATGCTGCAAGGCTCGGAGACCTACTGGCTGGGGCCAGTTGTGGATCCCCTGTACTTTCTCGGGGCCCATGGAAAATCCTCGGTCAGAAATGATGTACCCTAGGAAGGGTAAGCGATTACATTCAAACAGGCATTTTTCCAGCATGGCATACAAGTGGTTCTCTTGTAGACATAGTAATATGATTCTGACGTGATCTCTAAGAGATTCCAGGTCTTTAGAAAAGATGAAGATGTCGTCAAGGTATACAACTACGAAGGAACACAGAAGATCTCAGAAGACTTCGTTCATAAGGCATTGAAAGACTGCTGGGGCATTACATAGCCCAAAGGGCATCATGGTGTATTCGTAGTGACCATCCCTTGTGTTAAATGCGGTTTTACATATATCATCAGGTTGGATGCGTACCAAATTGTACGCACCTCTCAGATCCAGCTTGGAGAATATTTGTGCCCCTTCAAGGCGATTGAACAGTTCACTGATGAGGAGCAACAGGTATCAGTCTTTGCGGGTTATGGCGTTGAGCCCCTGTAATCAATACAGGGGCGTAGACTGCCATCCTTCTTCTTGATGAAGAAGAACCCCACACCAGCAGGGGAGTCAGACGGATGGATGAAACCTTTCTCTAGGTTCTCCTTAATATACTCTGAGTCTCAGGTTGAGACAATGGGTAAGTTCGCCTTTGGGAGGCATAGTGCCCGGAAGGAGTTCGATAGGACAGTTGAACTTGCATAATGGAGGCAAGGTATCTGCTTTCTGCTTCAAGAATACATCATTGAAGTCAGAATACTGCGGAGGCAGACCAGGTAAGGTAACAGACTTCAGGCAGGAACTACTGGAGATACGGAATGCAAACAAGTCTTCTGGCATTTGGAGTCCCACTGTACCAACTGCAGGGTTTGCCAGTCAAACTGGGGTTCATGAGCCTGGAGCCAGGGCAAACCCAGGATAATCGGGTGCGTTGATTGCTTCAGTACGTAGAAAGACATCTCTTCCTTGTGGGGAGTACCCACAGTAAGACGGACAGCCACTGTCTGGTGAGTAATGAGTCCTGGAAGATGATCCCTCTGAATGGAGGCAATGCAGAGACTCACCTCCAATGGCTGGAGAGGGATGTTCAAGAGCTTGACAAGATCGTCCATAATGAAGCTGCCACTGGCTCCAGTATCAACAAGAACAGTGGTAGTGAAGGTGTGGGCCTTGATGCCCAGGGAGACAGGAAGCAAAATTTGAGGGCCTGTAACAGTTGCGCCCAAGCTCAGGACCCTGCTGGGCTCAGGCATTGCAGTTTCCTGGTCAAACCGGGCAGGACTGCAGACAATGTCCAGAAGTGCCACAGTAAAGGCAAAGACCCTCCTTCTGCTAACGAGGCTGTTCGGTCAGAGACAAACGCCCATGATTCATCTCCATGGGTTCCACCATGGAGGAAGGTGGTGATGCAGAGTTCTTCACAGGAGGAATGGAGGGATTTGTGGGTTGTGCTATAGGAGAGCGTGGAGCCTTTACTTCTAGGCATCTTTGCCAGAGACGTTGATCAATCTTCCCAGCAAGGGAGATCAGGACCTCTAGAGACGTGGGAGTCTCACGGATGGAGAGCTCATCTTTGAGAGCACAGGAGAGTCCATCTAGGAAGATGGCTTTCAGACAATCTTCTTGCCACCCAAGCTCTGTGGCCAGAGTCCTAAACTCCACCGTATACTCGGAGAGGGTCCTTGCCCCTTGACGGAGGTGGAGTAAGGCATGGCTAGCAACAGGCTGGCGGCCTGGGTCTCCGAAGGTCTGCTTGAAGAGAGCAATGAATTCAAATAACTTGGAAAGGATGGGATCAGAACGCTCCCATAAGGGAGAAGCCCACGCAAGAGCCTTCCCTTCCAACTGAGACAGAATGAAGGTCACCTTAGTGATTTCCTTCAAAAACAATGAGGGTTGCAGTGCAAACTGCATAAAGCACTGATTAAGGAAGCCACGACGAGCGTGGGTCCCCATTATATCGAAGAGGTGCAGGAAGTGCCAAAGATGCTTTAGGAAGCATGGTGGCCGAGAGGCCCACAGGATTGGCCAACACTGTATCTTGTAATTGGGAACAAAGTTCTTCCACCGAAGAGGCCAACGTTTCCAATGCTTGATGATGCTGTTTCACTGTAGCGGCCAAACCCGGTAGGGCCCTGGAGGCCGGAGACTCCGTCGAGTCTATGGCCTTGGCAACCTGTTGTACTTGGGGGTGGACCCTTGTCCTGTGGCAGTGGAGATGCGACTCCTGGTAGGGACCAGGATGCAACTGCCCCCCAGGGGGCTGAGCACAGAAGGAGACAGAGGCTAGGATGAGCTTCACCACTGGAAGCCTGAGGTCCCCCCAGGAGGAGCCCGTAGGGACCCGGGCCGCTTGGATAAAATTATTAAAATTCAATTAAAAATGGAATAAATACAGTAAAATAAAACTAAACATCAAACATTCTAAAAATACAGGTAAGCATACGTCAAAAATGAAATAAAACAGTAAAAGGAAAAAAAGAAGTAAAACCTGCTAAGACTGACTTGTATATGCCGCACTAAAAAGCCGTGTTTTTAAATTACGCTTAAATTGTTTAAAATTAAGAGTTACACATTTAGAAAATTATTTTTGGCAAGTGATGACAGAAAGCGGTTGCCATTGGTGTGAAGTTTGGCTGGAGTTCCACAGTTTGATGCCTTTTGCAAAAATTCGTCAAAAGTTTCTCTCCACTTATAGCTGTTACTTCATTCAAATAAACTTCCCTCTTATTGGGTTTTCCTGAATTTCCATGCAAATGGCAAGAGGTCTGAGGACACAGCTCCAGGGAAGCAATACCCAGTTTTTGCCCTCGGCACCTTGCTGTGTTGTTGCTAGTTTCTAAGCTTGCTGCTGTTGCTGCTCAGCCTGCTTTTTGGCGCTGCCTCTTTCCCGGTTCAGTTGCTTCCTATGTTGTTGTATAACCCTTGCAGGCAGGTCTCGTCTTCCTTGCTGTGCCTTTTACTGGGGTGCTGTGGCTCCAACACAATAACATTTAATGAAAATAAAAGAAAAACCTTCACCTCCCTGGGCCTTCTCTGCATGTCTTGGTATCCTAGAGCTTTGCTTCTGCTGCGGCCTGGCCTGTTCCTGTAGCCCTGGCTAGCAGGGCCATTGCAAGGATGTTAGGCACCCTAGGTGAACCTTCTGCCCGGTCCTGACCCCGGCCCTGACATCATTCACTGAGACATCGTTCATGGCCCGTTGAGCGCTTTTCTATGCTGCGAGCAGCCAGCCGAGCAGGATGGGTGCCACTCGTGGGCCCCCCGAGTCTCTACTCCTCTCAGTCGTGAGCAAGATAGGCTCTGCTCGTGATCCCACATAGCTGCTCTTCGCAGCTCCCTAATGGTTGGCGCCCTAGGCGATCGCCTAGTTCACCTAATGGGTCTCACTGGCCCTACTTGTGGCATTCCAGAACCAGAGTTGCCTACCCTTGTTCTGTACAAAAGTATTTTGGGGTTAATAGGCAGACAAACTAGATGTAGAGGAAGGCAAGCCAAAGTGACATATCTATACATTGTGCCCACTACCACAGTATGGCTTATACCTTTAAATTGGCTATTCTTCTATTACTACTTATCATGTTTATAGCACTACTTGATGTACAAAGTACTGGCTCTGACAGACTTTACAAAAAAAGTCCCAAGGGCCTTCTATGCAAAATTCAATAGCAATCATTCAACCAGTTTTTTCTATATAGGAGTGAAATCGGGAGTTTATACTGAATAGGACAGAAACCCAGTATAATAACCCCTGCACCTCAAGTTCTGTAAGTATACCCTGCATTCACCAAAACTCCCCGAACAGTGGGTGCAGAGCAGAATACAACATTTTTCCCTTACAAATTTACATCCAAAAAAATGTTCTGGTGTCGTATCATTAGCAGCAACAGAGCCATGTCACACACAGAGCATGGAGACAAATATTGAACTAGAAACTCTAAAAATATGCCTAGGAACTTTTGAGTTCTGTTCACCCGTGAGGGAGAGGCAGCTGAATTTCACCACCACGATCATTGCTCTTCTGGCTTCCCTGGTGGTGGCAGATGAGTACCACCTGTTTCCAAATTACAGCAGAAGGCCACATTACCATGTCCTCCACAGGGCCTGGCATAGGCTACAAGCAAAATTCAATGAACAAGCCTCCGTTCGTCATGGTGTAAGTTGAATGTGTTTACTGTTATGTAAGTTACCGCATGTGGGGGCACTGGGGGTGGGGTGGGGTGAGTGTGAGTGTGAAGGACAGGTAATGCCATTGGCCACCAAAGATTTTTATATGTTATGGTATAGGATACAATTACCACCTAGAATTATTGACAGTTAACATCTAGGATTATTGTAATTCATTATCATAGCTACCAAGACGTTTTAATAGGTAACTAACACAGTAGGCCACTGTTGCGCTCACTGCTCGCTGGTCCTCAATGTGAGCAGCCTCACTCACCCCCCTGGCCCGATGCTGGCCATCATGTCTTCGTCGCGGCCCGGAGTGTCACTGCTGCTGCCTTGTTTCCCAGCGGGCCCACCCCGTTGCGGGCTCCTGCATCTTAAGTGGCTGGAGCCGCTCCCGAGACTGCCCATCTTCGCGGCTGAGGAGCCGCCACCGTTGCCTCTGTCTGCGGCAGGGAAGGCCGCCTCTGTCTTCACATCCTTGCGGCAGGGAGCCGCTGCTGTCTTCCTCTTCCCCGTGGCAGGGCCGCCGCCAATGCTGAGGCTCCTGCTTGTCTCCGGGTCTCTGAATAGGTGAGCATTGCATTTTGCATTCTAAAAGAAGGCTATGTGTACAGATATCCAACAGGCACCTTTATAAGTGAGACAGTATAGCATTATTAAACATAATGCCACAGTAAATTTGCTCATAGATGCTATGCAAACCATTATTGGTTATATCTCTCTCTATCTGTACGTGCACAGTACAGAGCTAAGCAGGTTGTGGTCAGCTCATTATTGACTTCATAGGACAGTTTTTTTTCAAGCTATAAAAACATTGCAGGAATGTCTGATCTACACATTTACAGTGGGCCCTTGGGTTACGAACGGCTCGGGTTATGATCAAATTGGGTTACGACCAACATTCAAGGTTTCGGGTTGCAAACAAATTTTGAGTTACGAACACAATTTTCGGTTTCGAGTTACGACCAGATTTCGGGTTACGACCCGTGTGCCATGTGCGTGCAGTTTGGTTTTTTTTTTCCGGATTGGTTGTAATTGGCCCGTTGTTGCTGCCTATTGCATTTTTTTGGTCTTGGAAGGCGGGATTTAAACAGAGATTGGATGGCTAGTGTTGCACGTGGGCAGACCTGGCACAGAAATGCAAACAACAGCATCAGGGACAGCATCGGGGGCAGCATCGGTGAACAGCACAGCATCGGTGAACAGCATCGGGGGCAGCATCGGTGAACAGCATCGGGGGCAGCATCGGTGAACAGCAGCGGGGACAGCATCAGTGAACAGCATCGAGGACAGCATCGGTGAACAGCATCGGGGGCAGCATTGGTGAATAGGGATGTGAATCGTGTGCCCGATCGTCTTAATGATCGGGTTCGGCTGGAGGGAGAAAAAAATCTGATCGGTGGAGATGTGAATCGGAATCGGTTCCGATACACATCGTTAATTTTTTTTTTTAGTGAGGCCCGACCCTTTAAAATTGACCCCTTACCTTCCCCCACCCTCCCGACCCCCTCTCGGGCCATCGGCGCCATCTTTATGAGTGGCAGCCGACGGCCCGAGAATGGGAGATCGCTCCCGGGACCACCACTGGACCACCAGGTAATTTTAAAATGTTTTGGGGGGATCAGGAGGGTAGGGGGAAGCTAAGGGGTCATTTTTAAAGGATCGGGTGGGGGTTTTTTTTTATCGGGCCATCGGTGCCATTTTTGAGTGGCAGCCAAAATGGCGCAGATGGCCCGAGAGCGGGAGATTGGTCCCCGTGCCCCCACTGGACCACCAGGTACTCGTAAAAATTTTTGGGGGTTCGGGAGGGTGAGGGAAGGTAAGGGATTAGTTTTATAGGGTCAGGGTGGGTTTAGGGGTTGTTTTGGTGGGCCGGTTTTCCCGCCCTCCCCCCAAATAACTCCCGTTAGTGGACACTAATGGGAGTAACGATTTTTCATGATAAGTTGGGAAAATTTCTATTGTATCGTGCACTCTAACGATTTTTGACGATTTAAAAAATATCGGACAATTTTTTTAAATCGTCAAAAAACGATTCACATCCCTATTGGTGAACAGCAGCAGGGGACAGCACTCAGCTGGCAAGGTACAGAACAGTTTCTGGAGGCCATAGATGTTCTTATAAACATTGGTAGGAAGGCGGAAAAGAGTGTCTGGGGTTGGTGTAGTTTTTGGTTATACTGTACACCTTTCTAGATTTCTTTTTTCTTTTCTTTCTTCTCCCTGCAGAACACCAAAGACGTGTTAAAATGGCTCCAAAGATAAAGAAATCAATAACTATTGAAAAGAAGAAGGAAATTGTGCAGAAATTTGAGAGTAGCATTCGAGTGACCGATCTCACTCTCATATACAGCATGTCAAAATCCACCATTTCCACAATCTTACAAAGAAAAGATCTGTACAAGGAAGTTAGTGTGGCTAGAGGTGTCACTCAAATTACCAAGCAACGATCAACAGTGATAGATGAGGTAGAAAGCCTATTGCTAGTATGGATAAATGAAAGGCAGATGGCAGGTGATTGCCTATCTGAATGTATAATCTGTGAAAAAGCTAGGGCTATAAATGCAGATATCGTAAAGGATAAGCCATTACCAAGTGAACACGGTGAAATATCTCATGCCAGTAAGGGGTGGTTTCACAATTTTAAAGCAAGAACGGGGGTTCATAGCGTAACTAGGCATGGTGAAGCTGCCAGTTCAGATAAAAAGGCTGCTGAAAACTACATACCCCACTTCGAAGCAATGACACAGAGAAATGGCTTTTCCTGTCAGCAAGTTTTCAACTGTGATGAAACTGGACTATTCTGGAAGAAAATGCCCAAGAGAACATACATTACCCAGGAAGAAAAGAAAATGCCAGGCCACAAGCCAATGAAAGATAGGCTAACCTTATTGCTATGTGCCAATGCAAGTGGTGACCTCAAGATAAAGCCTCTCTTGGTTTATCATTCTGAGACCCCTAGAGTGTTCAGAAAACAGAATGTTATGAAGAATAAGTTAGGGGTCATGTGGAGATCGAACAGAAAAGCCTGGGTGACAAGAGTCCTTTTTCTTGAGTGGATAAGGGAGGTTTTCTGTCCTACTGTGCTAAAAATATCTGGAGGACAAAGGCTTACCACTCAAGGCTCCCCTCATCATGGACAATGCTCCAGCTCACCCACGAGACTTGGAAGATGATCTGGCTGAAGAATTCCCATGGCTCACAGTAGAGTTCCTCCCACCCAATACAACTCCTCTACTGCAGCCTATGGACCAGCAGGTCATAGCTAACTTTAAGAAGCTATACACCAAGGAACTGTTCCAGAAGTGCTTCCAGATGGTTTCAGATACTGATTTAACCCTTAAAGAATTCTGGAAGGAACACTACAGCATCCTTTCATGTGTGGGGTTAATAGAGAAATCCTGGGCCAATGTCTCTCAAAGGACATTGAGATCTGCATGGAAGAAAGTGTGGCCTAAAATTATAGAACAGCAAGACATCGAAGGACAGGAGCCTAAACCTGCAACTGACCCTGTGGTCAATGACATTGTCACTATAGCAGAGTCCATAGGCTTGCAGGTACACAGTGCTGATGTTGAGGAACTGGTGGAGGAACACTCAGAGGAATTGTCTACAGAGGAACTTCAGCAACTTCTGGCTGAGCAACAGAGAATGGCAGTTGAGGAGCTTTCTGAAGAGGAGGAGGAACAACAATCAGTGCAGCAAATTTCCTCTTCTAGAATCAAGGAAATCCTAAAAAAATGGACAGAGCTACAAACATTTGTAGAGAAGACCCACCCAGACAGAGAAAAAGCCAATCATTTAATTCACTTGCTTAATGATAATGTCATGTCATACTACAGGACAGTGTTGAAAAAAAGACAGAAACAGACAACCTTAGACCAGTTTTTAATTGAGAAAAGGTTGAGACCAAGTGAGCCAGAAGCAGGTCTTAGTGAGCTACAGACTCCCCCAAGGAAAGAAAGGACACCAGAGAGCCAGATTCCAGACGTTCTTATGGAATGGGACTCTCCTTCTGAACAATAACCACCTTCCATTTCGTCCCCCGATGCTGTTTGCTTCCCCTTCCTCCCTTCCTGCAAACCAAAGATGTCAACTTTTAAATAAATAAATAGAAAAATAAACTTGAATTGTTGTTTCTGGTAGGCTAAGCACATTTTATAACCTTTTGGTGAGTGCACTAGGGAAGTATTGGTGTTTCTGGTATATACGACCTTATACAACCATTTTTTATGATAGAAATGTTTAGGCAAAGGGTGCTTTTCGAAGGTTCAGAACACATTATTGGTTTTCCCATTGTTTCCTATGGAAAAATAGTCTTGACTTACAACCAACTTGGGTTATAACCAGCCCTCTGGAACCAATTAAGTTCGTAACTCAAGGGCCCACTGTATGTACAAAGGGAGCATACACCTTATGTCTGCTGTGGCTTTGTTGATTTCACTTACGTGAAAGTGTGTAGTGATCTTTCTGGCGTGCATAAAGATATGCTGTCAGCTATAATACAATGTTTTTTTTTTTTTAATGGCAGAATAAAGTACAACATTTAATGCATTGTTGCATAGTCTGTATATTAGTTTCCCCATCAAAGTTCCCCAAGGAATAGCAAATGTATGTGGGCACAATAAAAACCTTCTATACCAAAGGCAGAGGTAACATCTATTGTGTGTTTTTTCTGTGCTTTCCTACAGCTTAAGGGAAAAGCCACCCTTATAAAGAAGCCTGCAAAAGCAGGATGTGTGGTTAAAGCATGAGTGTGTAAAATGTGTGTGCAGGTGCAAGCAAGGCCCCAAAATTTGAAAAAGTTAGGATGTAATGGTTTTCTATCTCCTAGCCATGCGCTCCTCAAGGCAGGGGCTGTGCAAATGTTTAGCCTCCATGGTGTGGGGTGGGATCGGTTAACAATGAATGCATGGCTGACCACAGTACCTGTCCTACACAGTGGCTCCAAAAGTCCAACCTGACTGTGTCTTGTGTCCCAGCAGTGGAAATTACATTAGGGGTGTCTTTGTGACTTTCTCTGCTTCTCTCCCCTTTCATTGCTCTTCAAAAGACAGGGCCTTGTCTTTGCGTCAGTGGTAGACTGTGACCCAAATATGTAGAGCACACTTAAAGTGCTCTGCCTCCTTAGAAATTCATAATACCCAAGCACTCTGCAGCCTGGATTAAGCCCTCCTTCTGCCTCAGGGACTGCACCCTAGAGTGTAAATCAGGGTTGGGGCAATATTGAATGCTAGTAATTAGGTCTATCTACTCAAGCATGCAGGGCATGCAAACCAAAGTATAGAAAACACCGAATGACAGTGTTTGACATTTACCTATTTCTTTTTCTAGAGGAGTCAGATGATGAGTGTCGAGGACCTGCACCTAGACAGCCCCAAAGGTGGTACTGGTGTTTGCGGGTAATCAATGACAGCTCAGATGAGGAGGGAGAGGGAGCCCATGAGGAGCAGCAGTGGCAGGAAGAGGAGCCGGAGGACACATTGGCTGATCTGCTACAGAGGAAGGGCAGGGGATTCAGCAGGCGATACGGGACCTTTGTCAGGCAACAGATGAGCAAACTGCAGTGTGGAGGGAGATACTGCAGCGGATGCCCCCCTTGTACCCGCATCTAGTGGCTCCATGACCTTTCATGGTACCCTGATGCAGTACCCTTCACATTATGGGCCATCATTCCCATGGATGGCACCTGCCCATGCTGAAGATCCCGCTGTGCCCCAGTCACCGACACCTCAGCCTGCACCAGACTATCCATGGATGGCACTACCACTCCTGTCTGCACCACCTATCATGTTTCCATCACCACCACTACCACAGTCACTAGGGATGTGCAGAGAAGCCGCATACGTTTCATACAGCATTCATATTCGTCGGGGCCAGATACGTTGTATCTGTTCAAAGGGGCCCCCCAATCCGTTGATACATGCCATTCTTATTCATTTCCCTTTTAATTTAATTAACTACAACCCTCCACCCTCCTGACCCCCCCCCCCCCAAGACTTGCCTAAATTCCCTGGTGGTCCAGCGGGGGTCCCAAAGCATCTCCTGCCCTCCCTACGTCAGCTGCCGGCACCATCTTGTGCTCCTACCATGTGACAGGGGCCGACCAATGACAGCGGTAGCCCCTGTGACATAGTAAGGGCAAAGGCTATCGGCGCCATTTTGATTACTGGCAGCCGACGGCCCGAGTGCAGGAGATCACTCCGGGACCCCCGCTGGACCACCAGGTAATTTAGGCAAGTCTTGGGGGGGGGGGGGGTCAGGAGGGTGGGGGGGTTGTTTAAAATTGCCATTTCGATGGCCGAATGATTCGGCCTCGATTCGTTGTATTCGTGGGAAATCGTGATATGGTTCGCGACGCAACGAATACAATGAATCTGGCCACATTTTGCAGATTCGCAATACGTTGCAAACAAATGCACACTCCTAACAGTCACTGCTGCCTCTGGCTGTACCTTCCTGTAGCCATGAACTTGAACTGCCACAAGTTCCTTTGCCCTCTGAGGGCAGCGTGAACAGTGGCATGAGTCCACCGCACAGGAGCTCCAGGTTGGGGCAGCCTAAGTTTCCTGAAGCCAGAGAAAGAGGCTGGCCAAGGAAGTGATGCTTACTTTCTTATCCTTTATTTTGCTGTACTTTGTTTTGTAAATAAATACACTATCACCTTCTGAAATGTCTTTCAATGAGTGTGCTCCTTTTTGTATAGCCTGCCTTTGACTCAAGCGATGTATCTCCTGCAATTGTTCCAGAGTCAGATGCTCTTCCTCCTCCTCCTCCTCATTATTTTGATGGCCCTCCTCCAGAGAAGGCATGTGTCTGTTTATTGCAAGGTTATGTAACATACAGCAGGCTAGAAAGATCTCACACACTTTAGGGGGGCTGTAAAGAAGGCATCCTCCTGATCTGTCCAGACAACAGAAGATTGTTTTAAGTAAGCCAAAGGTTCTCTCTGTGACAGCCCTGGTCTTACGGTGTGCTTATTGTAGCGACACTCAGCTGCAATTGCTGGGGTGGCAATGGGGATCATGAGCCAGGTTTTCAGTGGATAGCCTCTGTCACCTGTAGGAGGAGAAGACACAGAAAATTAGGGTTACATATACCTTCTGGGTTTCATAGTGGCACAGCTCACAGGGCTAGTTTAGAGGAGGCCTGCAGTGGCACCCTAAATATAAGGGTGACAAAAGTAAGCAGGGAAATGGGTCTGTGCTAGAAATGGTGAGTGTCTTCCTACCTAGAAGCCATCCCCCAGTGATTTGTCCTTGCTGGAAGTGGTCATGAATTCTTGATTGTGAGAGAATGTAGGCATCGTGAGTGGATCCGTGGGGGCACCACATTCATGATGATGCCCTTGGTGTTGCAGACCACATGCATGTTTAGGGAGTGGAATCCCTTGTGGTTGTGGTACGTGGCCTCATCTCCTCCTGGTGCCCTTATGGGCATGTGAGTGCAATCAATAGCTCCCAAAACTGAGGGGAAACATGCAATTTGATAGAAATCAGTTATTATTTGGTGTTATTCCTGTCTTCTGGAGGGAAAAGAGATAAAGTGTTGTGTTTTCCTGAGCAAGGCTGCCAGGACCTGCTCTAGACACCATGAGGTGGGAGACTAAGTGATTCCAGATGTGATTCCTAGAGAGATTTGGAAGGTACCGGTAGCAAAAAAGGCCAGGGCGGTAGTGACCTTGATGTATACTGGCACAGAATGGCCCCTTTGGATGGTAGGTTGAAGTTCAGGCTCTAACAGTTGGCATAGGTAGAGTATGGTTTCCTTGTTAAATCTGAACCTGTGCATTACTTTCTCCTCGGACAGATACAGAAAATATGTCCGAGTCCTGTAAACTCTGTGTGAGGGGTACCTCCTGCTCTGCATTCTCCTTCTCCTCTCTTTCTCTTCTGAGTCGTATAGATCTGAGGACCCATTGTAATCATAATGTTGAAAAGAAATACAAAATATGAATATCCCACCCAACAGCTGTTGGTACAACACTTATTTCTCACCTCCCTGTTCCTGTCTCTTCCCTGTGTTATACCAAAATCACCAGTATACATGAACATTTCTTTCTAGGCCTTAGTCCTTTGAAGCCCATAATGTAAACCTGCTAGCCATGTGCTAGTAGCTGACACTTTCCCGGTTAGCACCAGTAAGTCTCACAAACACTCCCTCCCACCTTCGGCCTTGCTCCTGCATCCAGTGACCCAGAGCAAGGAGCCAAACCAACAAACCTGAGCAAACCGGAAAGTTAGCACTCACTTCCGTATACATGCAGTAGCAAATATAAGCACGTGAGGTTGACTGAACGCGCCGTCTCATAAGTGTGCAGCCCTTATAAAATACGTCAAATGCACCTAGGTCTAGTGTCCGCCTTCTACATGACCCTGATATGCCCTGACACATCACTTGTTGTCGCCTGCATGTTTGTGCGTGCGAGTAGACATATGCGTACAACTGCCAGCTACACAAAATTACATGTGCGTGCGCCAGCATTACAAACGCACGTAAGCTGGAAATTTTGCACGCACAGCACTTTGAAAATTTGGGCTTTAGTCTCCCTCTCTCTCTTTTAACCTCTCTCCCTGTCTCCACCAGTCTCTCTCCCTCTCTCTCTTTCGCTCCCTCAACCCTCTCCTCCTTGTCCCCATTCAGGGATGGAAAACCTGAGCAACAACTAAACCTTTTTAGCAGCCATGGTAAATTTTATTCATTCTGTTTTCTTTTTGACTATTTTGATTTTTTTTTTCTATTTTGTGTTGTTTTTCTTTTTTACTTCTCTTTACTTTTTTATTCACTTTGCCTTTCTCTTTCCTCCGACTTTCCCTCTATCGCTTTTATTTCTTCTTCTCCCTTTCCCTTTGGTTGCTCTTCTTCTTCTGCCTTTAGCAGCTATGGTAACTCCCCAGTCTTGTCAGTAGCAATTGTCACAAACTTTCCCTTCCTGCTCAGGCCCTCCTGACTGCCACAACTCTCCCTCTCCCCTACCTGGACCCTACTAACAGCTGCAACTTTACCATACCCCACATGGCCCCATCAGCCACTGACATTTTGTAGTTTAAGCCCTGTTAGCCGCAGCAGCCACTGTTGCAACCTTCCTTTCTCCAGTGCCTCTCTTGTTCTCTGGGCAAATGTTTCACCCCCCCTCGTTGCTTCGGCCTACGTGGGTCAATGACGTTACCTTTTATCTTTGCCAATGCAGGCTGAGAATGCCATTGCCACCAGGAACTGCATTTTTTGTGTTGGCAACCCACGGATTGTCCACCTTGGTTAGCCAACCAGCCTCTTGCATTACTCTCTTTTTCCACTGGCGAGGTGATGAAATCCCACCAGCCGCCCAGCCTCGGTTTCCTTTTCTGAACCTGTGAGTGGATGCGGAGTACAGATTCTGCAGTGGCCCTTCTCCTTGCACGGTTTGAGGGTGGGAGTGTCATAGAATGCATGCTATGTTGTTGGTTTTTTTTTTGAGGGGGGGGGCAGGTGGATGCTATTGCCCACTGTTGGGTATTTTCAAAGCTTAACCTTGCCATGAACGGGAGATAATTTCAGTGGAATGGGAGCAGGTAGCCGGAGGAAAATGTGCTGGTACTGAGTGAGTACCGGCAGAAACAAAGCCCCTGTATGTTATGCACCTTGCAACTAGACTGATGAGGGAAAATCGCTCCCTAAATCTTCAGACAGAAGTTCAATATTTTGCAAACTGACATGTGGACTTTTTCCACTTTTTGGACTTTTTCCACTTTTTGGCCTACTTTTGCTACAAACTTAAATCTAGCTCTAGATATTTTATCAGATGTATTATGCTTTAGGAACTTATGTTTGTTTAAAATAAGGATAGGGTATCCTGGTGGAAGCAATACCGCACATGCGCACCATTAAAGATGACTCAATTTAAGTTATTCTAGGTCTTTTGTGATCCCTACCCATACGGTAATTTCTTTTGCTTGGCCACCCAAGCTTTTCGGAGTTCTGAAAATGTTCCAGCATTAAATACAATTTATCTTAATATCAGAGCACCAAGCTACAAGGCTGTATAACAAAAAATATTGGACTTAAATCTTAAGTGATAGAAGTATTCCTAATATCAACTAGTCTATACTTGTAGTCCTGTAACCTTATACAAAATCTAGCTCAGAATGCAGGATTTCTTTCCTAATTTTAAAATTGGAATTCCCCTGGATTGTATCCATAAATCGAAGTAAATACATGGATATAATTCATTGAATAGGGATGTGAATCGTGTCCTCGATCGTCTTAACGATCGATTTCGGCTGGGAGGGGGAGGGAATCGTATTGTTGCCGTTTGGGGGGGTAAAATATCGTGAAAAATCGTTAAAAATCGAAAAATCGAAAAATCGAAAAACCGGCACACTAAAACCCCCTAAAACCCACCCCCGACCCTTTAAATTAAATCCCCCACCCTCCCGAACCCCCCCCCAAATAACTTAAATAACCTGCGGGTCCAGCGGCGGTCCGGAACGGGCTCCTGCTCCTGCATCTTGTCGTCTTCAGCCGGCGCCATTTTCCAAAATGGCGCCGAAAATGGCGGCGGCCATAGACGAAAAAGATTGGACGGCAGGAGGTCCTTCCGGACCCCCGCTGGACTTTTGGCAAGTCTCGTGGGGGTCAGGAGGCCCCCCACAAGCTGGCCAAAAGTTCCTGGAGGTCCAGCGGGGGTCAGGGAGCGATTTCCCGCCGCGAATCGTTTTCGTACGGAAAATGGCGCCGGCAGGAGATCGACTGCAGGAGGTCGTTCAGCGAGGGTTCCGGCGCCTCGCTGAACGACCTCCTGCAGTCGATCTCCTGCCGGCGCCATTTTCCGTACGAAAACGATTCGCGGCGGGAAATCGCTCCCTGACCCCCGCTGGACCTCCAGGAACTTTTGGCCAGCTTGTGGGGGGCCTCCTGACCCCCACGAGACTTGCCAAAAGTCCAGCGGGGGTCCGGAAGGACCTCCTGCCGTCCAATCTTTTTCGTCTATGGCCGCCGCCATTTTCGGCGCCATTTTGGAAAATGGCGCCGGCTGAAGACGACAAGATGCAGGAGCAGGAGCCCGTTCCGGACCGCTGCCGTTCCGGACCGCCGCTGGACCCGCAGGTTATTTAAGTTATTTGGGGGGGGGTTCGGGAGGGTGGGGGATTTAATTTAAAGGGTCGGGGGTGGGTTTTAGGGGGTTTTAATGTGCCGGCTCACGATTCTAACGATTTATAACGATAAATCGTTAGAATCTGTATTGTATTGTGTTCCATAACGGTTTAAGACGATATTAAAATTATCGGACGATAATTTTAATCGTCCTAAAACGATTCACATCCCTATCATTGAATTAATGCTTTCCATGTGCATTCATTTAAAAATAGTCTGGGCTGACTTGGATACTGGTATAGCATTTCCAGGCTGCATACACAAATGTTTTTGTAACGGCATACAAACTGCATAGCTGTTTATATTATATCTGTTGTGACAGAAGCTGTGACATAGTAGCTCAGGCAATGCTCTGTAACATCGGGAAATCCTTCTCCTTTGTGTAAGCTGACAAAAGAAAACAAACACATGACTTAAACTTTGTTTAAAAAGGTAAATTAATGACAAACAGTGTTGATTTGTAAATTCATTTGCAGTATTTTGTTGAAACAATATCTGGTTTTAAGCTGAATAACATTGCTCAGAACATGCTTTGGAAACATGATCTTGCTTTTCAGAAGGACTGTCCAATGCTTGTTTTTTAGGTACTATTCATGTAAGCCCTTAGGTCTTCTTATTATTATTACTAATTATTATCATTAATTATTGATATAAAACAAACCAGATATACACAACACTATACAGATACCTATGAGCAAGGTAACCAATACCTGTCTTCAACATCCACAAACAGGTCTGGTTTTCAGGATATTCATTAGAGATGTGAATCAGAACCGGAATCGGTTCGGATTCCGGTTCCAATTCACATGTGGGTTTTTTTCCATCGGGCCCGATCGCGGTTTTGTTTATCGGCTGCGCCCCAGCCGATAAACAAAAAACCCACCCCGACCCTTTCAAGCTAACCCCTTAGCTTCTCCCACCTTCCCGACCCCCCCAAAAACTTTTTACAGGTACCTGGTGGTCAAGTGGGGGTCCCGGGAGCGATCTCCCACTCCGGGCCATCCTCCCGCTCCTGGGCCGTCGGTTGCCACTAATCAAAATGGCGCCGATGGCCCTTTGCCCTTACCATGTAACAGGGTATCCATGCCATTGGCCGGATCCTGTCACATGGTAGGAGCACTGGATGGCCGGCGCCATCTTGTGCTCCTATTATGTGACAGGGGGTGACCAATGCTCCTATCATGTGACAGGGGGTGACCAATGGCACCGGTAGCCCCTGTGACATAGTAAGGGCAAAGGCTATCGGCGCCATTTTGAATACTGGCAGCTGATGGTCCGAGTGCAGGAGGTCGCTTCCAGATCCCCGCTGGACTTTTGGCAAGTCTTATGGGGGTCAGGAGGGTCCCCCAAGACTTGCCAAAAGCCCCTGGTGGTCCAGCAGGGGTCCGGGAGCGACCTCCTGCACTGGATCGTCGGCTGCCAGTATTCAAAATGGTGGCGATAGCCTTTGCCCTTACTATGTCACAGGGGCTACTGGTGCAATTGGTCAGCCCCTGTCACATGGTAGGAGCACAAGATGGCGCCGGCCATCCAGTGCTCCTACCATGTGACAGGATCGGGCCAATGGCACGGATACCCTGTCACATGGTAAGGGCAAAGGGCCATCGGCGCCATTTTGATTAGTGGCAGCCGACGGCCCGAGAGCGGGAGATCGCTCCCCGCGCCCCCACTGGACCACCAGGTAATTTTAAAACAGTTTTGGGGGGGTTCGGGAGGGTGGGGGAAGCAAAGGGGTCATTTTTAAAGGGTCGGTGGGTTTTTTTTTTTTTATCGGGCCATCGGCGCCATTTTTATTAGTGGCAGCCAAAATGGCGCCGATGGCCCGAGAGCAGGAGATCAGTCCCGGGGCTTCCACTGGACCACCAGGTACTTGTAAAAAGTTTTGGGGGGGGTTCGGGAGGGTGGGGGAAGGTAAGGGTTTAGTTTTAAAGGGTCGGGGTGGGTTTAGGGGTTGTTTTGGTGTGCCAGTTTTCCCGCTCTCCCCCCAAATACCTCCTGTTAGTGGACACTAACCCATTAACGATTTTTCACGATAAATCGGGGGAATTTCTATTGTATCGCGCACTCTAACGATTTTTGACGATTTAAAAAATATCGGACGATTTTTTTAAATCGTCAAAAAACGATTCACATCCCTAATATTCATAAAGAATATGTTTGAGATAGATTTGCATGTAATGGAGAATGAACATATAATCTATCTCATGTATATTCATTGTGGATATCCTTAAAATCCAATCTGTTTTTGGCTCTTGAGGACTGGAGTTGCCTACCCCTGCTTTAATGATTACAATCAAGTCAATATGTAATCAATCTCCGCTGCTGATGGGGACAACTGTAAGAATTACAACAACTTTATATTCCCGACTCATTCAACAAATGTTTTTTTTCCTTTTTTTTCCACCGTAACACACAAATATTTAAAGTAGGGAGAGGAAGGTTTCATATATCAACTGCAAGATGCCACCATAGCCTTGTATGCAGAATAATTATTAATAGTAATCATGAACCAACCTCCATCCTACCTGTAATTTGTTTTTATTAATTTTTTTGATGATAATTATTATTTTGTGAAAAAAAAAATTTCAAAGAAATTTTTTCATGAATATTGTGTATCTTAACCCTTCTAAATTAACTTAAGTGATTAAACTCCATCGATGATTCGTCGATAACGCTGCTTATATTTCAATAAAGTTCATATCTCACTGCTTGTTGTAGGTGTATCATTAACTTTAAAAGTGCATAATCATGTATTGTTCCTGCTTGGTGATAGATTCCCACTGAGTAATTATTAGTAATAAATGCGGCAGACATTTTTTTCTTTTCAAACCAAGGCCCTTTGGTTTTCACTGCTGTTTGGTAATTTTTTCCGCTAAATAATCCTTCATTATAAATGCTGCGACTCCTTTTGCTTTTCAAACCAAGAACTTCAATTTTTAATCACTCAAATTAAACAATATATCCACACTCAGTAACGCTCGGTGATTACTTCTGTCAACTTGATGACTTGTCGCTTGTTGTATTGCTTTCAACGTTATAAATGTGGCAACAATATTTTATATGAACTTTTGAAGTCTTCCATGTCTTATTTACCGTTACCTCCCGATCAACTAGATGGCTGTCCAATACAGAATATTTTAAAATCTCCGACGCTGTACGCATTTTTTTTTTTAAAGTCACTGACAGATCAATAAATAGAATGACTTAAGCCTCTGACGCCTTCCGCATCTTTTACTTCATATTAGTGAATATCATTGACAGATCAATTTACTGTGTGATACAAATACATTTAAACCTGCTAACGTCTTCCACGTCTTTTTCACCGTTTGTTAGATATATTTAATGCGTTCCCGATCTACTTAGCTTTTCTTGTTCATGCCTCCCGACATGGCCATCTTTCGATAAGTACAAGTTATCTTCATCAAGGGAGTATGTAGTCCTTCTCCTCACTGTTGGGTGGCTCCTTACCATTTGGAAAGCATTTTATGAATACTTAAGAACATAAGAACATGCCATACTGGGTCAGACCAAGGGTCCATCAAGCCCAGCATTCTGTTTCCAACAGTGGGCAATCCAGGCAATAAGAACCTGGCAAGTACCCAAAAACTAAGTCTATTCCATGTTACCGTTGCTAGTAATAGTGGTGGTTATTATCTAAGTCAACTTAATTAATAGCAGGTAATGGACTTCTCCTCCAAGAACTTATCCAATCCTTTTTTAAACACAGCTATACTAACTGCACTAACCACATCTTCTGGCAACAAATTCCAGAGTTTAATTGTGTGTCGAGTGAAAATGAACTTTCTCCGATTTGTTTTAAATGTGCCACATGCTAACTTCATGGAGTGCCCCCTAGTCTTTCTATTATCTGAAAGTGTAAATAACCGATTCACATCTACCTGTTCTAGACCTCTCATGATTTTAAACACCTCTATCATATCCCCCCTCAGCCGTCTCTTCTCCAAGCTGAAAATTCCTAACCTCTTTAGTCTTTCCTCATAGGGGAGCTGTTCCATTCCCTTTATCATTTTGGTCGCCCTTCTCTGTACCTTCTCTATTGCAATTATATCTTTTTTGAGATGCGGTGACCAGAATTGTACACAGTATTCAAGGTGCGGTCTCACCATGGAGCGATACAGAGGCATTATGACATTTTCCGTTTTATTCACCATTCCCTTTCTAATAATTCCCAACATTCTGTTTGCTTTTTTGACTGCCACAGCACACTGAACTGAAAATTTCAATGTGTTATCCACTATGACGCCTAAATCTCTTTCTTGGGTAGTAGCACTTAATATGGAACCTAACATTGTGTAACTATAGCATGGGTTATTTTTCCCTATATGCATCACTTTGCACTTGTCCACATTAAATTTCATCTGCCATTTGGATGCTCAATTTTCCAACCGCACAAGGTCTTCCTGCAATTTATCACAATCTGCTTGTGATTTAACTACTCTGTACAATTTTGTATCATCTGCAAATTTGATTATCTCACTTGTCGTATTTCTTTCCAGATCATTTATAAATATATTGAAAAGTAAGGGTCCCAATACAGATCCCTGAGGCACTCCACTGCCCACACCCTTCCACCGAGAAAATTGTCCATTTAATCCTACTCTCTTTTTCCTGTCTTTTAGCCAGTTTGTAATCCACGAAAGGACATCGCCACCTATCCCATGACTTTTTATTTTTCCTAGAAGCCTCTCATGAGGAACTTTTTCAAATGCCTTCTGAAAATCCAAGAACACTACATCCATAGTTTCACCTTTATCCACATGTTTATTAACTCCTTCAAAAAAGTGAAGCAGATTTGTGAGGCAAGACTTGCCTTGAGTAAAGCCATGCTGACTTTGTTCCATTAAAACATGTCTTTCTATATGTTCTGTAATTTTGATGTTTAGAATACTTTCAACTATTTTTCCTGGCACTGAAGTCAGGCTAACCGGTCTGTAGTTTCCCGGATCGCCCCTGGAGCCCTTTTTAAATATGGGGGTTAATTAGCTATCCTCCAGTCTTCAGGTACAATAGATGATTTTAATGACAGGTTACAAATTTTTACTAATAGGTCTGAAATTTCATTTTTTAGTTCCTTCAGAACTCTGGGGTGTATAACCATCCAGACCAGGTGATTTACTACTCTTAAGTTTGTCAATCAGGTCTACCACATCTTCTAAGTTCACCATGATTTGGTTCTGTCCATCTGAATCATTACCCATGAAAACCTTCTCCAGTATGGGTACTTCCCAAACATCCTCTTCAGTAAACACCGAAACAAAGAAATCATTTAATCTTTCTGTGATGACCTTATCTTCCCTAAGTGCCCCTTTAACCCCTCAATCATCTAATGGTCTAACTGACTTTTTGGCCTTGGTCCAGCGAAGAATGTATGTCTGATTGCTGGTAGGCGAGGCCTAGACCAGGACTCTCACGGAGTGGACGACAGGGAGATCTGGATGCAGGCGCCTCCTGCAGGTCGTGTGGTCCAGATGGCTGGTGCCTCCAGCAGGTCGTGGAATTGCAGATAAACGTCCACAGCTGGTCAAGTAAGATAGAGCTGAGCTGGCGTCTCCAGCAGGTCGTGGAATCAGAGGTGGATGTCCTCAGCAGGTCGTGGAAAGTAAAGTTGAACTGGCACCTCCAGCAGGTCGCAGAATCAAAGGTAGACGTCCTCAGCAGGTCGTGGGAAATAAATCTGAGCTGATGCCTCCAGCAGGTCGTGGAAACAAAGGTAGACGTCCTCAGCAGGTTGTGGGAACTAAAGCTGAGCTGGCGCCTCCAGCAGGTCGTGAAATCAAAAGTGGAACAGTTCAGATAATGGGAGTTTGAGGAAACTCCACAGCCAGTCTAAGGGTCGAGAGCCAAAGAATACCTCACAGCCGGTCCAGGGATCAGAAGCCAGAGAATACGCCACAGCCGGTCCAGGGGTCAGAAGCCAGAGAATACGCCACAGCCTGTCCAGGAATCAGAAGCCAGAGAATAACACAGCAGCCGGTCCAGGGGTCGAAAGCCAAAGCACACACCACAGCCAGTCAGGAGTCAACACTGAGGATCAGGAACAGGAACCACAAACAGGAACAAGCCAGGAGCCGAGAGGAAGTCAAGGCAAGGTCTGAGGTGCAGGTCTTGCCTTTAAATAGTTCCCACCAGCTGGCACACCAGGGGAGAGCCAATCCCGACACAGGAGGGCTTCCTGCAGCAAATCCAAAGCTGCAATGTAAGCCCCTGGAGGGGGTGGAGCCAGCAACCCGGAAGAGAGATGACGCTGCGGCCATGATGTGGCGCAGACCGCGGCCCCGAGCCCATGACCCAGCACCCAATCAATGAAAATGCGGCTGTCTGCCACGCAGGTAAGATGAGGCTTCCGATCGTGGCTTGCCACTACCATGGTTCATAACAGTACCCCCTCCTTTAGGCCTCCCTCTAGAAGGCTTGGACTTCTCGGGATGAAGAGTATGGAAGTTCTTGAGAAGGTCTTTATCCAAGATATTTGTAGCTGGTTCCCAGGAATTCTCCTCCGGTCCAAAACCTTCCCAAGCAAGAAGGTACTCCCATTTACGACCTCGTTTGCGCACATCCAGGACTTCTCGAACTTGGTAAATAGTATCTTCTTCAGCCCTTACCAGTGGAGAAACAGGTGTCTTATGAGAGGGCCAGGTGAGAAGTACGGGCTTCAAAAGAGATCCGTGAAATGAATTATGAATACGAAGTGTGGAAGGTAGTCGTAATTGATAAGTCACAGGACCCAATTGTCTTATCACCGGAAAAGGACCAATGTACCGAGGAGCCAATCTCATGGAGGGAACTCGTAAATGAATGTGTCTGGTACTTAACCACACTTTGTCTCCTGGAAGGAATCGTGGTGCCGGTCGTCTGTGTCGATCCGCAAATTTCTTGGCAGTATTTGCTGCCCTCCGTAACATTTGTTGCGTATGGTTCCATAGTTATTTCAGTTGTAGAGCCGTAAACTGGGCCACTGGAGAGGCAACTGGCACGGGTAATGGTATTGGTGGAGCGGGTTGCTGTCCATAAATGACTTGAAAAGGAGAAGCCCCTGTTGACGTGCAAGTATGAAAATTGTGGGAGAATTCTGCCCAGGGCAGTAATGCCGCCCAGTCATCTTGTCGAGAGTTAACATAAGTTTGTAGAAATTGTTTTAAGGACCAGTTGGTCCTCTCCGACTGCCCGTTGGCTTGGGGATGAAACACAGTGGTGAAATCTAGAGCAATGTGGAATTTAGTGCAAAGGCTCCGCCAGTATTTGGCCGTAAACTGTGATCCGCGGTCAGAGGTAATGTGCTGTGGAATACCATGGAGACGAAAAATATGTAACATGAAGAGATGAGCCAAACAGGGAGCAGATGGAAGGGCGGGTAGAGGTGTAAAATGGGCCATTTTGGAAAATCAATCCACCACAACCCATATGACCGTATGTCCTTCTGAAGGTGGCAGATCGACAATAAAGTCAGTGGAAATGTGAGACCAAGGTTTAGTAGGTACCGGAAGAGGTTGTAATAGCCCCCAAGTCTTCCCTGTAGGATCCTTATGATGAGCGCATATAGGACAAGAATTTACGTAAGCGCAAATGTCCTTACGCATTCCTGGCCACCAATAGTGACGCTGCAGAAGGGCAAGAGTTTGTTTCTGTCCAGAATATCCAGCCACTTGGGAATCATGTCCCCACTTCAATACTTTGTTGCGGAGTCTTTGAGGTACCACCGTCTTGCTAACAGGAACCGTGAAAGTCGCAGAAAGAATGATGCGAGCAGGATCGATGATGTTCTGAATGGGCTCTATGATGTCCTCGCTGACAAAAGATTGTGATAATGCATCAGCTTTAATGTTTTTGCTGGTGGGTTGATATCGAATTTCAAAATCGAAACGGGTAAAAAAAAGTGCCCAGTGGGCTTGGCGTGGATTAAGCCTTTGAGCTTGCTGTAAATAGATTAGGTTTTTATGGTCCGTAAAAACCGTGATCGTATGTTGAGACCTCTCCAGCCACTGTCGCCATTCTTCGAAAGCAAGTTTAATGGCTAGCAACTCCTGGTTGCCTATAGAATAATTTGCTCAGCAGGCGAGAATTTCCTCGAAAAGTAAGAGCAGGGATGAGACTTGCCAGAAGCGGTAATTTGGCTCAATACCGCACCTACTCCTACAGTGGACGCATCAACCTCAACAATGAAGGGACGTCTGGGATCTGGATGATGCAGACTGGGCTGTCGTAAAAAGGAATCCTTAAGGGTTTGGAATGCCTCAATAGCTTCCGCTGGCCAGGATTTAGTATTGGCTCCATTACGAGTGAGTGCAGTAAGCGGTGCCGCGAGCTTGGAAAAATCCTTGATGAAACTGCGATAATAGTTGGCGAATCCAAGAAACCTCTGCAGTGCACATAGACCAGTTGGTTGAGGCCAGTTCTGTATACATTTTAATTTAGCCGGATCCATATGAAACCCTTGTTTGGAGATGATATACCCTACGAAGGGTACAGATTCAGTCTCGAAAACACATTTTTCCAATTTAGCATATAAATGATTCTCTCGTAAACGTTGCAAAATCTGTATAACATGTTGATGATGAGCTTTTAAGTCTTTAGAGAAAATTAATATATCATCTAAATAAACCACCACACAGATATAGAGTAAATCCCTGAAGATTTCGTTGATGAAGTGTTGGAAGACGGCTGGAGCATTAGTTAAGCCAAACGGCATAACTAAATATTCATAGTGTCCGAACCTGGTATTAAAAGCCGTCTTCCATTCGTCGCCCTCACGAATCCGAACTAGATTATAGGCTCCACGTAAGTCCAGTTTAGAAAAAATTCGGGCTCCTTGTAACTGGTAAAATAATTCTGCGATAAGGGGTAACGGATATCTGTCCTTGATGGTTATAGCATTGAGCCCCCTAAAATCAATACAGGGTCGTAATGTCCCATCTTTTTTCTTGACAAAAAAAAATCCAGCTCCCGCCGGGGAGGTAGATCTTCGTATGAAGCCCTTCTGCAAGTTATCCTGGATATATTCGGACATGGCTAGAGTCTCTGAAATGGATAAGGGATATGTTCTCCCTCGAGGTGGCGTTGATCCCGGAATCAAATTGATAGCACAGTCGAACTCCCGGTGAGGAGGTAAGGTGTCCGCGGCCTCCTTGGAGAATACATCCGCAAATTGTTCATATTGAGAAGGTAATTTCCCTAGGCCAGAGGTACAAATGAAACTCGGTGTGCAAGAAGTCTTATTTAAACATGCTCCCAGACAATTGGATCCCCACTGCTTCATTTTTAAAGTAGTCCAATCAAATTGGGGATTATGACGCTGTAGCCACGGAATGCCAAGAACCACCGGATGAATGGCTTTCTTGAGTACGTAAAACGTAATTTGTTCCCAGTGGTCTGGTGCAATATGACAATCCAGAGGTTCAGTCTGATGTGTAATGGTCCCTGGTAAAGGATCCCCGTGAACAGATGAAATGACTAATGGTTTAGGACAGGGTCGGGTAGGAATCCGCAGTTGTTCGATTATTTCTTGCAGGATAAATTCTCCGCCGGCACCGGAATCCACTAGGGCCAAGGTGGTAAATGTATGTCCTTTAACTGTGAGGGTGACAGGTAGCGTAAGTGGGGGAGCTGGAGATGTAAGACCTAGGGTTACTCCCCCCATGGACCCTAGGCTTTGGAGTTTCCCAGTCGGATAGGACAGCCTGCAATCCGATGACCGGAGCCTCCACAATATAAACAAAGTCCTTCTCTACGTCGTCTCTGACGTTCAGCAGGAGACAGGGGACCTCTGCCGAGTTGCATGGGTTCCTCAGTAGTGGTTTCATTAGGATGTACTTCTCGGTATTTGTGGGAGGAGGAGGTTGAGCATAGGAGTTGGTCAGGCGTCGTCTAACTCCCAGACCCTCCCGAGCTCTTTCCTGAATTCGTCGATCAATTCTGGTGGCTAACTCAATAAGTGAATTTAAGGAAGTAGGAAGTTCCCTGGCCGCCAGTTCATCCTTGATTTTAGTAGATAGGCCCTCCAAATAAATTGTTCGGAGGGTTGACTCTTCCCACTGAATTTCCGTCGCCAGGGTTCGGAATTCAATATTGTAGTCCATGAGGGCTCGCCCTCCTTGACGAAGGTGTAGGAGGGTGGACCCCGCGGCTGCTTTTTTCCCTGGTTCTTCAAACACCAACCGGAACAATTCCAGGAAGCGAGAAAAGTCCTGTAGTACTGGATCAGCGTTCTGCCACAGGGCAGAACCCCATGCTAGAGCTTTGCCATCCAACAACGACAATATATAGGTGGTTCTGGTTATATCGTTCGGGAAGAGAGAGGATTGTAGACGAAAATGCATATTGCATTGGTCCAGAAATCCGAAACATAAGCGTGGATCTCCAGCATACCGAGGTGGAACCGGTAAAGGTATAACCGGACGAGGGAGTCCTTGCAGCATAGGTGTAGCAGGTGCAGTTGGTGGACTGACTGTGGGCGGATTAGCATGCGTAGCAACCACAGCATCTAATCGAGCATTAAGTCGTTCAAAGGAGGCGGCCATGGCTTCCAACATACTCTGTTGTTCGACTATCTTCTGTGCCAGACCGGGAATTGCTCGTAGTGCCGAGGCCTCTACCGGGTCCATGGCCTTGACTTACTGTTAGGTTTTGGGGTGTGAACCCTTGGTCCAGTGAAGAACATATGTCCGATCGCTGGTAGGCGAGGCCTAGACCAGGACTCTCACGGAGTGGACGACAGGGAGATCTGGATGCAGGCGCCTCCTGCAGGTCTTGTGGTCCAGATGGCTGGTGCCTCCAGCAGGTCGTGGAATTGCAGATAAACGTCCACAGCCGGTCGTGGAAGATAGAGCTGAGCTGGCGTCTCCAGCAGGTCGTGGAATCAGAGGTGGATGTCCTCAGCAGGTCGTGGAAAGTAAAGTTGAACTGGCTCCTCCAGCAGGTCGTGGAATCAAAGGTAGACGTCCTCAGCAGGTCGTGGGAAATAAAGCTGAGCTGGCGCCTCCAGCAGGTCGTGGAAACAAAGGTAGACGTCCTCAGCAGGTCGTGGGAACTAAAGCTGAGCTGGCGCCTCCAGCAGGTCGTGAAATCAAAAGTGGAACAGTTCAGATAATGAGAGTTTGAGGAAACTCCACAGCCAGTCCAAGGGTCGAGAGCCAAAGAATACCTCACAGCCGGTCCAGGGATCAGAAGCCAGAGAATACGCCACAGCCGGTCCAGGAATCAGAAGCCAGAGAATAACACAGCAGCCGGTCCAGGGGTCGAAAGCCAAAGCACACACCACAGCCAGTCAGAAGTCAACACCGAGGATCAGGAACAGGAACCACAAACAGGAACAAGCCAGGAGCCGAGAGGAAGTCAAGGCAAGGTCTGAGGTGCAGGCCTTGCCTTTAAATAGTTCCCACCAGCTGGCACACCAGGGGAGAGCCAATCCCGGCACAGGAGGACTGCCTGCAGCGAATCCAAAGCTGCAATGTAAGCCCCTGGAGGGGGCGGAGCCAGCAACCCGGAAGAGAGATGACGCCGCTGCCATGATGTGGCGCGGACCGCGGCCCCGAGCCCATGACCCAGCACCCAATCAATGAAAACGCGGCGGTCTGCCACGCAGGTAAGAGGCGGCTTCTGATCGTGGCTTGCCGCTACCGCGGTTCATAACAGCAGGTGGCTAGCATGGATGGTCAGGTCCAGGCAAGAGATTAGATCCAGGCAGCAGACAATTGTGGTTAAGTCCAAGTGAGAAGTTGAAATCCAGAGAGTAAGGCCAAGGGTGGACAAAGATATACAGAAGACACTGGACTAGATGGACAGGACAAGGCTGGACGAGGCAAGGCTGGACGAGGCAAGGCTGGAGAGACAAGGAATCATGAACCCTAGAACACTGTGGAAACATGCACTGATATCAGGCAGGAACCCGCTGCTGAGGCAATGACAGGGTGCCCAGGCCACGCTTAAGTAAGGGAGTCCTACTGACTTCATCACCAGGTATCATGGTGCCTTTCTTGTCAAAGGCCCTTTAAATATAGGTGTATACCATGCAAGCACACCTAAGGAAAGGGCCCAGAGGCACTGGAAGATGGCAGTATCCAGCCACAGTGTTGATGCACTAACTGCACAAAGTGGGCCAGGTCACAGGAGGTGGCAACCCAGCTACTGAGGAGCTGATGCTGCATTGGGGGTGAGTGAGTGGCTCGCGGGGCCATCGTGCAAGCCGCTGACTGTGACACAAGCTCCCTACTGCTCCCTTGGCCTCCTCCTGCACAGCTCAATGCTGACAATTCTGTACCATGTTAAACTTCCCCCTCACTCCTGCAGCAACCCACAATTGTGGCTTTCAGCCATCACTACACGCACCACCTTGCTGCCCCACACAGCCTCTCACATAAGGTCCCTACTGCCTCAGGCCCACACCAGGCCCTTCTCCTAACATGGGAGTCTCCACTGGCCAATGCAGCCCCATATTACCACTAGCCTTTGGCCTATGAGGTACCACAATATCTCAAGAACAAACAAAAATAAACATGTAACCCGGGCACCTTTCTGGGTTACCGTAAGCCCTGGGATCATACAGAGTAGTGCAGTTAGAGAAAGATAATTAGGGGGGATCCATTCATTTGGCAGCCCTCCCACTGTGGGGCTGTAATGGATATCCCCTGCAGGAGGTTTTATAGCAGACATCTGCAAAGGGCACTGGAGGCAATCTTAAGTCTGACAAGACATTGGGAGCCTCTCTTGAGTTATATTTTGGGCCTACCTGAAGCCTTGGAGACCGTCTGACATCCCCCAAATTGGGACTGAGCATTTCTGCTGTGCTGTCCTTCAGAGGTACAGAGTGCACCCAGGGAATAATTTGGAGACTTTTTCAGGGTAAGAAGCCCTGCTGAACACCTGGGACTTTCCGAGACACAGGTTGAAGATGCCCAGGGAAGACCTGCACATCTGAGATGGCGACCCATTGCAGTTATATCCAGTGTAATTTACTTTTTGGGACAGAAGAATGTTTATTTACAAGATCAGAGAGGAAGTGTTTTCCGCCCCTCTTCCAACTGATCAGTGGACCTGTACAACCTGCAGTTCCATCAAGGTTCTCTTCTACCAGGGATCCCATCAAGATCCAGTACATCTAACTGTGAGTAAAAAATCATCTTTAATAAAAGATGACACCCAAGCAGAATCTTCACGAACCTTGGGGAGAGAGATAAATTTGCTGTCTGTACAGTGATAGATGTTTTTCCCATCTGGGAAGGGTTTCCCACCCACTCAGGGAGCCCTAACCAAAGAGGACCACTGCTCAGTCTAATCCAGGAGAGTGGCTGGATTTCCAGCTTTGTTAAAAGACTCTTTCACAGATAGAGAACAGAGAGTTTGTAAATCAAGAGAGAAATAAAGAACTGTGGAGTTGGTAAGTCATAATTATGTGCCCCTAATTCAGAGCCGTTTGCAGTAAAGTATTACTTTTGGACATTAACCTAGTGGTCCCTGCGTCTTCTTTGGCACCCAGCACACAACACCCAGTACACGGGGGTAGATTTTCAAATAGCGCGATTTGGCATACTTTTGTTGGCGCATCAGGCGCAAACAAAAGTATGCTGGATTTTAGTAGATACGCGCGTAGCCGCGCATATCCGCTAAAATCCGGGATCGGCGCACGCAAGGCTATCGATTCCGTATAGCCGGCGCGCGCCGAGCCGCGCAACCTACCTCCGTTCCCTCCGAGGCCGCTCCGAAATCGGAGCGGCCTTGGAGGGAACTTTCTTTTGCCCTCCCCTCACCTTCCCCTCCCTTCCCCTACCTAACCCACCCGCCCGGCCCTGTCTAAACCCCCCCTTACCTTTGTCGGGGGATTTACGCCTCCCGGAGGGAGACGTAAATCCCCGCGCGCCAGCGGGCCGCTAGCGCGCCGGGACGCGACCTGGGGGCGGGTCCGGAGGGCGCGGCCACGTCCCCGGGCCGCCCCGGGCCGTAACCACGCCCCCGGGCCCACCCCCAAAACGCTCCCGACATGCCCCGAAAACGCCGCGCGGATCGGGCCCGCCCCCGACACGCCCCCCTCTGAAAACCCTGGGACTTACGCAAGTCCCGGGGTCTGCGCGCGCCGGTAGGCCTATTGAACATAGGCGCACCGGCGCGCAGGGCCCTGCTCGCCTAAATCCGCCCGGATTTAGGCGGATTTAGGCGAGCAGGGCTCTGAAAATCCGCCCCACGGTGTCTAGGAATTCATCTCACCCAGGGAATTCAGGAAAGGAAGTCTGTCAGCCCGCACTGGGACCTGAGAGGACTCCTTTCCTCCCCAGTCAAAAGAATCCACACTTTGAGAAGTAAGAAAGACAGAAGAGTAGCCAAGGTCCCTGCTCCAAAGAGTTATACATTCTTTTATGGCTTTACCCATGCTGGATGTGTACACCAGGGTCTGGTTACAAACAAAACAGCTCTCTGGACAGGTCAGCTATCCTTCATTCTGGTCCACAACCTTTGGCCATCACCTCTACCAGCAGCCAAGGGCATCCAAGTAATATCCCTCTAAGTAATTGATTTTTTACATCTTAGTTTAAACCCCTTGTTTACAGTAAGTAGCATGTGGCAGTTACCAGTAGAGAGGTTCATTGTTATCACATTTTCCTGCTGAGATTGTAGCTGCTTGGAGATGTGTTGACATTTTCAGTTGCTTTATATATTCCTCTGTAGAATCCTTGTTAATATTTGGTAATATGTGTTATTTGAGAGTTGCCTATAGCCCTTTTCTCTATATTTTTTGTGTCCACTGCCTCCTTTGTCAACTGGTTTGATAGTAATGTTTTAGTTGTTCTGCAGATTTTTAATTGCAGTCCATTCTAGTTGGGAAAGATTATAGAAGAATTTCTTCTATTTATTGGAGAGCTATAATTTTACCCTGTGTCTGAAGCTTTCTAGCTAGTTATATAATTTATGGTTGGGTCCACTTCTAGTGGTAAAGCAGGTGTTCTTTCTTTTGAATTTGTAATCCAGTATTTTAGAAGTTATCTTTATTTGTGGAAATGTACCTTTAGACAGAACTGTCTTTAAGAATTTCTCCAGATCAGAGCAAAGCTGAATTTCATCCAGTTTGGTAGCAAAGAATTAGTTTTATCAGATTTGAAGCAATGACTGATTTAAACTCCAAACAGTAAAAAATGTGACTCTCCACATGTGCACTGTTCAGATTATGTTGCATGCATAGCCTTCTGGGCTACAGATTGCAGAAGTATAATCACAGAGGAGCTAGGAGGAGGAGTTGATTCAGCTGTGGAGGTGACTATGGTGTTTAGCAGTGGACCAATACACCAGAGGTGGTGGAGAAGGGGACAGACACACAGAGAATGGGATAAATTTATAAACAATATATAATGGGTAGCCATGGGATATGATGGTGTTTATCATCTCAAGTTCACAGTGTAAGGGAGGAACTATCAAACCCACTTGAGACCTCTCAATGAAGTTACGGTACCTTCTTGCACTCAGCAGTAATGAGTGAAATAAGCAAATCTATCAATTTATCTATCAGTCCAACTGATGCCCAAATAATGCACTTACCAAAGCTATTAAGTTAAACTAATGTTTCATAACCTATTTTTTTTTTTTTTTTTTTGCTTTTACAAGGCAGCATTTGCTATTTGTGGAACCTCCAGTTCAACAAGCATATACTTATAAATTCCAGGTCTTAACTGCAAGAGGCAATTTAGTCTTTAACCAACCTCTAGTACTCCTGTGCTGATACCACATATAAATAATTCCATTTATTAGAAAGAATGCATATTGTTTAGACCTTTTCCAGTTCGGCTTATAAAAGCAAAAGTAACATATGCAGTGATTAGATAGTTTACCTGGAAACACCTTCCTTGGAAATCCTACAGGGACCTTTCTGATCTGAAAACTCAGGTGCACATCACGTCTTTGACACAAACAAACTGCTTGGAAGTACCTCTGTATTGTTCTCACTCACTGGAGTTACATACTGCATCATATTTTTTTCCAATAATTATAATAATGATCTACCACAGGGCACCTATTTTGTTAATCCTACATGGCTTGCATTTGGGTTTTTACTGAGAGGGAAAGAGAATATAAACTATACAGACATGTGTATATAAATTTCCTCAGGGCAGCTACTTATTTGAACAGCTGCTTCTGTGGCACAAAGCAACTTCAGAGCTAAACTAAGTCTGGATAATGTACATCTTGAGTTTCTGTTTTCATCTTTTTTTTTTTTTTTTAGGTAAGCGCATGATTAACCTGCTTTCCTTACTGGTAATAATTTTTCTAAATTAAAGGTCACCGGAGTACCTCAAACCTGCCAAAGGTCTGCGGTATGGGTCAGTATAAGACTGGAGGCGCTTCCATTTTTACAGCAGTGGGTGTCAGAGCTGGTGTGGCTGAAAGAATCTAATATTTATTTGTCAGTCATATTGTTTTTTTTCTGATATATTTCATAAGGAAAAAAAAAATGTTTATTCTTCGTCTAACACAAAGTCCCCTCCCCATCTCAGACTGAAGATTAGATTTTATGCAGTATATCATTTCAGAATCAATCTGTGGTGTATGAGGGGATAATGAGGGAACCTAGTTCTATTTTGTTTTTTGTTAATTAATTTAGATTGCAAAGATGTTACCCAGACTTTATCAATGCACTTCAGCAGTGGTTTTCAAATCTGGTCCTTGAGAACTGCCAAAAGATCTAGTTTGTAGAGGAACCAAAATATATAAATCAACCCAGGTTTTAGACTATATGCAAATACATCTCATAAATATTAAATTGCGGAGATCCTGAAAAGCAGACCTTTCGGTAGTTCTTAAGAACTGAATTTGAAAACTCTTACACTAAAACATTACACAAAGAATGAGAGAGTATTTATCATTCAATAGTTGATAGGTGTCTAATTTGCCATCTAGTAAAGTTTATCAAATTAAAGGTGAATTATTCTAGTTTATATTTTTATGGCTTTACACTTTGGTAGTCAATAAAAAATAATTTAAAAAATCCATAAAAATGTAAAATGTAAAATATGAAAACTTCAAACTATAAATATTCAAAAGTAAATATTTTAAATTCACCAAATTTGGTTTGAAAATGTGGTATGGATAATAATAAAATTCATCTCTAGCACTCTCTGACCTATCCCCTCATCTGTTTCCCTTTCCCTTGAAAACCCCCAACTCTGTCGGGCCAATACAGTAAAGTCCGTGGGAGAGCGGGCGAATGCCCACTCTCCCGGCGCATGATTCTGTTTTCAAATTAGGCCCGGCAGTAAAAACAGGTAAAAGGAGTTGCTAGGGACACTAGTGCGTCCCTAGCGCCTCCTTTTGGACCGGAGCGGCGGCTGTCAGCGGGTTTGACAGCGGACACTCAATTTTGTAGGCATCGGTTCTCGAGCCCGCTGACAGCCACGGGTTCGGAAACCGGACGCCGGAAAAATTGAGCGCCCGGTTTTCGACCCACGAGCCACAGGCCGACTTCACTTTTTTTTTTTTTTTTTTTACTTTTTTAAACTTTTGGGATCTCCGACTTAATATCGCCATGATATTAAGTCAAAGGGTGTACAGAAAAGCAGTTTTTACTGCTTTTCTGTGGACTTTCCCGGTGCCCGAAGAAATTAGCGCCTACCTTGGCGGCTTGGCTGCACATTTTACTTTCTGAATCGCGCGGGAATACCTAATAGGGCCATCAACATGGATTAGCATGTTGCGGGCGCTATTAGGTTCGGGGGGGGGGGGGGGGGGGTTGGACGTGCGTTTTCGGCCCCTTACTGAATAAGGGGTAATGCTAGCGCGTCGAAAACGCGCTTCCAATGGAGGGTTAACAGTGCACTCCATCGGAGCGCACTGTACTGTATCGGCCCGTGTGATAGCAAATATAATGAAATGCATTATAAGCAGTTCATTTTGACAGTGCTATTATTTATCCTTTCATTATCCACTATGCTTGTTTATGCAGTACATATCTAACTTGCACTTTGTTTTATAAGCAAATTTGTAAGAATATTTTTGTCCGGTAAATTTCACAACAAAATTAAAAGGTTGAGATTAGCTGCACTCAACCCAGTTCTTGGGCCTATTCACCATCCAAACGGATCTGGCTTTGAGTAGCAGTGATACAAGGGCAAAAGTTACACCGATATGACAAGGCAAAATAAATTGATGGAGAGGTGGCTCTATATGTATAAGATTGCATAGAGACAAGCAGGATAAAAATCCTGAAGGAAACAAAATGAATTGTGGTATCCTTATGGATTCAAATTGCAGGTGCCCAGAATACATGATTCTCCCGCTGCATGCTCATCTCACTTGATTTCAAAAAGAGGCATAGCATGGGAATGGTCTGGGCAGGGCATGGGCATTTTGGGGCATGGCCAAGAGATGTGTGCATGAATACTTATATGCCCTGGTCCACTGTCATGTAAGTTTACTTCTGCTATGGAGGAGGTATAAGTTGTAAAAAAACAAAAAAAACCCCAAAAAGCCATTTTGGAGGGGTTAAAGGGCTGGAGTAACTGTGGAGAGTATAAGCTATCAAACCAGGATGGTTTGGAGGACCTAGCTCTTAACTGGGTAAACTGGTGAATTAACTGTTAAATAGCAATAGCATTGACTCGTGTCATTATAACATATCTTGGCTTTCAAGTTAGAATCGGGATTTGCATGACCACTTAAAATTAAGTGCACATATGCATGTGCTCAGGCTCTTTTATAACATGCGTGCAAATTATAAAATCACCACGTCCCTGGACATGTACTGAAGCACATATGCCAAAGTATGCCTGTGCGCCACTTTGAAAGTTACCATCTAAGAAGTTGATCTTAAAATGAGCATGCGTGCAACCATACACTTCCATATCAGTGCAGGTACAAGGATATGCTAGAATTTTTTATCATGTGTACACTTATGCATGTATGTTTTAAAATGCACCTATTGCATGTAAGTATACTCCTAATTTTAAGAGGTTACTCAAGCACAGCTAGTGTATTTGGGTCTTCAATAGGACCTTGTCAGCTTTTATGCATGTTCGCACAAGGCACATTCCCAGTTTTCCAATTAAACAACCAGTTAGTCCAGCTAATAGCCAGGGTTTTCAGACCCCTCTGGTTCTTCATCCTGCATGCTGTCCAGTTGACCCGCACCCCTCACCCTGTCCTATAAGCCCTAAAACTTGAGATCTACAGACTTGCTCCTCTTCAGTAAAGTTATATGGTAAAATTATGCAGTAAAGTTACGCAGATATCTAGCATACGCATGCAGTGGGTTTCATTTTTAAAATTTGGAGTTATGCATGTAATTCTTGGCCTCGCCTCTTCTCCTCCCCCTTATTCTTCATGTATTTCATGGGTACATATGCACATATTTTGCGGCTTTTTAAAATCCGTGTTGCTTGCACAAAGCCCACATAAGTGCATATGTGATCATTTTTATGCAAGCAACACTTTCAAAATTGACCAGTAAGAGTATATATAGCAGCAGGTGTATACTGCCTTCCAGCTCACCAAGATGAAGAAACAGACTGCAAAATGCTAGGTGAAATTTGAAAGGAAATACATTTCATAAGCAATAATAATGGAATTTTTAATTATCCCATTATTGATTGGATCAATGTCTGATTGGGACATGCTATTTATTTTTTATTTATTTAAAAAATTGATATCTCATGCAAATTCAATTGCATTCTTGGTGGGGTACAAAGCAAACATACATAATAAGAAAAACATGAAAAAAAACATTATTAACAAACTGACAAGAAAACTTTACCTGCGTAAAGTAATGCTGCCTGAGGATGTCCATATTCATGGGTCAAGTTCAAATGCCTGCTTTTTTGAAGCAGTTTGTCAAGCTCATAGTCCATATCTGCACAAGCAGACTATTCCAATATAATTGGCCTGCAACAGATAAAGCTTGATCATGAGCCTTCTAGTAAGCCTTCTGAGCTGATCTCAAAGAGCATAATGGATTATAAATACATAGAATTTGATTTATCTATGTTGCAGCAACATTATTTAGGAGTTTGTGGATATACTTGGCAAGTTTGTATTTAATTCTCCATTGGATAGGAAGCCAATGGAGTAATAAAAGCAGTGGTGTAATATGATCATGCACCCTTGACCAAGTTAGAATCCAAGCCAGATCATTCTGTACTATCTGCAAAGCTGTTATTTCACTGGGAGATCAATGCACAATACATTGCAATAGTCAATGCCTCAGAAGAAAAAGAGTCTGAAGAATCATATGAAAATCCTGAGGATCCAATAAAGGCTTCAATCTCCTAAGCATGCATTACTTAAAGAAAGATTGCCTTAATGACAGATTTCATATGGGCATGCATGGATAAGTAATTATTAAGGATGATACCAAGATTCTGAACCTGCGGTAATATTTGTAAGTCATGAACTTCAAATTTGAAAATAGAAAGGGCATTGGACATGGGAAGCCTACTTAAAATAATCACTTTTGTCTTGTCTACATTAAATGTGAGTTTATTATGTAATAATAAACATTTAGCAGCTTTCAAACAGATGGATACAAATTCAAATGTTTTGGACTAAGTAGACCGAGTTGGAAGAAAAAACGGAGACGATAACTTTCAAACAAATGTGCATGGTCACATATATTTATGTGTATGGCCACATCAGATCTATGCTATTTTTTTAATAACCCACATGTATGACATATATGCATTTTATAAAATATGAGTACCTTTACCTAACAAGATACGTGCATAAATAGGCTTATGCCAAATACATGCAATGAATTGAACGAATGTATATCAATGCATTGAATGCACATACTTTTCCTATTTATTTTTAAAAATATATACACATAAATTTTACACACAAAAATAAAGTAGGACTTACATATATTGGGATCTATGCATGTAAGTCAGTGTATTTTAAAACATGCGCATGTAAAATGAAATTACCATTTTTAACAATTAGTCCACCATTTTGTCCAGTCCTTCTCTAGGTCATCGAGATCATCCTGGTTCTCCAGCTTGCATTCCCCCCAATTCACCCAGACCTCCCACCCAGCAAACAGTACACAATAAATATGTTTAATATCACTTACACCAGGGGGCCAATATTCAGCTGCCGAGCGGTTAGGAAAATTAGCAGGATACACATATCTGGCTAAATTAACGTGGATATTCAGTGGCACCGCAGCACTGCTGAGTATACCCGGCTATCTTAGACAAGCCCTATGACACAGCCAGAGTTAGCTAAAATATAGTTGGATAAGACTTTTAAAAAAATTTAGCCATTTAGATGGATAACTTTTCAATTATATCTAAATGGAGTTTGAATATCAGACCCCAGATAATTAGCAAGTGTAAAATTTCATGAGTAAATTGGAAAATCTACATGCTTCCGGATTTACGCGCGCAGGGCCCTCGCGCGCCGGCGCACCTTTCAACGCGCGTTTCGAGGGTGTGCCGCGGCATTTCAGGGGCGGGCCCGGGGGCGTGGTCGAGGCCTCCGGACCAGCCCCCGGGACCGGAGGACAGAGCGGGGCTGCCGGCCGACGCACGCAAAGTTACGCCTGCTTTCAGCAGGCGTAACTTTGCCAACAAAGGCAATCTTTCTTTAAATAATGCATGCTTAGGAGATTATAAGATTTATAAGATACGCGCGGCTACGCACGTATCTTATAAAATCCAGCGTACCTTTGTTCGCGCCTGCTGCGTGAACAATAGTATGCGCTCGCGTAGCTTTTGAAGATCTACCTCAGTGGCTATTATGTAAGTCAACTTAATTAATAGCAGGTAATGGACTTCTCCTCCAAGAACTTATCCAGTCCTATACTAACTGCACTAACCACATCCTCTGGCAACAAATTCCAGAGTTTAATTGTTCGTTGAGTAAAAAAGAACTTTCACCGATTAGTTTTAAATGTGCCCCATGCTAACTTCATGGAGCGCAGAGGTTTTTTTAATCAGTGTTGATTGCATTTTTCCCTGCAACCTAGCCATTTCCCCACAGCTTATCTGGATGCAAGAGCGTTGACTTGGGCCTCTTCTCTGTGGGAACGCGAGGATCCTATTCTACATGATATTGAAGGAGTCCTCGAGCTATTCAAATATGTTTTTGATGACCCTGCCCAGTATAGAAATGCAGGATCTTCTTTGGTTCACCTGAAGCAAGGTAATAAACCTTTAGCTGACTTTGCTATCAAATTCAAGACACTGGCGTCTGAATTACACTGGGACCCTAAATGCCTGAGGACCCTCTTCTTTGAAGGACTGAACTCTTATTTGAAGGATGAGCTCGCTGCTCGTGAAATGCCTGAGACCTTGGCTGAACTAGTGAAATTGGCAACAAGGATTGATCGCCGACTTCGTGACAATGTTCAAGAGACCAAGACTCCCAGAAGACCCTTTCAGGGTGAAATTCGGGTTAAGTCCACACCCAGGCCTATGTCCCCAGTTCCAGTTGCTGGTGAAGAAGAACCAATGCAATTAGACTGCAGCCATCTGACAGCTAAAGAGAGAAGAACATGGAAGAAACTGAGGCCTTGTATGTACTATGGACAAGCTGGCCATGCTGTTCAGACATGCCCTATATGTCCGGGAAACTGGCAGACCTAAGTCCTGCGGGAGGACTCTTCTTAGGTCTTACTGCCCCCTCTCCTCTGCTCTCTCTTCCTGTATCCTTGATCTGCAGACCCTTAGAGTATCAGACTCTTGCCCTAGTGGACTCAGAGGCAGGAGGTAATTTTATTCTACAACGATTAGTGGAGCACTTGCGGATTCCCACTACTATTATGAAGTCTCCATTACTCCTATCCTCAATTCATGGAGAGCCCGTGCTGGGCGAAGTAACCCAGCTCACCGAACCAGTATGTCTGCGGACTGGTACTCTCCATTCTTAAACTATCTCCTTCTTTGTTTTAGAGAAGGCCATGCACCCTATAGTACTGGGGCTACCGTGGCTGCAGCAGCATATGCCTCAATTCATTGGGCTACTCTGGAGCTTTCACGATGGGGTCCAGACTGTCATGGTAGATGCCTGATGGAGGTCACTCCTATACCCTGCATGCCAACTACCCCAGTGATGCCGGGGTTGCCGCCTCAATATGCATCATTCCAAGATGTTTTTTCTAAAGAAGCTGAAGACGTACTGCCGCCCCACAGATCCTATGACTGCACTATTAATCGGAAGCCGAACACTGAACTACCCAAGGGACCGGTGTACTCGCTCTCCATGGCAGAGAATAAAGCCATGTCCGAATATATTCAGGAAAACCTTCAAAAAGGCTTCATAAGACGCTCCAAGTCTCCTGCTGATGCAGGCTTCTTCTTTGTGGGGAAGAAGGATGGAACACTATGTCTGTGTATAGATTACAGAGGTCTCAATGAGATAACTGTGAAAGATCATTGCCCGCTACCTCTCATTTCAGAGCTATTTGACTGACTTCAAGGAGCCAAGATCTTCTCCAAGCTTGATCTTAAAGTAGCCTACAACTTACTTTGCATTCGCTCAGGCGATGAATGGAAGACGACCTTCAACACCTGGGATGGTCACTTTGAATATTTAGTGATGCCCTTTGGCTTGTGCAACGCCCCGGCTGTCTTTCAAAATTTAATGAACGACTTCAGGGATCTCCTCTACAAATGTGTCATCATTTACTTAGATGACATCTTGATATTCTCACAGGACATGACCACCAGTGACTTTTAGCAAGTCTTGAGGGGTCAGGGGGGGTTGTAGTTAATTAAATTTAAAGGGTTGGGATGGGGTTTTTTTCAACTTTAATGGGAAACGAATACCATATGTAACTAATGGATGAACTGGGTTCCCCCGAAAACTGATGCAACGGATTTGGGTCCTGACGAATACGAATACCGAATCGGACGAATCCGTCCCTTCTGCACATCCCTAGTTTCCATGTCTGCAATGCCTAGCTGTTCAACCACTGATGAGTTGTGGATATTCCCATCATGTATCACACAGTTCAATGGGAATACTCTACATCTCTACGTCTTGCCTCTCATTCTGATAGCTTGGATGTTGAAAGCCAATTAATTGCATCTATACATTGGCTATCATGCTCCTTGCTTCAAATAAGTAAGCACTCTACCAGAAGGTCTTGGAAGTTTCAATAAAAAAGATTTACTGTCTGGTGCTCAAAATTCAGACAGGATCACCTTTAGGTGCCCTTTTTCTATTTTACTTGAATATTTATTAAGCCGTTCCCACTCTGGTTTGAAAACTAACTCAGTGAGGTTCACCTCAGTGCCATAGCAGCATATGATGACAATTCATTAGGTGTTTTTACTTCAATTCAGCCTAGAATTGCTAAGTTTATGAAAGATTTCACACATCTGAAACATCTAATAAAGGATCTTCCTTTACCTTGCAACCTGAATGTAAGCTCAGCTCATGCAACTGCCATTTGAACCCTTAGCAAGAGCAGAATTAAAATTATTTTCTTGAAAAGTTTTGTTTTTTGATAACAGTTACTTCTGCTTGAAGAATAAATGAATGTAATTTACAAATTTACCATATATTCTGCCTTTCACAGCTAAAAGGTTGATCCACTGTGGTTTCAATCAATAAAAATAGACAGTATATATCAAATACACAATTACCAAAAATCAATTACCAAAAAAGTAATTTTGATAGCTCATCCTAAATTTCCTCTGAAGCAGTTTCTCAATTTCATTCACAGTAAATCAGTTCATTGTGTTACCAACATTCTTTCCAGGACCACATACCCATAAGGGCAGTCAGGCTTTTTATACATTGGACTACAAAAGAGCTTTTCTTTTCCATTTGCAAAGGATGAAGTCCCACAGAAAGTCCTCAGACTGTTTGTTTTAAACCAATCAAACTGAAGGGGTCATTTTCTAATGCTTATTGCATGCGATAAGCCACTATTGCACGGGAAAAGTCCCTTTCGCATGTGATAGCATGCGGGGGGCGGAGTCGGGGCGGCGAGGAGGCGGTCTCAGTGGTGTCTTTGCTGGCGGCGATAAGGTAATCAACATTATCGTTGCCAGTAGCATGCCCAATAGCACCACCTTTCACGGTGGTGCTATTGGGTGTGAAAGCTGGCAGCTAAAACACCGCGGTGGTGCAAAGGCTGCTGGCTTTCGCAGGCCCGGCCCCCCTTTGCCCCTTGCCCCCCTGTTTTTGCTGGATTCACCATTCTGCGATAGAATGGTGAATCCAGGCCTAAGTTTGTCAGTTACAAACAGGCTGATGCAGTATCGGCGTGTAGAAAGCGGGCGCTCAATGCTGATCGCCCGCTTTCCTAATGCGCACCCAACCACCTCTCCTAGGGACCCGATGTTCTATTCAAATGACCTGCTGCGCTAAAAAGGACATTTTAAAATATTTTAATTTTATTACTTTAAGCTCTTACCAACATTATTATTTTAACTTATTTTATTTTATTTTTTTTTTATTTTCAACATTTTAAATTTTTCACAAGCATACATCTTGTTAAAGTAATAGCTGTACATCAGCTTGAGAAATTTTTCAAAGGAAATTACTATACATCTTGTAAAATATAGGTGCACCTTAAATATAGGAAATAAGGAGGAGGCTGTAAAAATAAGCAAAATCAATTGAAAGATTTAATCAAGACAAACTAAGGTCGTTGAGAAGGTTCATGACATATTCTTTATGCCGAACCACTAGTGGGTGCTAAGTGGGGTGCGCATCAAAAAATGCTGTAAGTTGGTTTACTTCAAAGAAGACATAATTAACATTTTGGTGACTAATACAAGACTTGCACGGATAATGAAGTACACATTTTGCATCTAATTGATGTGTTTCTGCTCGCATGGATAGAAAATTTTTCCTTCTTATCTGAGTAGACTTAGTCAAATCCGGATAAATCCAGAGCTTCCGGCCATAGAATAAGGACAGCCTATTCCGAAAGAAAAGCTTCAAGACATTATTACGGTTCATCAGAAAAACAAATTAAACCAATATCGATCTTCTCTGTATAACTTCGGTTTCTTGATACAATTCCAAAATTTCTGATATATCCAATGATGGTAGTGGTTGCTTTAATTCCTCTTGATCTGCAGGTATAACTTGAGGAAGGTAAAATATTTTTGTAATTACTGGCATTGCAGATTCAGGAATTTTTAAAACCTGTAAGATATATGTTTTGAAAAGTTCCAATGGTGAAATTAAATTTATAACAGGAAAATGTAATACTCTTAAATTTTGTGATCTCAAAGCATTTTCTACATTTTCCAATCTATTATTAACTGACTCAGATTGAGCCAATTTTTGTTGAATCTTTTCAGTAGCAGAAATTTGTTGTTCCATTTCTTCTACTTTAAGGTTAAATGTAGATAACAAATTTGTATTACCTACAATTGATTTTTTGTATCCATAGTCACTTGAGATAGAGAAATTAAAGATGATTTAATAAATTTTAAGGCTGTCCATATTCCTTCCATGGTCATTGCTTCTGGACACCAAAAACTAGATTCAGTCCCTGGAGCATAAGGGTGTGCACCACCGGCTCCCACATCGGTGCTCATACCCAACACTGTACCTTGCATAGATGTTGCCACCTCAGTTGGTCTCATCACATTGAGAGGGATTTGATCTATTCCTCCCTCTTCTCTACCAGTTCTCATCCCGTCAAACACTCGAGACCCCATGGTCTCCTCCGGAGTTTTTCACTGTCGCTCCGGCTTCGAATCTCCCTGGGTTATCTCCGGAGAGGTCTTTGCCATCGCCGGATCCTCCATATTCTCTTGGCCAGGGGGAACAGGCCTGTTCAGCGCACCGGGGCTCAGCATGGTATCAAAGATCAGAGAGGAAGGTGTTTGCTCTTCCACCCTCCCTTCAGCGACCGCTCCTCCCAGCGATGAAGTCAGGTTTTCTGCAAAGAATCCCTTGATGTGAGGTTGAGAGGGATCAATAGAAGGTGAGCTTGACATCACCCCTCTAAGTCTCGCCTTCCTTTTTGTATGCGGCATAGCTTTTAGGAAAAACTTATTTTATATTTATTGCAGATTATAAATACACAAAATCATGTAAAAAATAAACAAAGAACACTTCAGAAACATCTGATCCAATCACATAATAAAAGAAATATCAATATATTCTTTTATGATTCCTCTTTCCAAAAATGTATAAAACTACAATAAAACAGCAATAATCATAATAATCATCATAAAAAGATTTGTAATATTTATTTATTTATTTATTAACTTTTCTATACCGAAGTTCAGGTAACAGTGTTGCCTATCACTCCGGTTTACATTGCAACATATAATAAACAATGACAAACTTATGTCTTACAAGGAACAAGGGATGTGAAAACTTGGTTAACATAATTATAAACTAGGACGGAACTAAAAGCGAACAAGCCTATGGGTAGAGGGCTTATCTGCTGGGGAGGGGAAATTTATTCTTGATAAGTCAAAGAAAAGGCTTGAGCCTAGGCTATGGTAGTTGATACGCTGATAACATTCTGTGGTGGCTGTGGTAGACTCAGTGAGTTATGGGAACGCTTGACCGAACATCCAAGTCTTGAGTCTTTTTTTGAAGGTGTTGGGGCAATGTATCAGTCTTAGTTCCGGGGGAAGCAAATTCCACTGTTTGGGGCCCACTGTGGATAGAGCTCTTTTGCTTAAAGATGCTTTCAAGGTAGGTGCTTGTAGAGTTCCTCTTTGTGCTAATCTTAGTGGTCGGGAGGACGAGTGAAGAATGTGCAGGCTTCTGAGGTCCAGAGGAGTGTTGTTGTGCAGAACAGAACTAGCACTTGCAAAAAAAAAAATTTCAAATTCTGGTGTCACCTCAGTGACAGCAAAACACATTCTCTTCACTGCCAAACCCTTTGTGAAGTAACACAAACCCTACAAATAAATAAATAAATAAATAAATAAAAATGTACCATGTCATAACAGCAGTAACTCTCAGGACTTAAAGAGCAGCAACCTTATCTATGAAAAGGCAGCAAGGCAAACATTACACCAGGCCCTAGAATACTAATACACTACCTAATGGGCAAACAGAACAAACCAGACTGCTAGAAATCCTTACAGAGAAACTAGATGCTAGCCAAAATACTGCATCTCTGTCACACATGTGCAAAACAGACAGACCCTTATTTAAGACAGAATAAGGGACTACAAATTTGAAACAAACATGCAGACAAAACTGAAATGGAAAGCCTGAGAAACCAGACTCTGTGAGCACTGGGATACTGAAGAAAAAGCAAAAAAACAAATATGTAAGAAATGCACATTCCCAAAGAGGGTATATTCCGGTCGTGGAAAAGCAAAATAATTTTTTTTACCTTTGTTGTGTGATCTGAATTTTCTAATCAGTTGGTCCCAGTCTCTTTTTCCCCCTTGTCTGTCTTTTCCTTTTCCAGGGTCTCTTTTATTCTGTCTTCTTTCCTTCCTCCTTTATACATACACACAGACCCTTTCTCATATGTTCTCTCACACACACATACTTTCTCTCATACAGGATCTCACGCTTCCATGCTCTCTCTCTCTCACACACACCCTCAGATAGGCTCTCATTCACATCCCCCCCCCAAGCAGGCTCCCATTCACACACACACCCAGGCAGGCTCCATTCACACACACCCAGTCCCCCAGGCAGGCTCTCATTCACATACACACCACACACACACACACAGGCAGGCTGCCATTCATATTTACACACACACACACACACCCCTCCAAAGGCAGGCTACCATCCACAAACAAACTCACACACAGGCAGGCTACTATTCACATTCATATACACCCCCACCCCCACTGCCAGGCAGGCTCCCATTCACACTCCCAAGCAAGCTACCATTCAAACACACAGCACAGGAACAGGTAGCAAAAGGGGGAGCCTGTTCTGCTGCTGCTCCTCGTGTGTCTGCCTGTGGTATTCAAAACTCGCGCGGCTAGCACGCTTCTATACTGATTTCATGATGCACGGTATCAGCATAGAGAACTTACTGGCCGCACGGGTTTTGAATGTGCAGGGGCAGCACAAGTGGAGGAGCAGAAGAACAGGCACTTTCATAAGAACATGAACATAAGAACATGCCATACTGGGTCAGACTAAGGGTCCATCAAGCCCAGCATCCTGTTTCCAACAGGGGCCAATCCAGGCCATGAGAACCTGGCAAGTACCCAAAAACAGTCTATTCCATGTTATCGTTGCTAGTAATAGCAGTGGTTATTATCTAAGTCAACTTAATTAATAGCAGGTAATGGACTTCTCCTCCAAGAACTTATCCAATCCTTTTTTAAATACAGCTATACTAACTGCACTAACCACATCCTCTGGCAACAAATTCCAGAGTTTAATTGTGCGTTGAGTGAAAAAGAACTTTCTCCAATTAGTTTTAAATGTGCCACATGCTAACTTCATGGAGTGCCCCCTAGTCTTTCTATTATCCGAAAGAGTAAATAACCGATTCACATCTACCCGTTCTAGACCTCTCATGATTTTAAACATCTCTATCATATCCCCCCTCAACCGTCTCTTCTCCAAGCTGAAAAGTCCTAACCTCTTTAGTCTTTCCTCATAGGGGAGATGTTCCATTCCCTTTATCATTTTGGTCACCCTTCTCTGTACTTTCTCCATCGCAACTACATCTCTTTTTGAGATGCGGCGACCAGAACTGTACACAGTATTCAAGCTGCGGTCTCCCCATGGAGCGATACAGAGGCATTATGACATTTTCCGTTTTATTCACCATTCCCTTTCTAATAATTCCCAACATTCTGTTTGCTTCCCAAGAGGTTGACCACCAGCATCGCGGGCCGCCTCCTCTTCTTGGTGGCATCGCGGGCCCCTTCCTCTTCTTGCCCGGCATGTCTACTGTGGCCCTGTGACAGGGGCTCTCTTCTTGGGCCGCCGGGCAATGCAGACTGGGTGGGCCACGGCCCACCTTGGCTACGTCACTCCTTCAGCCGCTGCCAGCCTCTCTCTGTTTTTCCCAGCCGCCCCCGGCCTGAGCTGAGGCAGCCACGGCAGGGGCAGGTAGCATGAGGCAGATGCCACAGCAGCGTTCTGAGAGGGGCATTTTTTGCCACCTCAAAATTCTGCTGCCTGAAGCGGCCGCCTCACCCTGCCTCATTATAGAACCACCCCAGTGCAAGGAGACAATGGATAAACTTTCTATCTCCCAATATGAAAATTTTAAAAAAGACCCTGTGCGGTGACAGACCCAGCCCCTCCTTCCCCCACCCGAAAATTAAAACATAAAATGTGGCCCTGGTCCTCCACTGCCATACAACCATCCTTTACCCTTCAAGTTACACTGATATCCCCCTGATAATCAAGATCCCCCTTCCCCCACCCCCTCAAGTGACAGTGATGACTCCCCCAATATAAAAAAAAAAAGTCCTGGGCCTCAACCCACTTCACCCCCTTCCTGCCTTTTCCCCCAAAAGAAAAAAAAAAAGTAGTGTCCTGCCCCCTACCCTTGACCCCACTCCTGCCAACCCTGTACCTATAAATGGATCCCATGTCAAGGTCAGGTGCACCCTTGCACCTGACTCAATTGGTGCCATTTTCCAAAATGGCGTCGACTTGACCTTGCCCTAACCATGTTACCAGCTTGCTCTGTTTTCTCACTCGAAAGTGAATTGGTGTTAGGGCCGGGTGGAAAATTTGCATTGCTGTCTTTTCATGCAGGGTTATTGCTATTTGAATTCAGGGAGTTTTTGCAGTTTTAGTGTAGTAGGTTTGTTCTATAGATTCTGAGTGACTTTTTTTTCAGGGTTTTGTGCCTGGCAATGAAGGGACTTTGTGTCACTGTTACTATAGTGACAGTATAATTTGAATGTTTTACTTACGGTAAGAAGTAAGACGAAGGATTCTAGTTCAGCCCAGCCATTTCAGAGATTACCTTCAACCAATGTAGCACAAATGTGTTTTAATTGATAAACTTAGGTATTTCATGAACGTTTTTTTTGCAGTCTCCAAAAATCACAGATGACACATTCATCTGACTCTGTGACATGATTTCTCAAACATAATACAAATGTTTGAGAAATCATGTCACAAAGTCAGATGAATGTGTCATATATACACACATACCAAAAAAACCTCCAAAGATTTTAATATTTAAAATTACGATGTCCGATTATATGATTTTACAGAATTGTTTTGGGAAGGGATGTGGTAGGGACTTTTGAACTACACAAATCTGGAGGGGGGTGGGAGAGGTGAGGTGGGGGAATAAGGCTGAAGGCTGATGGACCTAGGGAAGTGGTCCCAAACCTGTCCTGGGGGACCCTCAGCCAGTCAGGTTTTCAGGAAACGGCAATGAATAAACTTGTGTGGGAGAAGGCTCTAGGCTGCCTCAGGGCCTGTGCTGATTTTATTTTAAGAGGTTGCAGCTGTTGTTGTTGCTGCTGCTGCTGCACAAGGATCTATAGCATTGCAGCCGAAGAAGCATAGGAGAGTGGAGACAGAATGAAATGGGGAGAGGGGAGGGGGCTGTCACTGGGCAGACAGTGAAGGGGTAGCCAAAGAGGGGACTCTTGCTGGGCAGAAGGTTGTGGGGAGCAGAAAGAGAGGGGTTTTCTCTTCTTGGGCAGAGGGTTGATCGGGGAGAGAGGGCAGCTGCTGCAGGGCAGAGGGTTTGTGGCAGAGAGGGGGCTTCTGATGCTGAGCATGTGGCTGAGAAAGAGGGGGTGAGGAGGAGAGGAGGAGAGAGGGAGGAAGCTAATAGGCAAAGCATGGGTGGTAGAAAGAGGGGTGCTGCTGGGAAACAGTGGAGGGGGAGAAAGAGGCAGTTGCAGGGCAAAGGAGTGATTAGGAGAGAAAAAGAAATGAATGCAGAGCGAAGAGTGACGGGAGAGAACTAGGGGAACGCAAGTTAAGGAGTGGATGGGAGTGAAAGGGGGATGCAGGACAAGGAGTGGGGGTGGAGAGAGGAATGCAGGGCATGGAATGGAATGGGGAGAGAGGATTGTCGGGAAAGGAGTGGGGAGAGCAAGAGAATTCAGGGCTCAGTGGACTGAAGGAAGAGAGCTGCAAGGCAAGGAGAGGAGTAAAAGGGATGTTAGGAACGGGGTGGGAGGAAAGAAAGAGAGATGCTGGGTAGCAGGGGTGAGAGGGGCGCTTGGCTGGCGCCGCCGCCACCAGAGGGACGGCTGTGCTTTTGCCGCCAAAGGAAAAAGGACTGTGCTAGAACAACAACTGGTAAGTCAAGAGTGTGTGTGTGTGTGAACCGTGAACAAAGAGGAATAGTGAAAAGCACTCGATCCACTCCACGTCAAGCTCTGCCCTACAGTCTGAAAACTGAGAAAATGTGGGCAAATAGTAAGCATTCAAATTTTTAAGACTGATTTTATAATACTAAGTTGCACCACCTGTCCCTTGTATTATATGTCAGAAAATTTTAAAGATTTACTATTCTACATTGTTAACAGGATTTTTGTTTTTCATAGAAATGGAGTCCAAGCATGATTCACCTAAATTTGAGAAATTTATAGCCTAAAGTTATTAGATGACTTCAGCAAAAAAAAAAAAAACAACAACAACCCAGTCTCTATTATTTAAAAGAAGACTGCTCCAAGGCCTCCTGCATCTCAGAAAAGTTACATAAAACTCTTTTATGCAGCACTTGAAATTATATAAAATATTATCAGTTTTATTACAGTATGTATGACCCTCATTAGACCTTTCTAAAATGTAGAGTCACTCTTTTGAGGTCACCAACATCTGGAAATGGGAAGAGAAAACAACAATGAACATGCCTCACCATGATGTCAACTCTAAAGACATGAAATCCAAAACATCTATCTTTCTATCATCATACAGCCTCATTTACATCTCTTGAAAAATACTTAACTGCACCAACTTCATACCAATCAATGTGGTAGGGGAGGGAAGATAAAAAGAAATCTTTAATATATGTTGTAATAAAAACTTGTATAGAAACATGGTATAGGTTGGTAAATATGGAGCTCAAACTCTGTCTAGTCTGCTCAACCACACCTCTGCTACATTGCCATAGACCACCCCAATTGATCTTAAGCTTTTCTCTCGCTTCTTCATACGCAGAAATCCTCTGTGAATGCTGTCACTGATTCTGTCTCTACCACCTCACCCAGGAGGCCATGTCATGCATCTACCAACTCTTCTGTGAAAAAATAATTTCCTGATGTTTCAATGGAGACACCTACCAAGACCTCATGTTCTGGAGCATTCTTGCATCTGAAAAAGATTTTGTGCACTATTGATATCTTTGAGGAATTTAAATACCTGTATCATTTGCACCCCTGCTTCTCCTTGCATCTAACATATGCATATTTATGTCCTCAAGACTCATTTCATAGGACTTTTGGTAATGGCACATCATTTTGGTAGTTTTTCTCTGGACTGCTTCCACCCTGTCCTTATCCATTTGGAAGTACAGCCTGCAGAACTGGAGGTCTCATCATATGTCTGTTGAAGCTATAGACATTTGGTAAGGTTCACATAAATTGGGATAGACACAAAGGGAGTGATGGAGGGATGGAGAAAACAACAGGTTGAGTAAGATCTGTGACAACACACTATCGGGCCGATTCTATAAAGTTTAACACGGGTTTGGCCGCGTGTTTTCGAGGGTTATCTATTACCCCTTATACTGTAAGGGGTTTAGCGGCTCGAAAATGTGCAGCCAAACCCCCTGAAAACTAATAGCAAATGCATGTTGATGAGGCTATTAGTCACCCAGCATTCTGTAAGTAAAATGTGTGGCCAATCCGCACATTTTATGCTCATAAATTAACGCTTGCCCAAGGACAGGCGTTAATTTATGAGCAGCCCGAAAAATGTACAGAAAAGCAGAAAATACTGCTTTTATGTACACCCCCCGACTTAATATCTTAGCAGTATTAAGTCGGTGGAACCAAAAATGTAAAAAAAAAAATGTAAAAAAAAAAAAAATGTGCCAGCCAGTCCAGTTAGGAGAACGGAAGCTCAATTTTACCGGCGTCCATTTTCCTAACCGATCACCGTCAGCGGGTTTGGAAAACCGATGCCACCTCTCCTGGGCCAAGGAGGCGCTAGGGGTGCATAATTGTCCCTAGCGCCTCCTTTTAGCATGACCCCCCATTTAAATATAGGATCGCGCACCCAGGAGAGGTGGCTGGGCCCGTGTTGGGAGAGCCGGCGCTCAACACGGAGCACCAGTTCTCCCGCGATCTTTACTGAATCGACCTGTATGCAGGCACAGATCTATTTCTGTTTTATTTATTAAAAGATTTAGATTCCACATTATCCACCATTCTAACTCCCTCTTCGGTTTATTGCCAGAATAAAGGAGCCACACAGTCCTCAGGGCAAATCTCACTGTCCCAGATTTCTAATTCTTCTCTAGGGATGTGCAGAGCAAAATTTTATGTTCATATTTTTTATGTCCGAAAGGGGGTCCCACTTGCGGCCAATATGGACATAAAAAAAATCCAATGAGTTGGGTATATGTACATATGTGCAAAAAAAAAATTTAAACCCCCTCACCCTCCTTAATCCCCCCCCCAGACTTACCACAACTCCCTGGTGATCGAGCGAGGAGTGAGGACGTCATTTCTGCAATCCTTGGCGAGAAGCATGTGACGTCGGTGGCACGTCGAGTGACGCGGCGTCACGTGATTCCCGGCTCGTTCGCGCCGGACGGCTCGTTTGGCCCAAAAAGAACTTTTGGCCAGCTTGGGGGGGCCTCCTGACCCCCCCAAGCTGGCCAAAAGTTCTTTTTGGGCCGAACGAGCCGTCCGGCGCGAACGAGCCGGGAATCACGTGGCGCCGACGTCACATGCTTCTCGCCAAGGATTGCAGAAATGGCGTCCTCACTCCTCGCTCCATCACCAGGGAGTTGTGGTAAGTCGGGGGGGGGGGGGGATTAAGGAGGGTGAGGGGGTTTATATTTTTATTTTGGCTCAACAATCGCGATTTCCCACATATCGAACATATCTATGTTCGATATGTGGGAAATCCGATCGTTTATGTCGAATCAATTTTTTAAGTAAAAAAAAAATATGAGTTGCGTTTTACTAATGCGGTCAATCCGAATGCACACCCCTATTCTTCTCTCTATTCAACACAATGTTAGCCACCGGGGTTTTGGGGTTCCACCAGCAGGGAGGAGGACAAGCCTCCGGCGCCCTAATGTGCATGATGGGTGAGGATCAATACACAGTCACTCAGGTCCCACTCAACCTGCAGATCTCATTCCAGTAGATCTTAGTAGGTTGGTTCTCTAATTCAGAAAGAGCAGGCAAAAATGCTTGAAGGGTTTATTTATTTATTTATTTAGCATTTTTATATACCGAAATTCATGTAGCAAAGTTACATATCAATTCGGTTTACATTGTTCAAATAAAAGTTTTACTGTAACTCAAAAAAACTTGATCAAAGACGAAATAGAAATTTCTTAATACAGGTGGAATGCAACTCCAGTTACCTTAGTCTCTTTCTCTGAGTCAATGACAGAAAAGTAGGAACACTTCTCTCCTCCAAAATATGGGCAGGAAGGTGATGGCAAAAGACTTCCTCACATCCAAGAATAAAGAAAAACTTCTCCAAACAGTTCTCACTTCTGGTATCTAGAGTCCCCATTTCAACTGGATGTAGGGCAAAGCAGGATCCTATCCTAATCCCCTCAGGCAGGGGATAAAAGCCCTCCTGAACTGGGAGCAGGGCTCAGAAAATAGTTAACTATTTATACCACTGTAAGAGGTGGCACTAGTAACTCGGGGTGAGATTTGTGCTGTGGGGTGGGTTCTGGGGAGCAATTTTACATGCACAGTCATACGTACGAACCGCACAGTTACCATCTGTGAAGATTTAATGTGATTTGGAGTGATGAAAGGTGAAAGAAGAGTAGATTTGTACCATGTTCTCTCTATCTAGCTTGATAACTGTGCTGTTCGTATGTATGTTAAACTGCTCTCCAAAACTCAATTCACCCCCATAATCCTCACCCCAAGTTCATAATGCCTCCTCTTACAGTGGTATAAAAAGTTCACAAATTAGTGAACCTCCACAGAGGCTCTTCCTCTCCCCTCCCCAAACTGGATTTGTGATAAATATCACAAATCCCATTTTGGCCACAACGCACAGCTATTGCAGGCCTAACACCAGGAAAAAAAGGTGTAGTTATTTCCGGCATTAAATCCCACATTAGCGTGCGTTTTGGTATCACACAGAATGCTAAACAGCCCTTATTTCCATTTACTCCTCCCACTTGAATACATTTTTCAGATTTGCATATGCATTTCGCAATGCAATATTTATTGCATGCATTATGGCGTTATCGCGGGCGTTAGGGCCCTAACACCCGCGATAGCGCCCTAACGCAATTTGATGAATGACCCCCCTAAGTAGGGAACATCCTAGGCCAGGGATGAGCAAACTGAGCTGCAGACCCCCTTCCATCCATGTAATTGATTGGGCCCCCTACGTTTGGTTACATCTTTTATGTATCCTGGATTCCTGGTCTGGTGTTAAAGTCTTTTACCAACCAATTAGCTCTTGAACCAGTTGCCAAGTAATGAGACAACCACACTGCCAGCCAGTGACTCAGACACACACTTTTGAGGTGGTGCTGCTTCACTTGTGCTCAGTGACTGCCCCCCCCCCCCCGACCCAGCATTGCTGCCTCATTATATAAAAGTTGATGCTTATTGCCAGCCCTTCCTCAGCCTGCAGCAGTCTTCTCTCTTTCCCATTCTCACTCCTTCTTGGCACCCTCACTCTCCAGAAGACTCACCATTTCCACAGTCATCTGCCCCCTCAAAAGTCAGCCCAGGCCACCTCAGACAGAAGTCTCACTAACCCTGCTCATTCTCTCCCTTTCTGACAGTGGTTTGCTCCACTTCTCAGGGCCTTCCCCGCTCCAGCACATTCTCATTGACTGTGTGCTACAGTCTGCTGCGTATGTGGTTCCCTAGGCTCTGCTCTGCCTACCTGCTCCTGGGGAAGTGAGGAGTAGAAGTGATCCATTCTGCCTGCTTCCTCAGGACTTTAAGAAAAAGAAAATTAAGCCATGGTCAACACTATAGCAGCTTGGCTTGATGCAGCCAAGATTGAGGAGAGCCTGGACCATGATAAAATAGTGCCAAATCAAATTCTGCTCTCCCACAACTTGGAGCTAGGGCAACTAGGTGTTGCGTTCGTGGCTGCTCTAAGCCCTCTCTCCACCCTCTCTACCTCTGTGGCGACTCCCTCCGGGCTTGATGGATGGCTTGCTGCCGCGGCGTCTCCATGCCGCTTCTCTCCGGCATACCCGGACCAGCTCGACGCTGCGGATCCACCATGTTCCTGATGATGTAGGGTGCGTGTGCGCACGCGTTCCGAAGTATGTACCAGCAAGGGCGCGAACCTCAGGGGCATCCCCCTGTATTGACGTCATCCACTTTCAACATAAAAGGGCTTCACTTTCGCTTACGATTTGAGCTAGCAAGGATGGATTCATAGCGGGGATTGTTTAGACCCGCTTGTCTCTCTAAGCTACTCTGCCTCCTTGGACTTACCAGAGGTACCCGCTCCTCGGGGGCCTCGCTCTCTTTTCTCTATTTCAGATTGCAGATAGGAACCGGTACTCGTTCCTCAAGGGCCCATGTTCCTGAATACTCTGAAGATTCTCTACTGCCTGGAAGCTATCGCAGATACAGACATTTGTGAGTTACTATTTCAGATTGCAGATAGGAACCGGTACTCGCTCCTCGAGGGCCCATGTTCCTGAATACTCTGAAGATTCTTTACTGCCTAGAAGCTATCACAGATACAGACATTCGTGAGTTACCACCGCTCTCTCAGAGCTTTCCCTGGAACCAGGTATTCGCTCCTCGAGGGCCTAACTCTTTCCAGCTACTGAGCATCTTTAAGAACATATGAGAGATTGTCATCTGTTACTGGCTATGTATACAGCATACCCTGTCTACTCACTATCTATAGTCTTTCTACAGCTCAGCATCCCTGGGATCGCAGTTCCAGTATCTGAGGACTTCAGCCCTGCCTGGCATATCAGCTCACTACTGCCACCTCTGGTGGTTCTACTAACCTGTTTAATAAAAGAACTATCTGTGTCTGTCTCCATACTCAAGCCTAGCCTGTGGTCCCTCTCTGGATATCCTACTGGGGGTGCTGTCATCTGCCATCGGCCCAAGGATTCACCTATTTACATTCCTTTCCAGCTGAGTACCCTCTCTAGCACTCCGCTGGTACAGATTGCCAACACAGCAGTCTATATCATAACAAGATTGCTAATTCCACCTATGGAGCATATCAGATTGCTAAACTCCTCCTTCCACGGGAGACAGTCCCTAACAGATTGCAACTCCGCATGGTGACTCATAACAGATTGCCAACTCCTTCCATTACAGGAGTATCCAGCAGCAGACTACAATAGATTGCTATCTCCTCTCCCTTGGAGGAGCAAAACCTAACAGACTGCTAACTCCTCCCACTTCAGGAGCTGAGCATAACTCCCATCTGCTTGCTCCTCCCATCAGCATAGCAGATTCTAACACTAGGACTGGTGCCAGAGTATTAGGCAGCTTAAGCCAAGTTTGCCACCCCCAGCCCCTCTGTACATACATACACACGCACATAATTATATTATGCCTTTGTAACAAAATTTAACATGAAAGGAACAAAGTACAGTCTTTTGAAGTAAAAATATCACAACATGTATACTATATTTGCATGCATTGATGTGGTGTCAACCAGAAAACCCTGCAAAAAATTTTAAAAGACACTTGCAACTCATATGGTATTAGGCCTATTTTAACACCTAGTGAGTGTGGGCTTAGCCCTCAGAAAGCCATGAGTAAACTAAATTACAATTACAATATAGTAAACCTCCCATACAGAAACAGCACTAACTGCTAGCAGTCAATCAGTAACAACCCCACTTATGAAAAGGCAGCACTGCAAGTCCTAAATTATCAATACACTTCCTATTAAGAAAACAGAACAAGCCAAGCTGCTATAGATCCCTACATAGCAACACCATAACAGATTATTTCACCTCTGTCTGAGACAGGCAGAACACAGTCAAACCCTCATCAAATACAGAATAAAAAGAGATAAAAAATGTGCAGACAAAAATTGAACTGGAAACAGTAACAAGCTAGACACCATATTCAAAAAACAGAAACATTACTATTCCTCATTAAACATCAAACAATAAAATGTAAGCATAAAACCATACTTTAAAAAATAACAAATATTTAAAAAAAATTGATGAATAGAAGATGCAATAAATAAAAACTCTAATTTAAAAAAAAATGAATGTTTTGAAATTTTTTTTGTTTGGGAGACACATCAAATAAATCGCAATAATTAAAATTAGTAAGGATACAAAAATATCCCATGCTCTCCATACCTGGGAATTTTGATTTCTAGTCATCCTATGAATGTTGTGAATTAGAAGGAGAAAGGAAATGTACAAGCTTTCACTTTCCTAACACACATACATAAACAAGCTCCTTCTATCTCTCTCACATACATAAGCAGGTTTCTTCTCATTTCCACTCTCTCGCAGACACACACTCCTCTCTCTCACACATACACACACAAGCAGGCTCTTTTTCCCTCTCTTTCTCTCTTTGTCTCTCTCTCTCTCTCTCACACACACACAAACACACACAAACACACACACACACAAACAGGCTCCTTCTCTGTCTCACACACACATACACACACACACACAAACAGGCTCCTTCTCTGTCTCACACACACATACACACAAGCAGGCTCCTTATCTTTCTCTCTCTCACACCCAGGTTCCTTCTCGCTTTCACACACACAAAAGCAGGTTTCTTTTCACTCACACATATAAGCAGGTTCCTTCTCACATACACACACAGCCTCATTTTTTATTCATCTACCAATGGCCTCTCTCATTTTCTTCTTTGGCTGCCACCAGCCAGGGCTCCGATGGCGGGCCAGAGCTCCTCATTTTCTTATTGGCTGCTGCCGGCCTGAGCTGAGATAGCAACCCGCAACCCGCAGCCTCTCATTTTCTTCTTTGGCCGCCGCCGGCCTGGGCTCCGACGGTGGTCCACAGCCTCTTGTTTTCTTCCTTGGCCACTGCTGGCCTGGGCTCCAACAGCAGCCCATGGCCTCTCATTTTCTCCTTTGGCCACTACCAGCTGAGGCTCTGGTGGCAGCCTGCAGCCTCTCTTACCAGTTTGTGCAGCATTGGCTGGGATCCAGCAGTGCCTTTTCTGGACTATTCAGCAGACCGCCGGGACACAATAATGGTCACACTACTTTTTATTACCATGTGACCAATTTGACCAACCCACTGGGAGATGCTCGATCCCCCAATAGGCCAATCCACCTTTGGGGGAGCTTGACCAATCCCAGTACTCTAAGTGGGAAAATCCTAGGGATAGTCCAAAAATGGCGAAAACTTCTTTCCAAAGATGGAAAAGGGAAAAATTAGTGGTAAGGGAATGCAGTACCCCTTACATAACTAAAAACAAACCACACATGAAATAATATAATAAGATCAAATAATGCAATAACATAGAGATGTCATAGTCAGGCATGATGGATTCTGGTATTTTCCCGAGCAGGGGAGGTAAAGAACTTCAAGGCTGAGCAAGACAAGGGGCCTTATTTTCTAAATGTATCGCACACAGTAAGGGGCGTTTCACACGCGAAATTTATTTATTTATTTATTTATTTATTTATTTATGGTTTTTATATACCGGGAGTTCCTGTATACAATACATATCACTCCGGTTCACAATTTAACAGTAATAACTACTGCCGGATGGCAGTTTACATGGAACAATCTTGGAACAAGTCAGAACACTTGATCTAAATGAATAAGGAAAGCAAGCTAAGCTCAACTTTAACTTTAAACATATAAATAAGGCAATTGATAATCTTGAATAAATAAGGCAGAGAACAATACATTAAACCAAAGGACAGGGGTTGTTATATCTTCTAGTTCTTAGCTCTCTGGGAATGCTTGCAGGAAGAGCCAAGTCTTGAGTTTCGCCTTAAAAGTAGTATGGCACGTCTCAAGGCGGAGGTCTGGTGGTAGAGAATTCCAGAGAGACGGGCCCGCAGTTGATAGAGCGCGTTTTCTCAGGGAGGATTTTGCAGGCTGGGTAGTCAGTCTGTTTTGGTATCCACTTCTAGTCGGCTTATCCGAGGTATGTAGTTGCAGCTTGAAGGTTAAGTTGAGTGGTGATATGCTATGTAGGGCCTTATGAATCATCATGCTGCTTTTGAACTGTATCCTATATTTAATGGGAAGTCAGTGGAGGTGCTGGAGGATAGGGGTGATGTGGTCTTTTTTTTTGGCGTTGGTGAGAATTCTTGCTGTGGCATTTAGGACCATCTGGAGTGGTTTGGTGGAGCAGGCGGGAAGTCCCAGCAGGAGTGCACGTGCGATAGCAAAATGGGGCGGAGTTGGCCCCGGAAGAGGAGGAGTCAGGGCATCACCGGGGCTCTGCGAAGACGCCATGGATGACGAAAAGGTAAGGCCCTTTTCGCGTCCGAGTTCACTCCCAATAGCTGCACCTCCTATGGTGGTGCTATTGGGTGCGAAACCGGCAGAGATCGCACCACGATGGTGCGATCGCTGCTGGCTAGCGCAGGCCCGCCCCCCGTTTCGGCCTCCCGCCCCTCATTCCCTAAAGTATCGCAGGCCTGCGATACTTTAGAAAATGAGGCCCAAGGTCTTGTACCTGGCCAGCCCCCTCCCCCTTGGGTTAAGCCCTCATGTTTTGGGGGCTGCCAGGCTTTTCCTGGAGTGGTAGCAGTCAGAGTAGGCCAGGGCTGGAGATGAGGCTGAGACTGGAAACAAGGAGAAGCTGGATATGAAGGTTGTATCTGGAGACACAGCTGAAACTGGAGGCAAGTGTTAGGATTTTGCATACTACACAGCTTTATCCTACCTCCTTGTCTCCTGCAATTATGCTTCCCCACCAGCAGAGGTTCTCAGTATGTCTTATCACTAGTCTTGCCAAGCTTCTCCTCACTGCCCTTGCCGCGCCCCAGTCCTAACTCTATGTAAACCTGTCTTGCTATAATACCTTGTCTTCTCATGGTGTCCTGGCTGTATGACCTGCCCCTTGTTCTTGCCTTGTGTCCTGTGTGCCTTCTGCCTTGCTTTTCCTTGTGGCCTTCTTGCCTTGTTCTCTGCCTTGAGGCCTCCAAGCCTACTCTGTCTATTGCCGTGTTGCCTTTGGGCTTACATGTTCTTTGTTCCCTTGTCTGCCTTGTCAGTCTTGGCCTGTCTGTTCTAGTATCCTGTCCAGTACTGCCTGTACCAGAGTCTGATCTTTACTTTGACTTAACTGTGTCTTGTCTAGTTCCAGGTCCTGCTTAGTATCCAGCCTTGCCTTGTCCTGTCAGCCAAGCCTGTCTGTCTTGTACTGCCTGCCAAGTCTACCCACCTTGTCCTGCAGCCAATCATGCCCCTGACTACAACTTCTTTCCAGCCTGCCTTGTCCAAGCCTTGCCTGTGTGGATTCACCACTATGATGTACTGCTGCCACAGAGACCTACTGGCTCCCAGAACCCAAGGGCCCAACTTGCGAAGGAGGAGGCTAGCTAGGCAGATGACCGGTCTTTGTCATGTTCTGAGTTTATAGTTTATTATAGTTTATAGTTTATTAGGTTTTTTATACTGCCGTATTGGCGTTAGCCTTCACAGCGGTTTACAATATACATATTAGAAATAATACAATAAATCAGTTCAATAAAAGATGACAGCTAAAATTAATTAAAAGCACGTAAAAGTATTTTAACTGTACAAGTAGAAATAAAGTTATAGATTGCTATTCCTCAGCGTGGTAGTCACACTGAGTCCTGCCTTTCAGTCCCATGCCAGTCTCAAGGTGGGGTTCCTGAACTCCGGGGCCCATAACAGCAAGAGATGGAAAGGGGGACACTGGTGGAAGAGAGAGCCCACTGGAACAGGGCCACAGAGAAAACTGGACAGAACTAGACAAGGACTAGACAAGGACAAGGACTATACAAACACAGGGAAACAGGAATCATGGCAAACAAAGATACATAAAGTAAAAGATAGGCAACATAAAAGGAGGCCAGGCAGCAACAAAGCAAGGTAGAGCTACAAGGCCCCATGGGCCTCAAGTCAAAATAAGACTAGACTAAAAGCCCCAATAGGCCATAAGATAAAGCAAAAAGGCCTAGGAGGCCACAGGGCAAGGTGAGAGGGCCAAGAAGACTGCAGGCCAAAGCAAGAAGGTCAAAAATGCCTCAGGGCAAGGAGGGTTGTTCAAGGAAGCCACCAAGCAAGGCAAGAAGGCCAGGGAGGCCACAAGACAAGACAGGGCAAGAAGGCCACAAAGCCCACACAGAAACAAAATAGAAGGGCCAGATCAAAGAGCTGAGGTGAATCAGAGATGAGGCGCCGAGTGCAGGGAAAGACAGGATTATATAGGGCTGGGCTTGCTGAGTCATGCGCTAGAGTGTGAGCCTTCCACCAGCAGAGGCTCATTAACTAAGCATTTTTCCTTAGACACAGAATGGGAGAAAAGTCTTAGTAAATCAGGCCTGCAGGTAGTTGTTCTGGATTCTATAATGTCTTTGATAGTCACATTTCACATTTATCAGGATACATTAAAAATCTTTTAGACTCCAGATCTTATAACTCTTGCTTATTTCTCAGAAACCGACTGCATTCCAGGCATCAGGATAAAAATCTTTTTTTAAATATTCATATTCCAGAAGTGTATTGTCTATCTGTCTTTTTCTGTCTGTCTCTAACAGGAATAACACCAGTAAAGTAATACTAGCTATCCCCACTGATTTAAAAGGAATAATCTTCTATAATCTTTTAGGAATTAATTTAGATTCAGTTCCCACAAATTGGGCTCCCAGCTGTTTAACCATTCTTATTTTCTTTATATGAAAAAAATGTATTCTATATATATATATGTATAACAATGGAAGCATAACTTCTTCAGAGATTTTCAAGTTATCATAAATTAATACTGAGTTCTGAGCTTATGTTGATTGTACCTAGACTTTTAAGTCCTTTTGGGTTTTATACTATAAAACAAGATTATTTTCCAGTCAATCAATTCAGCTGTCAGTCCTCACATTCACTGCTTGCATTTTATTAAGCTGCTTCTTGATATTCCCATCCCTGCTTATGATGGAATCCATCAAGGATTTTAGAGTAATTGGAGCAGATATGAGAGAGACCTCTAACAGATCCCAATATAATCTCTATCTTCTTTTCCCACTCAAGACCCATTCTTAGATACTGCTGGCGCTCTTTCTCCAACTAGACCATTCAGGTAAGATTTCCTTGGCACCTGAGCTTATAATATGAGGAAGGACTCTACAAGTTATCCAAAGAAAAAACCTAAACTTCTCTTAGTCATATATCCACAAAGAAACAATTTTTGTCCAGAAAGAAGCAGAATCACAGCTCTGCCATCATGACCATCTTGTTCCTCACCACTTTGAGAAATTATTTAGAAACATAGACACACAATGGCAGAAAAGGACTATAGCCCTATCTAGCCTACCCGTCCACACCAATTATTCATCTTTATCATCCCCACCACTCCCTCAGAGATCGTCTTTGTTTATTCCATTTTTTTTAATTCAGAGACTGTCCTTGTCTCTATCACCTCCTCTATTGAGACCATTCCCTGGCTGTGTGCAAAATCATTTAGGGCCACAGAGCTTAGACTTACTTCAAAGGCCCTATAAGGTTAGGCTTAGGGTTATCTATACATTCAAGAATGAAATAATCCTATTGCTCAAACCAGTTCTCACATAAAATGGTATGCACATGTTTTGGACTGGATTAAAAGCACATAACTGTACTCAGACCCCACAAAGACAGATAGAAAAGAACTAGATGGGCTAATCATGGGATTTTTTGAAATGGACTCTTGTTCTTAACAAACACAGATATAGAATTTCTAATTGCAAACTTTCCAGAATATCCTGCATATTATATGATACCTAATATTCAAAAAACCTTGATTAATCCTCTAGGGAGATTGATTTTGTCAGGGACAGGGTCTATGAATCAGCCCGCTACTCACTTCTTGGACCATTCCAACAAGGGAGCTAAACTGAGAGATAGTACAGATGTTTTAGAAAGATTGAATGACATAAAATGTAAATCAGATCAGATTTGTGTGCCTGCAAGTTTCAGGAATGGTAGAGGATTGTTTGCATTATAGGAAAGTTAGGATTTCTGGATAATGATTTTCCAAAGTTAAACAAGATGTTATGCACACTTACTAAGTTTCTATTAAAGCACATTTTTTCAACTTTGACAAAATGTTTCTACTTATAATAAAATGGTGCTTCTGTGGGCGGTAACATTCACCTGCCTCATATACAAATATAAACATATACAGTATACTATATGTGTTCTAGTGGGCACAATATGCTTTGAAAAAAGTATTCAGAATATGTAAACAAAGGGTAGATTAACTGCCCATAAAGCCCTTACATTATGTAAAAATGAACTATAAACATCAAAGCCAGAGGTCTGGTCAAAGACATCCAAAAGGTGGGAAAGAAGGGAGAAGTGTTGATTATTGGAGATTTTAATCTGCTAGCAAAGACTGGAGAATCCTTCTGCTGAATCTACCAGAAGTAGAGAGATAATGGATTCCCTGTAAGAGGCTCTGTTCACACAAATGGTAAATGTTGCGCTGGTGGTGAACCCTTGGTTCACCACCAGCGCAACCTTGGTTCACCACCAGCAAGCCCCACGGGTTCCCACCATCGGAAGGCAGAGCAGATTAGGAGACAGAGGCCAACTGGAGCTCACCAATAGCAGCCCACATTCCCCGCAGATTGAGCCCTTGGGTGTCGAGGCTGGCTGGACTTAAGTGGGCCTCCGTCAGATGAATCCTAGTGGATGTTGTAGCAGGTAGCCAGGGACCAGCAGTGGTATTGGAGGGACCGAAGCAGGTCCAGACAAGGCAAGGATCCAGAGACCCATGTGCCAAGGATGGGCCAGGAACAAGAACAGGTGATGTCCGGGTAGTAGAAGGGCTGAGCCTAAGAGGGCCAAGTCCAGGGGGATACCGAAAGCATAGTCGAAAGCAGGCTGGAGTCAGAGCAGGCAACAGAGCTAGTCAAGATGCAGAGTTCCAACAAAGCAAGGGTCAAAACCAGTAATCAGTCCTGAGTGTAGTTCCAATGAAGCAAGAGTCAAAGCCAGTAGTCAGTCCTGAGCATAGTTCCAGTGAAGCAAGGGTCAAAGTCAGTAAGCAGTCCTAAGCATAGTTCCAACGAAGCAAGGGTCAAAGGCAGTAATCAGTCCTGAGCTTAGTTCCAAAAAAACAAGGGTCAAAGCCAGTAGTCAGTCCAGAACATGGTCCAATGAAGCAAGGGTTAAAGCCAGTAGTCAGTCCAAGCAAGGCTAGGGAGTAACCAGGAATAGAATCAGGAACAAGGACCAGGAGCGAAGTCAGGAACAGGAACCAGGAATGAAGACAGGAACTAGGACGAGCAACGAGCACACAAGAAGCATGAAGACCTGTTGCCAAGGCACGGAACGAGTGGCGGGCCCTGCTTTAAAAAGCAGGTCCTGATGATGTCATCATCTAGAGCTGTGGGTTGGTTTCCTACCATGGCCCCTTTAAATGCCGGCAAGGCGCGTGAACCTTGCCGGCACTGGACAGGGGCGTCTCCCCGCGGCACATGTGGGGAGACCCACCGGGAGCCGGGGAGGTCCGCAGAGGAGCCAGGAACGGTCGAAGAGGCAACAGGGGTGTGGGAGCGCAGATGGCTGTCTACTGTTGCCAGTGAGGATGGCCCAGGTCCAGGAGCAGGCCTGGTCATGGGCCTGCCGCGGGCAGGACACATAACAGTAATGGAACCCATGAGGGAGGGAGCTATACTGGACCTAGTGCTCATTAATGGCGATAATGTCTCTAATGTCTGGGTTGGTGCCCACCTCGGCACCAGAGATCATTAAATGGTATGCTTTGATATCGCAATTAGGATACAGAGAAATCACACAAAGACCCAAGTTTTGAATTTCAAAAATACGGACTATGTCTAAATGAGAATGTACCTGGAGATAGAACTAGAAGACTGGGAGAAAATGAGAGAAGTGGAACAATAGTGGGCTAAACTAAAAGGAGCAATTACAAAGGCAACAAATCTATATGTTAGAAAAGTAAACAAAGGTAAGAGAATTAAGAAACCGATCTAGGTCTCAAAGGAGGTGGCTGATGAAATAAAAGCAAAAAGAACAGCGTTCAAGAAATATAAAGGATCCCAAAAAGAGGAACACAGGGAAGAATATCTGGTGAAAATGAAGGAGACTAAAAAAGAAATCAAGAAAGAAAAACCCAAGTGGAAGAAAGGATTGCCAAAGAGGTAAAGCAATGTGACAAAACATTTTTCAGATACATCAGAGAAAGGAGAAAGGTCCAAAGTGGTATAGTGAAATTGAAAGGTGACAAGGATCAATGTGTGGAGAGAGGTGAAGAAATGGCAGAAATATTAAACAAATACTTCACTAAAGAAGACCATGGAGAAGGACTGTCGCTAGTTAACAAGACTGTGGATAGGGGTGGAGTAGATGAAACTCTGTTTACAGAAGATAATGTAAGGGAAGAGCTAGGAAAACTGAAAGTGGACAAAGCAAATGGGCTTGATGAGGTTCATCACAAGATACTGAGGGAGCTCAGAGATGAGCTGGTGGGTCCACTGCATGACCTGTTCAATAGATCCCTGGAAACTGGAATGGTGCCGAGTGTTTGGAGAAGAGTGATGGTGGTTCCGCTTCACAGGAGTGGGAGCAGAGAGGAGGCTGGAAACTACAGGCTGGTTAGCATCACCTCGGTGATAGGAAAATTATTGGAGTCTCTGCTGAAGGAAAGGATTGTGAACTATCTACAGTCAGGAGGATTGCTGAACCCGAGGCAACATGGATTCACCAGGAATGGTCCTGTCAGACAAATCTGATTGATTTTTTTGATTGGGTGACTAAAGAATTGGATCCAGTAAGAGCACTCGATGTGATCCACTTGGACTATATTAAAGATACGATCCCGCATAGGAGGCTTGTGAATAAAATGAGAAGCTCAGGATTGAACGCCAAGGAGATGGCATGGATTACAAACTGGTTGAAGGATAGAAGACAGCGTGTGATGGTAAATGGAACCTACTCTGAAGAGAGAACGGTGTTAAGCGGAGTTCTGCAAGGATCGGTGTTGGGACCAGTCCTGTTCAATATCTTTGTGAGGGATATTGTGGAAGGGATAGAAGGTAAAGTTTGTCTATTTGCGGATGATGCTATGATCTGCAACAGAGTGGACATGCCAGAAGGAGTAGAGAGAATGAGACATGATTTGAGGAAGCTTGAATGGTGGTTGAAAATATGGCAGCTGGGATTTGATGCCAAGAAGTGCAGAGTTATGCATCGCCATCTAGAGTGTGGTAATCCAAAAGAGCTGCATGTGATGGGAAGTGAAGGACTGTTGAGCACGGAGCAAGAGAGGGACCTTGGGGTGATAGGGGCTAGAGATCTGAAGACGCTGAAGCAATGTGACAAGGCAATAGCTAAAGCCAAGAGAGGAATAACCAGTAAGGAAAAGGAGGTGATTTCTTTCTTTGTCTCCCTCAGTTTCACTAGGTATTCTTCCCTGTGTTCCTCTTTTTGGGATCCTTTATACTCCCTAAACACTGTTCTTTTTGCCTTTATTTTTTCAGCTACCTCTTTTGAGAACCAATTTCTTTCTCCTCTTACTTGTGCTTACTTTTCTAACATATAGATTTGTTACCTTTATAATAGCTTCTTTTAATTTGACTCACTGTTGTTGCACCTCACCCATTGTCTTCCAGTCCTCTAGTTCTTCCTCCAGGATCATCCCCATTTCTACCAAGTCCGTGTTTCTGAAATTCAAAACTCAGGTCTTTGTGCGTCTTTCTCGCACCTTATTTGTGATATCAAACCATACCGTCTGATGATCGCTGGTGCTCATATGGGCACCTACTCAGAGAGTAGAAACATTATCCCCATTTGTGAGCACCAGGTCGAGTATCAAACCCTCCCTCATGGGCTCCATTATCATTTGTTTGAGCAGAGCTCTTTGAAGGGCATCCACTATCTCTCTACTTTTTTCAGATTTCACAGAAGGGATTCTCCAATCTACATTGGGCAGGTTAAAATCTGGCTTAGACGCCGACAAGAAGGAAAGGCGACAAGGTTTGCAATGAAACAAGTGGATATGATGAGTATACCCTTTCAGTGAATAGTACGGAAGTACTCGTGTATGGCACAGTCCCTGAAGCAGCAATAGCGAAACGTACGTCGGACTGGATCCAAGGACCAACTGTCTTCTGAGTGAAATAATCTCTGGGAGCGCTTTTGCGCCATTTGAGAGCTGGAAAAAGCTACACACAAGGAAGGTATCATTCCACATTCATTCTAAAGAAAGAAAAAAAGAAAAAATACTAAAGAAAAATTCATAAAAATAAGAAGTATTTAGCAATAAAGGACATGGACCTATGATTAAATATGACCCGAGGTGGCAATATATAAAGCGAAGATGCTTGTATGCCCATGGGTATTATGATGGTCCTCTACATAAAGTTATATATATGAAATGTTGTACATTGAAATATTGCACATTGAAGAAGAAATTGGGAGTTCATAACGTTTTAGAGTGAGTGGCAGATTAAAATCTCCAATTAGCAACTCTTCTCCCTTTTTTCCCACCTTTTGTATGTCTTTGACCAGATCTTTGTCCAGTTCTTCTCTCTGAATCGGAAACTTGTAGACCACACCGATGTAAATGGAAGCACCATCTTCTTGTTTTAGGACAGCCCATAATGCTTCTTCCCAACCAAACGTCCCTTGCATTTTAGTTAGTTGGATATTGTTTTTGACCTAAAGCACAACTCCTCCTCCTTTTCTGTTCTCTCTATCCTTCCTTAATAAATTATAGCCCATGATGCCCATATTCCAATCATGAGACTCCATGAACCATGTCTCTGAAACAGCACAGCAATGATGTCCAAGTCTTCTTCTACCATTAGAGATTGCAGGTCTGGGATTTTATTGCCCAGACTTCAAGCATTTGTGCTCATAGCTTTCCGCCTTCTCTCCCTTGACTTGCTGCTCTTTTAGGATATATTATCAACTCTATTCAGCAGAATTTTGTTGGTTTCTTCCCCCACTTCTTGGAGATGTCAGGGGTGACATTCCAATTTTTTTTCTGCCATCTCTGCCTTCTAGTTTAAATGTCTTATGACATACAATTTGAATTTTTCACTTAGGATCCTTTTTCCTGCCACAGACAGATGTAAGCCATCTTTGACATAGAGCCTTTTACTGTTCCATACCTGGCCCCAGTCCCCAATATATCCAAATTATTCTTCCTTACACCATGTTTTGAGCCATGCATTGAAGTTATCAATCTGGCTTAGCCTCTCCTTCCTCTTTCCATGAACAGGTAACACTTCTGAAAAGGCAATAGTTTTTGCCATATGCCTAATCCAGTGGCATAACCAGAACTGATTTTTTGGGTGGGCACAAGTTTAACATGGGTGAGCTATAGACTTGCAGGTCTGAGACCAACTAGTTGTATTATTATTGATAAATAATGCTGTATACTGCACCCTACAATGGTTTTAAGTTGTTTGCAACAGCCATTATATATCATGTGTGAAACTTTAAAACATTTTACCTCAATTATTTCAAGCACTTACCGAATTAAAAATTCCTTATTAATCTGCATTAATTTATTTTATATTTATTGCAGTTTATAAATGCCCAAGTATTTCATGTAAAAAGCAAAGAAAACAAACAGATTCAATCATTCATGCAATAAAACAAAAATGAATGTATTATTTCATGAATCTTCTTTGCAGAAAGCCAGAAATCATCATAACTACAATAAAATATCATTAATCATCAGATCAGGTGCAGAGTAGAGCTAGGACAATTCACATTGCAGCCAACATGAAAAACAAAATATTCAAATTCTGGTGTCACCTCAGCAAAAAATATCCCTCTGTTGCTATTTTTTGAAATAACACAAACTCCTGCAAAGAGACATCTAGAACCTTGCTATACTTTACAGTCACAGCATTGACTCTCGGGATTCAAATTGTTGTGGAGGTGGCCCCCTGGCCCGAGGTGGTGTTGGTCCCCACTGTCGGGAGGCGAGGTCAAGTGGGAAGCGGAGGCCGACTGGAGTTTTGCCAATACCAGCCCTCGTTCCTCGCAGGTTGAGCCCTGGGTACCGGGGCCAGCTGGACTTACGTGGGTCTCCATGTGGTTGATCCCGGAGAAGATGTCCAGAGGCAGAGTGCCAGGTGGCAGCGGAGATGAAGTATTCCGGAAGGATAAAGTGAAAATCGAGATTGGGTCCAGATGAAGGATCGAGGCTGGTGGCTAGAGGCAAGGTCAGATCCAAGCAAAGGGCTGAAGGCAGGCAGCAAGAGGTGAGGTCAAATCCGAGCAAAGGGTCGAAGCCAAGGAAGTCCGTCAGAAGGTAAGCAGAAACAGGAAAAGGAGTGGAGCAGGAACTGAAGCTGGAACAAGTACTAGATCAGGAACAGGTACTGGAACAGGAGCTGGAACTGGAACAGGTACTAGAACAGGAACTGGAACTGGAGCAGGAGTAGCAACAAAGCGCATGACAGGAAAGCGTGGAGACCTATTGCCAAGGCAGGTTCTGAACGTCTGAGCCTGCCTTATATAATGGAATTGGTTGAAGTCATCATCTGGGGCCACGGGAGGCTTTTCCGCCATGGCCCCTTTAAAGCCCAGAGAGGTGTGCGAATGTGCGCCTAAGGCCAACAGGCCAGGGAAGAGGAAGTGGCGGCGCTTCCCTGCAGCACACATGGGGAGGCCCTGTCGGCCCCAGAGGAGGCCGCGGTGGCACAGGAGGATCCTGGGAACATGGAGGGAGCATGTGTGCATAGGCAACTGCCCACCGCCACCAAGGAGGTTGGGTCAGCTCTGGGGACCCGGTGTCAGGGGTGAGTGAGCCCAGCCGCGGGCCTGCCACGGCCAGGGAGCGCAACACAGATAACAGCAATCTTATGAAAAAGCAGCAAAGCAAATACTAAACCAGGCCCTAGAACATTCTCACCCAGGAAGTCATACACATTCAAGTTCCCATTCTCACCCACATACACATTCACGCTTCCATTCTCACCCACATACACACATTCAAGCTCCCATTCTCACCCACACACATGCAGGGCCTTTTCATTAGGTACAGCCAAAGTCCTATTTCTGCCGCCGCGGGGATGAGCTCCCATGGCAGCATTGTTTATTTATTTTATTTATTTAAAAGTTTTTATATACCGCACAATGGATAAATATATATCCGTCTAGGCGGTTTACAAGTGGTCAAAGCACATACATAGTGCCCTTCACTTTACCAATTTAGGGATGGGATCCCAAGATGGCCTTGCTTCTTTTGTTGTGCCCGTCGCTGTCTGACGTCTCTGCTCCGCCCACCTTACCTCGTTGGCGACTCCCTTCGGGGTTGATGGAAGGCTAGCTGCTGCGGCATCTCCAGGCCGTTCTCCTCCGGCGTTCCCGGACCGGCTCGACGCTGCAAGCCGCCATGTTGACCAGATGCCTAAGGGCGCGTGCGCGCCCGCAGCCTATGTACCAGCATTGGCGCGAACCTCAGGGGCATCCCCCTGAGATGACGTCACCAGCTCCAGATATTTAAGGTCTCAGTTTTCGCTAACAAGATGAGTTAGCAAGGGTTCACTTCCTCCTGGCCGCTGCGGATGGGATTTGCTCTCCGCAACTCTAGCTACTCTGCCTTCTCAGACTTCACTAGAGGTACCTGCTCCTCGGGGGCCTCGCTCTCTCCTTTTCTTTTCAGGTCACAGTCCGGAACCAGTACTCGCTCCTCGAGGGCCCACGTCCCGGACTTGCTCCTGGATATCACTTCTGCTAAGAAGTCATCGCTGCTTACAACATCAGTGAGTTTCTATCTATCTTTCAGAGCTTTCCCTGGGTCCAGGTACTCGTTCCTCAAGGGCCTAATGGATACCATCTCCTGGGCTGCCTCAAGAGACTATTGTGTGAGTGTTACCATCAAGGACTTGTTCCAGAACTCTGCATATACTACCTACTCACTTTCTTAGTTTCTCTACAGCTCAACCACCCTGGGATCGTTGTTCCAATACCTGAGGGACTTCAGCCAGCTGGGTGCTTCCAGCTCACTATTGCCACCTTTGGTGGTTTAATATATTGCTTCAAAAAGTCTTGGTTGCTTAATATCTGTGAGTCTGTATCTATCTCTCAGAGCGTTCCCTGGAACCAGGTACTCGCTCCTCGAGGGCCTAATGCATTCCAACTCCTGGGCTTCCTTAAGAGACTATTGTGGGAGTGTTACCATCTAGGACTTGTTCCTGAATGCTGCATGCTTTGCCTACTCACTTTCTTAGTTTCTCTACAGCTCAGCCACCTTGGGATCACTATTCCAGCACCTGAGGGACTACAGCCCAGCCGGGCGCTTCCAGCTCACTACTGCCACCTCTGGTGGTTTACTACATTGTCTAATAAAAGAACTAGTGTGTGTCTGTCTCCTATACTAAGCCTGACCAGTGGTCCCTCTCGGGATTTCCCCTGAGGATGTGGTCACCTGCCACTGGTCCAAGGATCCACCCACAACTATTCTAATAACTACAGAACTTTGTTAACAGAGCTTTCTAACAGATTGTTAACTCAGCAACTCCGCTCACAACAGATTACTAACTCCTCCCAGCTTTCATTACAGAGCTTTGTCAACAGAGCATAATGACATCTTTTGAGGCCCTCTTCTTCACCGTTGCAGGGATGGGATCCCACAGCGGTCTTTCTTCCTCTGCGGCCCTCTTCTTCAACGTTGTGGAATGGGATCCCACAGCGGCCTTCCTTATTCTGAGGCCCTCCTCTTTGCTGTTGCAAGGATGGGATCCCAATCCAGCATTTCTCCAACAGGGGACCCCGGGACTTACGCGAGTCCCGGGGTCTGCGCGCGCCGGTAGGCCTATTGAACATAGGCCTACCGGCGCGCAGGGCCCTGCTCGCCTAAATCCGCACGGATTTAGGCGGATTTAGGCGAGCAGGGCTCTGAAAATCCGCCCTATTGGGTTTCTTCCTTCCTTTCAGATACCACTTCAGTATCCATTGGTAGAGCTTCTTTATTTCCAATACATAGATGGAATTTTGTACTTGGATCACTTGAGAAAATGGGTGTCTGTATCACAGGTCTTAACCTACCACAGCCCACTGTAATCCATTTATTCTTGGGTTTCTGGATGTTCTGTGCAAGTGGTTGAGGACATTTGGATTGCACAATTGAGAAAAATGGATATCTTTGGGACACAGGTCGTATCCAACCCAAGCCCACTGTAAACCACTTGTTTCTGGAATTCTGAATCTTTTGTGGTAGTGGGAGAAGATTACCTGAATTCTGTAAAATGAGTGAGGCTTCCTTGGTGGTTGTTAATTCCTTTTTCTTTTTGCAGCTAGTACAGCTTTAAGGTGAGTCAACTCAGTGGCGTAGCCATGGGTGGGCCTGGGTGGGTCATGGCCCAACCAGTTTGTGCTCAGGTCCATCCACTTAGAGTTACCAGGTGCCTGAGAAGAAAAGCCTGTTACAGGGCCATCACAGAGCTCATCCCGCATGGCCCGAGTCCTGACCTGACCTTCCCAGGGCTGTCGTGAGGCTCATCCCACGTGGCCCGAGAAAAGAGACTTGATAGTGCAGGGCCATCGCAGAGCTCATCCTGCATAGCCCATAAAGAAAGGCCTGACCGTTGCAGGGCCGTTGCAGAGCTCATCCCACACAGCCCGAGAAGAGAGGCCTGACCATTGCAGGGCCATCACGGAGCTTATCCTGCATGGCCTGAGAAGAGTGGCGTGACTTTCTTAGTGCCGTCGTGGAGCTCAACAAGCATAGCCAGAAAAGAGGCCTTGAAGCAAGAAGGCACAGAAGAGAGGGAGAGGCCCTGATAAAGTGTGGGATTGTGTGTTTGTGTATGTATGGGAGACACACACAGAATGGGAGTGAGAAGCATGTGCATGTGCGAAAGAGCATGGGAGTGAAAAGTTGGAGAGTGTGTGTATGTGTGTGTGTGTGTGTGTGTGAGAGAGAGAAAGAGCATGAGAGTGAGAAGCCTTTGTATGTATGGTTGAGAGAGTCCATGGAAGTGAGAAGTCTGTGTGTGTATGTGCAGGGGGTGATTTGTGTGTGTATGTGCAGGGGGGGATTTGTGTGTGTGTGTGTGTGTGAAAGAGAACATGAGAGTGAGAAGCCTGTGTGTGTGTGTGCTGTGTAAGAGAGAGCATGGGAGTGAGAAGTGTGTGTGTGTGTGTGTAAGAAAGAGAACATAGGAGTGAGAAACCTGTCTGTGTAAGTATGAGAGAGAGAACATGGGAATGAGAAGCCTGTGGGTATATGTGCCGGGGGGGGGGGGATGTGTGTGTGTGTGTGTGTGTGTCTAAAAGAAAGCATGGGAGTGAGAAGCCTGTGTGTGGCTGTTGTGTAAGAGAGAACATGGAAGTAAGAAGCCTGTGTGTCTATGAGAGAAATCATGGGAGTGAGAAGCCTGAGTGTGCGTGTGTGTGCATGAAAGACAGCATGGGAGTGAGAAGCCTGTTTATATATGTATGAGAGATCACATGGGAGAGAGAAGCCTGTGAGTGTGTGTGTGTGTGTGTTTGTGTGTGTGTGTGTGTTTATGAGAAAGAGCATGGGACTGAGAGAAGGCTCTGTATGACTGTATGAAAGAGAAGCATGTGTGTGTGTGTGAAAGAGCATGGGTGTGAGAAACCAGTGTGTGTGTGTGTGTGTGTATGTATGAGAGAGAGCATGAGAAGTCTCTGAATGTATATATGAGAGACAGCATGGGATTGATAAGCCTGTGTATGTTTGTATGAGAGAGAGCATTGGAGTATGAAGTCTTTGTGTGTCTATGTGTGGGGGATTTGTGTGTGTGTTGTGTAAGAGAGAGAATGGAAGTGAGAAGCCCTTGTGTGTGTGTGTGTGTGTGTGTGTGTGTGTGTGTGTTTATGAAGAGAACATGGGAGTAAGAAGTCTGTGTGTATGAGAGAGCATGGGAGTGAGAAGCCTGTGTGTGTGTGTGTGTGTGTGTATGAGAGAGCATGGGAGTGAGAAGCCTGTCTGTGTATGTGTGTGTGAGAGAGACAGAGCGCATGGGAGTGAGAAGCCTGTGTGTGTGTGTGTGTGTGTGTATGAGAGAAAGCATGGGAGTGAAAAGCCTGGGTATGTGTATTGTGTTGTGTAAGAGATAGCATGGGAGTGAGAAGCCTGTGTATGTGTGAGTATATGAAAGAGAGCATGGGAGTGAGAAGCCTGTCTATGTGTATATGAGAGACAGCATGGGAATGAGATTACTGTGTATGTGTGTGTGTATGAAAGAGAGCATAGGAGTGAGAAGCCTATCTGTGTATGTATGAGAGAGAACATGAGAGTGAGAAGCCTGTGTGTGTGTGTGTGTGTATGAGAGAGAGAGCATAGACGTGAGAAACCTGTCTGTGTATGTATGAGAGAGAGCATGGGAGTGAGAAGCCTGTCTGTATGTGTATGAGAGAAAGCATGGGAGGGAAAAGCCTGGGTGTGTGTGTTGTGTTGAGTGAGAAATAGCATGGGAGTGAGAAACCTGTGTATGTGTGAGTATATGAAAGAGAGCATGGGAGTGAGAAGTCTGTCTATATGTGTATGAGAGACAGCATGGAAGTGAGAATAGTGTGTGTGTGTGTGTATGAAAGACAGCATAGGAGTGAAAAGCCTGTCTGTGTATGTATGAGAGAGAGCATGGGAGTGAGAAGCCTGTATGTGTATGTATGAGAGAGAGCATATGGGTGTGAGAGACAGTTGGTGTAAGAGAGAACATGTAGGAGTGGAAGCCTGTATGAGGGAGAGAGCATATAAGTGTTAGATCCTGTGTGTATGTGTGGGAGTAGAAACCTTTGTGTAGTAGTGGGAATCTCTGTGTGGGTGTGGGAACTTGGGTAAAAGAGAGTGTGTGGGAGTGGGAGCCTGTGTGTATGAGACAGAGCATGAGAGAAATCATGTATGTATAAGAAAGAGCCTGTTTGTGTTTCTCAGGGAGAAAGGAAAAAGCAGGAGGAGAGAGAAGAAATAGAAATATAAAAGAGCTCCTGAAAAAGGAATTAGGAAAAGAAAAAAGATACTGGGACCAACTGATTAGAAAAATAAGATCAGAAACAAAGGTAAAATTATATATATATTGACTTTCATCAATTGGAATATACCATCTTTGCCTGGGATTGTGCATTTCTTATATATTTGTTTTTTTGCTTTTTCTTCAGTATTCCAGTGTTCACAGGAACTGGTTTATTGGGCTTTTTTTTTAAATCTTATCTACATGTTTCTAATTTGTAGTCCCTTATTCTGTATTAAGTAAGGGTTGGTCTGCACTCTTCATGTGTGACAGTGGTGTAGTATTTCGGCTAGTGTGTAGTTCTTTTGTAGGGATTTATAGCAGTCCAGCTTGTTATTTGCCCAATAGGTGGTGTATTAGTGTTCTAGGGCCTGGTGTAATGTTTGCCTTGCTGCCTTTTCATAAATAAGGTTACTGCTGTTTGAATCCTGAGAGTTACTGCTGTTATGGTATGGTATGTTATGGCAAGGTTCTAGGTGGCTTTTTATTATATTTTTCTAAGGGTTTGTGTTACTTCACAATGTTTGGCATTAGAAGAAGTTTATTTTACTGTCGCTGAGGTGACACCAAAATTTGAATATTTGTTTTGCATGTTGGGTTGTAATATGAAGTGTTCTAGTTCTGTTGTGTGTCCATTGTAAATCTTAAGTTCTTATAATTATTGCTGTTTTATTGTAGTTGTGATATACTCTGCATTTTTGGAAAGAGTATTCATAAAGGAATGCATTAATATTTGTTTTATTACATGACTGAATCTGATGTCTTTGTTAAGTGTTCTTTGTTTAATTTTTTACATGATATTGTGTATTTATAAACTACAAATATAAAATAAATTAATACAGATTAATAAGGCATTTTTAATGTTGGTAAGTGCTTGAAATAATAGAAAGACAATTTTTTTTTTAATTTATACTTTATTGAAAATTTTTGTATACATTTTCCATAAGAAATACAATTTTTTTTAAGCATCACTCATGATGGATGATGGCTGTTGCAGACTGCTTAGAAATCTATTGTCAGGTGCATTCTAAGGCATTGTTTATCAATAAGATTACAACTAGTAAGGCTTAGACCTGTATGCCTACTGCCCATCCATGTTAACCTTAGCCCCCCCGCCAAAAAAAAAAAAAATTCAGTTCTGGCTGCATCACTGAATCAACTTTTCTCCATTGAAGAGAGCTGTGAACAAATGGGGCAAGTCCTAAGTTTCCAGATCATTTGCCTCAAGATAAAAGCACCACATTGAATAATAGTCATTTTGTTCAATTGATTTGATAGAGAACTCCTTTTTATTGAATGAGAAGGTTATTTTCTTACCAATTTCTGCAATTATCTACCCCAGAAAGACTATATTAGAAGAGCAAGCTCTGGGATGGGTGGGTAGACGGGTGGGTAGGGAGGGAGAGAGGGCTTCTGACAGTTGAGATTATTAGTAATCAAATCAGTGAGCAAAACAGCAGAGATAAAAAGCAATACATATTGGGAAAAATATAGCATCTGAATATAACTTGGGTTTGAAAGGTACTTAAATAAAAAATCCAAGCATTGTAAATTATATAGCTAATAACAGAAACATGAAATGAGAATTTGATTTAGCTTTGGAGGCTGAAAACTATGATATTTATTTTTATATTGAAAGAAAAATATTTAGAAAATCTCTCTCAGTCTCATATGTACTTCCAGGAACCATTAATTAGTTTTCCTTATGTGTAGAACTAAGCATTGCAATGGAATTGGAATAAAATAATGGAATAGACCATCTTTGGTCATACCAGTGCAACAGATGTAGCATATTCATCTGCTTTTGCCATATTTGCTGACATCATAAAGCTACACTGACAGATCCAGACAAACAAAAACTACCTGAAGCAGCTGTTGAGAGGCCAACGTACTAACTTCTGGCATTTTCTGTGAGTTAGTGGCCATTTTGCTTGCAATTTTGCTAATGAGCTTGGGGCCCATTAGCAAATGTAGCAAAATCGTGAGTGAAATGTTTTGCTTGTTGCCAGGGACTTTGTGCATTACCAGCCATAGCAATGTGAAAACCTGTCCTGGGATCTGCAAACCAATACACAGATTTAAAGGAGCCTCGCAGTCCATGTAAGCACTCTCTGCCACTGGGTTCATGGTAGCTCTCCACTCTGACCCCCTTGCCCCTCACAGGCCAGAAATTTTATTTATTTATTTAAAATTCTTTATATACCGCTTATATTCATATAGTTTTACAATTATTTCTGTGTAGGAATCCATAACAGCTTGGCTTTTTCTGTTTTCCTAATTGGAGGTGTATTGATATTTAGGGCCTGGTTTAATATTTGTAGTATTACCTTTTTATAGGTAGAGTTGTTCCATTTGAGTGCATTCCATAATGCAGGTGTAACTTTGTGAGGATTAGTTTGTGTGCATTATTGCAGATCCTGTTAGGTGTTAGGTGCTATATTTCTGTTTCCATTTCTCCAGTTTAGTACTGCATGCAAAGTGGCTTTTTTGGGTTTCCATTCCAGTTTAGAGATGAGCTTCGTTTTTCTGTGTCGGGTCGGGTTTCGGTTCGGGCACTTCATGGGAAAATTTAATTTTCCCGCGGTTCGTTTTTCGGTGGTACGAATCGGGAAAAATGAATTGGGAAAACGAATCGAAAAAAAAAAATGAATCAGAAAAAAACCACCCAAACCCTTCAATTTTACTTTATTATAACCCCCCACACACCATCCCGATCCCTCCCCAAGACTTACTAAAAGCCCTGGTGGTCCAGCGGGGTCCTGCGAGCGATGTCTCCCTCTCGGGCCATCGGGCCTACCGTGAATCAATGGCACTGGCCATCCATTGCTCCTTCCATGTGACAGGGGCCGACCAATGGCACCAGTAGCCCCTGTCACATGGTAAGGGCAAAGGGCCACTGGCACCATTTTGATTCCTGGTAGGCCCGACAGCCCGAGTGGGAGACATCACTCATGGGTCCCCGCTGGACCACCAGGGCTTTTAGTAAGTCTTGGGGAGGGATCGGGATGGTGGTGGTGGTGGGGGGGTTATAATAAAGTAAAACTGAAGGGTTGGGGTGTTTGTTTGTTTTTTTTTAAATAAATGTGCCCCTCCCCCCGCACTAACCCAAAAAACAAATTTTCCCTGAAGTTCGGGGAAAATCCGTTTTGGGGTTTGGGTCCTCCGAACTATGACAAATTAGTCAATTTTGTTGAAATTGGCTAATTCGTGATAAAAGAATGCACATCTCTATTCCAGTTTCTATCCCCATATTTGTAATTTGTGGTCTTTCTATACTTGGTGAAGGTCAATCTCATATGTATGACCAAAGTGAGGTATTTATTTAACTAGCATGTAGGCTAGTAAAATACCTCACCTTATTTGTTGTGTAGTGGGACTAAGTAGTTTACAAAAGAAGACATTCATAATTAAAAACATAAGTCAAACAAGCATTAAAACAAATTCTGGTCAAAACAGACATAAAAGATCAGAAAGCTATAAGCTTAGTAAAAAGTGTGTGTGGAGGGGAGGAATAATTGGAGTCAAGCTACTTGCAACCTTCCAAATGCAACAGAACATAAGTGAGTTTTTAATTTTTTCCTGAACTCTTTTGGGTTAGATAAGAGCCTGAGGGAATATGGAATTGAGTTACAGAGTGCTGGGCCTGAGACTGAAAAAGCATGCCTTCTGGTAAGATCTAGCCTTGGTGTTTTAATTGTGGAGACTTGTAAAAGATTTTGTTTAAGGAACGAAGATGGCATGTTGGTTGCTATATTCGCAGAGGTTAGCATAGCCAGATGGTGGATGTTTTGTATAGAACAGCGATTCTCAACTGATGTGTCGCCACACACCAGTGTGTTGCCACACACCAGCAGGTGTGTCGCATGCTACCCACAGCCAGTGGAGCCGAAGCCCAAAAATCGGTGCTGCTGGCCATCGACAGAGACCATGCTGGCAGGGCCAAAGAAACAAAGATTGGCACTGTTGGCTGCCACCGGAAACCAGGCCGGCCTGGCCAAAGACCCTAAGATGGACCTGCTGGCCCCCACTGGAGACCAGGCCATGGGCTGAAGAAACAAAGACCGGTGTGTGTGTGTATATGAGACAGGGTGGGTGCTTGTGTGTATGTGAGACAGGGAGGGTGCTTGTGTGTGTATGTGGTGTGTATGTGAGACAGGGAGGGTGCTTCTGTGTATATGTGCGAGAGAGAGATGGATCATGTTTCTGGTTGAGTGTGGCACGAATGTGATTGATCCTGTTTTGTGAGATAGAGAGAACATGTGTGTATGATTGAAAGTTTGTGTGTAAGTGAAATAGAGAGAGCATGTATGAGGTTGAAAGCCTGTGTGTAAGTAAAATAGAGAGAGCATGTGTGTATTTGAAAGCCTGTGTGTAAGTAAGAGAGAGTGAGAACACTGTATGATTGAGAGAGACTGGTCAGAGAGGTAACATGTATGTGTGAGAAAGACTGATCAGGGAGATGAGTGTTATGTGTGTGTGTGTGTGTGTGTGTGTGTGTGTGTGAAAGAGAGAGAGAGACTGGTCGGGGAGATGACTGGAATGTGAGAGATAGAAAGAGGTCCTGAGGGTGTGACTGGTGTGTGTGTGTGAGAGAGAGAGAGAAGAAACTGGTTGTGGTCCCTAAAGAAGAGGACCGTGAGGACAGCTTCAGCAGCTACTGCTGCTTTGGTGTGGCCTGCAAGGGAAAGGAGTAGGAAAACTGCTGGAGAAGGGAAATAAAGGTAGTTATTTAAGTTCATTTTTCTTGATTGACTACCCTTTTAATTATTGGATATTATGCGATGTGTCTGCTGTTTTGAAAAAATGTATTGGTATTTGGAGAATTTTTAATAATTTTTAAGAGTTTTTAATTGTTAGATATTGTTCTGTTCATCAGCCTTTTTGAAACATTTATTCATATAGATTTACAATTATTTCTGTGAATGGAATCCATAACAGTTTGGCTTTTTCTGTTTTTCTAATTGGAGGTGTATTGGTGTTTAGGGCCTGGTTTAATATTTGTAGTGTTACCTTTTTATAGGTAGAGTTGTTCCATTTGCGTGCATGCCATAATGCAGGTGTAACTTTGTGCGGGTTAGTTTGTGTGCATTATTGCAGATCCTGTTACTATGTTAGGTGCTATATTTCTGTTTCCATTTCTCCAGTTTTGTGCTGCATGCAGAGTGGCCTTTTTGGGTTTCCATTCCAGTTTCTGTCTCCATATTTGTAATTTGTGGTCTTTCTGTACTTGGTGAAGGTTGATCTCTTGTGTATGACCAAAGTGAGATATTTAACTAGCATTTAGGCTAGTAAAATACCTCACCTTATTTATTGTGTTTTCTCAATAGGACATGCATTGGTGGTGAACTGCTGTCTTTTTATAAGTAGGGCTATTGCGACTGGTAGTAGAGGGAGTTTGTGTTGCTGTTATTGAGATTACACCAGAATATATCTTTTTTATATGGTGAGTTGTATAGGGAATGTTCTAGTTCTGCTTTATGCCCATTACTGAGGGTTGGGGTGGGAGTGGGGTTAGCCTTGTGACTGTCATGAGTTTAGAAAAAAGTTTTAGAACCGCTGATCTAGAAGAATACCATTCCTAATAGCACCTCCCCTAGAGGCTTGCTAGAATGGGTAGCCCTGAGTCCATTGGGGGGGGGGGGGGGTTAGGAGTGAGAGTAGTGAGGTAGTTTGGATTTGCATTTGAGAGAGAAGAACATGTGAACAGTGTGCTCTCCAAGTTTAATCCCCCAGCCTAGATAAGGAAAGGCGGGAAATTGCCATGCCAGATCTCGGTGGGCTTTTTAAAAAATATTTTTACCAGCTCTGAGATTTTTGTATCTGGAGACCTGTGCTTTTTGGGAGGCAGCAGTACTCTCTCCAGAAGTGCAGTAGGGACAACAACCAACAAAGACATTGAACTGTACAGTGTGGGAAAACACATAAGCGTAGGGGTAACTTGCTTGATGCAGCGGTTACTACCCTTAACCAAAAGCCTGATACTACCCTTCTGATGCAACTCCAACATTGCACATTGCTCTCTGGTTTAACGGCAGGGGGGAAGGAAAGGAAATTGGACAAACAATAACCAACAAGAGCCCTGACCTTGGTGGTCTGAGTAACTGATAAGTTTGGGAAACAGATAACTATGGGAGCTTGCTGGGCAGACTGGATGGCCATAGGGTCCTTTACCCCCGTCAATTTCTATGTTTCTATATTGTACCCCTTTGCTCCATCAAGAGGAGGTTGCAGAGATCAGCCAGTGAAGATTTAGTTTGGTTTTCCATCTGATTGGGAAGGAAGTATTTTTCTGCTCCCTTCCTTACCCAGAGCAGGACTGTAAGAACTGTTCCAGTGGAAGCCTTTCCTCCAGAAAGGTCAGCGTTCTGTCTTTTGAAGAGGATACTGAAGGAGAAGAACATTGGGAGACCCCAATCATAGTCTCCAACCTGGGACGCAGGACACAGACAAGCTGGAGCTCAGGAGTGCCCTCCGGACAACAGGTACTATGAGGAAGGGGACATCAGCCCTGGATAGGACACCAATTCATGCCAAAACATGGATGAAATGAAAGTTCCAAGTTTCAGTGCAAAGGCACACTTCCATAGAGAGAGATACAACTTAAACCTATGTTCCCTTAAGAATTAAGAATCTGGATGTGCTTGGATACTTTATTATTTGCTCATATTGATTCTTTTCAAATCAAGCATAGTAAACTTTAATTTGAACTCCCATCCAGTGAGTCCTGTCTGTTCTGCCAAGGTACCTGTTCTGAAGAGCTATGGTAACACACCCACACATGGAAGACTTCTAGTGCCTGGACCCAGAAGGTTAGCCTTCTCCCCACAGAAAAGAATCCACCCCTTGGAGACAGAAGAGATGGGGAAATGGCCGAGGAGCTAGGCCAGAGTATGAAATTCTTTTATCACCCTTTGGAATCAGATATAATTCCCCCAAAATGGGTTACATTTTTTATAAAGAAGAATACAGTAATATACTAGGCCTCTCAAAAACCAAAGACTGTTTGGGATTTGTTGCACTTGGAGGTGGACCCTTGTCCTGGAGCAGTGTAGGGCAGCTCCCTGGTCGGGCCCAGGAAGCACCTGCCACCAGGAGGCGGAGCACAGGAGGAGACAGAGGCTAGCTGGAGCTTCACCACTGGAAGCCCGCGGTTCCCCCGGGTGGAGCCCTTGGGAACCCGGGCCTCGCAGGGTCTTCCAGAAAGGAAGTTCAAAGGTGTGCCCACCAGGATCAAGGGTTCACGGTTGATGTCTAGACTGGAGGCCTGAGGGATCAGAGAAGGCCAGAAGAGTGTCTATGATGACAAGGCTAGGAGCAAGGCCAGAATCAAGGAGGCATGGTCAGTGATAGCAGAGGTCAAGTTCCAGAGGTCAGACGTGGTCAAGCAGCGATCAGCATAGTCAAGAGCAAGCAGAGGTCAGTATCTGGGCAGCAATCAGCATAGTCAAGAACAGGCCGAGGTCAGTACCAGTCAGTCTAAGAGGTACTTCCTGGGGGAACACAGGAACAGACAGACGCTGGAACAGAAGGACGCAGGAACAGAAGGATGCTAGAACAGGAGGACACTGAAACAGGAAGACGCTGGAACAGGAGAATGCTGGAACAGGACTGGAACAGGACTGGAACAAGACTGGAACAAGACTGGAACAGGCGAAGAGACACGGAGGCAAACTAGTACACACATGGTGTCGACCTGATTGCCAAGGCAAGGAAGTGCAGGCAGGCACTTCCTTTTCTACTGAATTCAATCAGGGCGTGCCGCGGAGCTTGGACCCGCCCCTGGGCCTATAAGGGACTGGGCGGTCCACACTTGCCTAGGGGCAGGGCTGATGCCATGGAAGCCTGGTGTGTTGAGGAAGGCCTGACAACCGACGACGCAGGATGCCGAGGCCTGGAGGAGCTTGCAGCTGTTGCTGGAGAGGCCGACCCGGGACCTGCAGAAGAGTTGGTGAGGTGAGCAGGCCTGTGCACGGGCCGAGTGTGGATGGGGCACGCAACAGTACCCCCCCTTCTAGACCTCCCTCTATGCGGGTGAGGTTTCTCAGAATGAGCCCTGTGGAATGCCCTGAGGAGCTCCTTGTCCAGAATGTTATGGGATGGCTCCCATGAGTTCTCCTTGGCCTCATAACCCTCCCAGGCTAAGAGGTATTCCCATCTGCCTCGATGCCGATGGATGTCAAGGACTTTTCTTACCTGGAGGGTCGTGTCTGGTTCTGTGGAGATCCGAGGTGGCGAGCGATCTCTGCAAGAGGGCCAGGAAAGGATAAGCGGCTTCAGCAGAGAGACGTGGAAGGTATCGTGAATACCCATGGCACGTGGTAGTTGCAATTGGTAGGAAACTGCTCCCATTCTTTGGAGGACTGGAAAAGGACCAATGTACTTCGGTACTAGCCGGTGTGAAGGGAGTCGTAATTTTATATTTCAGGTGCTTAACCACACCTTCTGGCCAGGTCAGAAGAGTGGAGCGGAATGTCTGTGGGCATCTGAGGTGCGCTTGGAACATTCGACGGCCTGATTGAGGCGTTCCTTCACCTGACGAATGGTGTGAGCTGTGACTTGAGCAGCTGGTGATGGAACAGAGAGGGGTACTGGCAGCGGTAAATGTGGTTGTCAGCCAAACACCACAGAGAATGGCGATACTTCGGTGGCAGCAGAGATGTGGGTATTATGCGATAACTCAGCCCAGGGCAGCAGATCGGACCAGTTGTTCTGTTATCATTCACATATGAATGGAGGAAGGTCTTCAGGGTCGGGTTGGTTCTTTCTGCTTGGCCGTTGGCCTGGGGGTGATAGGCCGACGTGAAATTCAATGTGATGTTGAACTTTTTACATAAGGAGCGCCAGTAGCTTGCAGCGAACTGTAGTCCTTGGTCTGATACAATCTCTTTTGGGAGACCATGGAGGAGAAAGACATGTTTTAGGAACAATTTGGCCAGTTCTGGAGCCAATGGAAGGCCTCGCGGGGGAATGAAATGGCCCATTTTAGAAAAACGGTCAATGATGACCCAGATCACGGTGTTGATCTGCGACGGTGGTAGATCCATGATGAAATCCGTCGATATGCTTGACTAGGGTTCAGTAGGAGCTGGGAGCGGTTGGAGAAGACCCCATGGTCTTCCTGTTGGAGGTTTCTGTTGGGCACAGATGGGGCACGAATTAACGTAGTGGTGGGAGTCTTTTACCATACTGGGCCATCAGTAAAACCTCCGCAACATCTTGAGGGTTCTTGTCCAGCCCAGATGTCCTTCCAGCTTGGAATTCGTGAGCCCACCTAAAGACCCACTCACGTAATCTGCCTGGGACAACAGTCTTTCCGGCAGGGACCATGGTGGTCACCGTGAGAGTTACACATGTTAGATCGATAATGTGTCTGGGGACGTCTGGGATATCTTCTGGTTCAAAGGATCTGGAAAGCGCATCTGTGCGAAGATTTTTTGAGGCCAGATGGTAACGCAGTTCAAAATTGAATCTCTCGAAGAACAACGCCCATCGGGCTTGCCTTGGATTCAGGAATTGTACTTCTTTTAAGTGTTCGAGATTTTTATGATCAGTGAAAATGGTAAATTTATGTTGCACCCCTTACAACCAGGGGCACCACTCTTGGAGGGCCAACTTGACCGCCAGGAGTTCTCAGTTTCCGACAGTATAGTTCTGTTCTGTAGGTGAGTATTTGTGTGAGTAAAATGAACATGGGATCAATGTACCCTTGGGAGAAAATTGGCTTAATACCGCTCCAGCTCCAGTAGCAGATGCGTCGACTTCTACGATGAATGGACGTCTTGGGTCTGGATGTCGCAGGCAAGGGCCAGAGCAGAAGGCCTCTTTCAGTGTTTGAAAGGCAGCTTGCGCTTTGGGAGTCTAAACACAGGTGTTATCCCCTTTCTTTGTCATGGCGGTGAGTGGAGCAGCTAGGGTAGAGTAATTTGCAATAAAGCTTCTATAATAGTTCATAAAACCAAGGAAGCATTGCAAGGCACAGAGGCCAATTGGCTGGGGCCAGTCTCGAATGCCTTGCAGCTTTTCTGGATCCATAGAAAATCCTTGATCAGAGATGATATACCCTAGGAAGGGCAGGCGATTCTGTTCGAAGATGCATTTTTCCAATTTAGTGTAGAGGTGGTTCTCTCTCAGGCGTTGAAGTATGGTCTTGACATGATCACGATGGGACTCTAAGTCCTTAGAGAAAATCAGGATGTCATTCAGATATATGACCACAAAGGAATATAGGAGATCTCGGAAAATTTCATTCATGAGACGTTGAAAGACAGCAGGGGCGTTACATAGGTCGAAGGGCATCACGATGTACTCATGGTGACCATCCCTAGTGTTGAATGCAGTCTTCCAGATATCTTCCGGTTGGATGCGCACAAGTTGTACGCCCCCCTTAGATCCAATTTCGTGAAGATCTGAGCCCCTTGGAGGCGGTCAAACAGCTCGCTGATGAGGGGCAACGAGTACCTGTCCTTTCGGGTTATGACATTAAGCCCTCTATAATCAATACAAGGGCGTAAGCCTCTGTCCTTTTTTTTGACGAAGAAGAAGCCTGCTCCTGTGGGAGAATTGGAGGGTCTAATGAACCCTTTTTCTAGGTTTTCTTTAATATACTCGGACATGGCTAGGGTTTCTGGACGAGACAATGGATATGTTCTGCCTTGGGAGGCATCGTGCCAGGCAGAAGTTCTATAGGGCAATTCAGTTTGTGAAGTAGAGGTAACGTGTCTGCCTTTTGCTTCAAGAAGATGTCCTCAAACTCGGCTTACTGGGTTGACAACCCAGTAAGAGTGGTGGACTTTAGGACAGTTACCACTGGAGACACTTGTCTCAAACAGGTCTTCTGGCATTTGGGACCCCATTGCACCAACTTCAGGGAATGCCAATCGAACTGAGGTCCATGGACCTGGAGCCAGGGCAGCCACAGGATGACTGGATGTGTAGAATGTTTCAGAACATAGAAAGACATCTCCTCCTCGTGGAGAGTACCCACGGTGAGGCGGATGGCTGCCCTTCGGTGGGTGATGAGCCCAGGAAGATGTTCCCCTTGGATGGACGTGATGCGGAGGGACACCTCTAGGGGCAGTAGAGGGATATTCATGAGCTTGACGATGTCATCCATGATTCAGCTGCCACTTGCCCCTGTGTCGACAAGGGCAGTGGTGACAAAGCAGTGAGACTAGATGCCAAGGGAGACTGGAAGTAGAAGTTGGGAGCCGGTGACAGTAGCGCCCAAGCTTGGGACCCCCGCCAGGCTCAGATGTTGAAATTTCCCAGTCAGACCGGGCAGGACTGCTGAAGATGTCCGGAGGCACCACAGTAAAGGCAGAGACCTTCCTGTCTCCGCCAAAGGCGTTCGGTCAGAGATAGTCGCCCATGGTTAACCTGCATAGGTTCCTCAGCAGGAGGTGATGGTGCTGATGAAGCCTTAGATGGAGGACTTTCGGCACGTGTTGGGCATGGAGTAAGAGATCGAGAAACCTTTACTTCTAGGTGCTGTTGCCGGAGTCGGTGGTCAATCTTTCCGGTTAGGGAGCTCAGGTCCTCTAGAGACGTGGGAGTCTCACGGATGGCGAGTTCATCTTTGAGAGTGCTGGAGAGACCATCTAGGAAGATGCAGATGGCTGAATTCCACCGTGTACTCGGAGAGGGTTTTCGATCCTTAACAGAAGTGGAGAAGGTTATGGCTGGTTACTGCTTGACGGTCCGGGTCTCCGAAGGTCCACTTGAAAACGGTGATGAAATCTGATAACTGGGAGAGCATGGGGTCGGAGCATTCCCACAACGGGGAAGCCCATGCTAGAGCCTTTCCCTCTAAGCGAGAAAGGATGAAAGTCACTTTCATGGTCTCCTTCAAGAACAAGGAGGGTTGCAGTGCAAATTGCACGAAGCACTGGTTGAGGAAGCCTCAACAGAAGCGTGGATCCCCTTTGAACCGAGGAGGTACTGGAAGAGCCAATGATGCTCTGGGTAGCTAGGAAGCCAATAAACCCACGGGATTGGCCATAGCTGATTCTCGCAACTGGGAACGAAGCTCTTCAACCGAAGAGGCCAGTGATTCCAAGGCTCGTAAATGCTCTTGGACAGTTGCGACCGGACCCAGTAGGGCCCTGGAGGCGGGAGACTCTGCCAAGTCCATCGCCTTGGCAACCTGTTGCGCTTGAAGGTGGACCCTTGTCCTGGAGCAGTGTAGGACGGCTCCCTGGTCAGGCCCAAGAAGCACCTGCCACCAGGAGGCAGAGTAAGGAGGAGACAGAGGCTAGCTGGAGCTTCACCACTGGAAGCCCCCGGTCCCCCAGGGTGGAGCCCTATGGAGCGAAAGAATCACAAAGGAGACTCGAGATCCATTCCCTGCAGTAGGCAACTGTGAAAATCCATATGCTCAGGCTCTTTATAAACTCTGTAGAGAGAGGGTAAAGAGCCTTCCACCCATGGGCTACTGAATATCACCCTGAGAGGAGACCAAATTGACTGAGATGCACATGGATCTGCATCTAAGGTATTAAATTTAGGTCCATTGCCCTGAAGCCTAGGACCTGCAAAACATACTCTGCTCAGATGGATGTTGAATGGGAGAATTGAATGCCAAGAATAAGGCCTTGGGCCCATGACATCCAAAGCCATAAGTTCACCTTTCTTTTTTGGAGGCATGAGGTCTTTCCTATCCTCCAGAGATTGGGAAGGACTAATTGCTTTTTGAGGTAATCATCAGTCAGCCTAGGGTTTCTGCACCTACATAATCCTGATCTTTCTTGCTCCACCTTGACTCTGAATAGTCTGGTGTCTGAATAAAGGAAGAACAAGATTCCCTCCATGCATAGGAAGGCCTTCACTACTCCGTGACCAGCAGATATCTGGAGTCCTGGTTAGCACAATTGGAGAGCCTCATAGCTGCCAGTAAGGGATCCAGATAATGATCTGGAGGGAAAAAGTACTATGTCCCTGACCTCTTTTCAAGGAAGAGATGGAGTCTCAAAATCTGTGACTGCGACCAAACCAGCCTAATATCATTGTCCATGAGGACACAAGAAAGTCCTTCTAGTGGTATTCCACCTCCCAGCGCAAAGACTCCAAGTACTTCTGTGAAGGATCATACCCAGAACCCAGCAGCCCACAACAAGAGGTGATTGCCCCAACTAAATACATTGTCCTAGAATACCTCCCAGATGAAGAGAGAGAGCTGCTTGAGCAGATTGCTTATAGCCTCTGAAATGATCCCCAACCAGAACTGGTCTTGGTTTGAGGGGGAAGGAGCTTCTGAAAATCACTTCTAGCTGGCCTCTGAACTTTGGTCCCTAAATTTCCAGGACCACTCTACAAGACCATTCTCCTAGAGAGAATAAAACTGTATGACAGGGCCGATATTGCAATGGCCATCACTGTATGGGGGAGTTCCCTAAAGGCACAGCTATAAACTGTGTAGCCTCATCTTGAACTAGCACTGACCAGGTCAGATGGGGGGGTGGGGGTGTTCCTAACCTAAAGGAACTCCCAGCATCACTTACCTTCACCATGCGAGACTCATCAGCTGTGAATCTGTCCGGGAGCAGCTGGTCCATGTGTAGGAAGGTTCGAGACATCCCCCCTCTGCACATCATTACCTGTGAGAAAGATCATCATGGCCTCCATTGAGGGATGTTTGACCCAACACAGGAGGATCTGAGTCACAAAGCCCTTCAATATTCTCCTCATTTACTAGTTTCCTACCCTAATAAGCTAACTAGTTCTAGACCAAGCTCGGTCATTTCACTATGTATTTAATTTAATACCCTCTTAAGGCTTCTCTTTTTCCAGCTGAATTCAGCTTCCTAGTTCATGGTCCTTGTTATTATGTAACTTTTTTACTTCTCTGCTTTGTCTCCACTAATTATAAAAAGTTGTTCCTTATGTTACGTTATGTTACACTGATCTACCCCTGTTCGATGTAAACCGACCTGATATGGTATTCAACCTTGAAGGTCTGTATAGAAAAATGTTAAATAAATAAATAAAGCTAGGGGAGAAAGGCAATAGAAAAAAAACAAAACTATTTCAGCGGAGCCTCATTCTGTTATCCTGGAAGTCCCTGAGCATTTTGCTTTTTTCTACAGCTGTGGTCTTAAAAGATGAGGACAGTTCCCCTCACTGATGATTCAACACTCTATCCTTCTCTTCTCTGGGAAGGAAATAGAACCCCTCATAGTCTTGACCACCTTAAGGCTGGAATCAGGTGTCTCACACTAAGGAGATTATTCCATGTGGCAAGATGAATAATAGCTGAGAAGCACTCAAGGAGGCATCCAAATGTGCTGCCTAAGCAGAAACAGCCTGAGATTTTTTTTTTAAACAGGCTACAGTCATGTTCAGTATTGCAAGCTTAATTTGGTCTTACCAACCCCTACAGAAAGCTTCCTTCGTATAGAGGGGTAAAGATTTGGTTCTACAGGCTGTTTCTCTCTCACACCCTCTCTGCTAATGGAGCAATGGTAGGTCACCCACTGCAATAATAATCCCATAGCGAACTTGAGCTGTGCAGGGCTCCACTGTGGCTGAGGGTAAGTCTGTAGCCCCCATGCAACTTCTCCAATTGAGTATCAGAGTGAAAAGAGATAAAGGGTCTGGCAAACTTGACTTAGATATATAATTATATTTTATTTTTGACTCAAAATGGCAGTAAAATTTGCTGTTAATCCAGCCAAAACAGGCACACTCAGCAGGCCCTGTTCCATGTGCACCATGATGCTGCCACCCCTATAGGAGTCAGGGTTTGAACTAGGGAACCAACCTAGTTTTGGTTGTGGCAAGCTGTCAATCCTCTGTGGATTGCACCCTCTTGCCTGTCATCTGCCTAACATGCACCGGCCGACATGTTGAGCTTCTGTGACTTACCTGTGATAACTCACCAACCTGTCTTTTTTTTTCTTCCAATGAAGAAACAGAAGCCAATGGAGGGGGGGTGGGCGGGAGGGAAGGTGATCACCTCCGAGCTCCTGATCAAGTCCAAATCCAGCACAGCAACATAGGAGCCCAATAGGCAGTTCAGGGAAGAGGCTGTGCTGCAAGGCTTTTTTTTCCTCCTTCTTCTACTTTTCATTCTCCTGCTCTACTAGGAAAATCAGCCCAAAGACTGTTGCTCTAGGAGCCTTCTCTAACAGGGAAATCAGCCCAAAAACCTGTTACCCTAGGAGCACTGTCTATACCTCCTGCCACCAGATCCACCAAGGGAGCAAAGTCACTGGGGACCACCTGGCTTAACCCACTGGTGCAGGAACTCAGACCTCAACTAAGTCGGTTCCCAAGGGGGCAGGGAGAATCGGTCCAACAGGACCCCCAGTATTTTGCCTATGCCTCTCTGGGAACCTGAGCCTAAAGGCTTCCAGGGAGTGGATTTACTCCTAGCTGCAGTACAAGTCCACATGTCTGCACCATCTGCTGGAGACAGAGAAATGCTGATGAGCTGAAGGCAGCGCTATTTATTTTTATTTATTTATTTATTTATTTTATATACCGACATTCAATCGAGATATCACATCGGTTTCCAGGTAACTAAGAGAATAGGGCGAGTTCTGCCCTATTTTACATTATAACATGATAACAATTATAACATGGTAACAATTATAACGTGGTAACAATTATAACAGATATATGGAAAAATAAAATTATAGCATATAACATATATACATTATGACTTGTTGATAAAATAATTTAGGTGACAGGGTTGATTGGAGGGAGGTAAGAGAAGGGTGGGAGGGAGGGAGTGTCAGGGGAAGGAGGAAAGGAGGGAGAGATGTATGCGTAGGGGGGTGTGGTGTGATGCGTTCGGGCAGGTTAAGTGTCAGGAGGGAAGGCTTTTAAAAACAGCCATGTTTTGAGGTGTTTTTTAAAGAGCTTTATAGTGGGAGTGAAGTCAGCTTTGAGCCTTTTTCTCTGTGTCCATCTTCTAGCAGGAAAACATTACCCACTTGTCTGGCTTGGTCTGGCAATGATGATAAGGAAGTCTGCTTTGAACCACTGGTATACAAATTTTGTATACCAGTGGTTCAAAGCCATCTATTATTAATGTTGAAGTGCTGAATTTCAGTATGACAATTAAACCAGCTTATTGGCTACTGTTTCCATGATATTTAAGTTTCTACATGTATGTCTATGTATTACACAGATCGTGCATAGATAGTAGAATTTTAATCATAAATGGAAAACTATACAATTTACGGTTGCCTAATATTTCACTTGTCCTGTTTAAGTAACACTTTAAAAATTAAATCAGCGAAATTTACTATGAAACAAACAGCTAAAAACTATTATGTTTATAAATGTACATAGTTTGTCTTTATTCAGTAGCCACTCAGCTCTTCTTGGTTTGTCTCTTGAGTTCATTAAATGGAACATCTCTTGTCACCATCCAACAATAGTCTGCAAACATTGATGGCTCCATTTGCCCTGATACTGTTCTTCCATTGCTGCAATATCCTGGTGAAATCACTTGCCATGCTCATCACTCACTGCTTCACAGTTTGGTGGAAAAAACTCTAGATGAGAGTGCAAAAAATATGACGTGTTACAGCCAAGGTTTTATATGTTTGAGGAGGTTTCAGGGGCAGATTAGCCTATCGGGGATTGGGCTTCCCCCAGTAGGCTGGTCGCTCCCATCACATGGTTTTTGTTTGTTTGTTTGTTTGTTTTTTTTTTTAAATAAAGCTTCCCGCCAAATAAAATGAGATGTGCTGCTGAAGAGAGGTCTACAAAGTCGCAGCAGAGCCGATCAAGTTGCGGCAGAAGTGAGGCCTGTGGGCCATGGCAGAGTCCATCCTGCCATGGCCTGAAGACGACATGTGGGGCCATTGAAGAGGACCTGTGGGCCACGGCAGTCGATTAAGCCACATCGAAAGTGAGGCTTCTGGGCCATGGCAGAGTCCATTCTGCCATGGCCTGAAGAGGACCTGCAAGCCACGGCAGAGTCGATCAGGCTGCACCGGAAGTGAGGCCTATGGGCCATGGCAGAGCCCATCCTGCCACAGCCCGAAGAGGAAAAATCCATACTAATGCAGAAAAGTACTTTAAAACAGGAGTCAGGAGGTGGGTACTTGAAGTGGGAAGGTGTCTGACCAAAATTACTTTGCGTGCAAATTTGGCACTAGGCATTCTAACTAGGGGACAATCTTGAATATAAGGCCACTTGGGCAACATTTATTTATTTAGTTAGTTATTTATTTAAAGATTTCTTACCCACCCTTCAAAGATTCAGGGAGGATAAGAAATACAATGGGCCTTGCTATTTTCCCAAGGGGAAAATTAACACAAGATTCACAAAGCCATAGGGTCGCAGCTTTGTGACTTCTGCAATATTTTTTTCTTGGAGAAAAATACCATGGTATGTAGTAAATGAGGCCCTTAGGTCTCTAAATCTAGGCAAATGAATTGCAGGTCTAAATTTAAGTAAAGAAGTTTTAGGCACCTACGTTTGACTAAAAAAATTGCCAAAATTTAGGAATCTATTAAACTTAGGTGCATAAGTGAAGCACTAATCGTCTTTGAAAAGCTGACCCGATAGTCTGTAGTCTATTAAATGCTGTAACTCTATAGAGTGTTAATAACAGCATCTTTATCCTTTCTGTGGTTTACAAACTTCCTGAGTTGTTTATTTCATTTGTATATGATGAATTTCTATGAAAATTATTCAAGATTTCCTTTTTATTTTTAATTATATCACTTATTTGATTTTTCAGTTTTTCACATTTCCATACATGTGTCCTTTTTGTTTGTATTTCTATTCATTTTTTGCAGATGCTGCTGCTTTCTAAACTATCAGACTTGTTGCCCCATTCAGTGGCTAGGAGGATTGATGCTGGTAGCTGTTGCTGCATCGTTCTGAATCTTAGGTCATAAGCTGCACTCTTACTATTTCCAAAATACCGTCAGTGGTTACACAGAGTGGAGAAAGCCATAAGCACTGAATAAAGCAAATCAGATTTATAACATAACAAATATTAAAGAGAAACCGGCCAAGAAGTTTGTAGAATTCGACCACAAAGGCTTTACAATTTAAGATTAAACAATGGTGACAGAAAAGATAAATACGCAAGAACATAGTGTGCAACTTGTAAAAGACATGTGGACTCATTTAGCAAAGAATTTGCAATGGTGCAGCCCTCTCTGTAGGGTTGCTGTGCTGCCACAATCGTTTGCAGTGATTTATCATCCCAATTTGTGCTTGGGCTACTTGCATACTCCTGACACAAATAGGTCTGCTGTCCTGTTGATCTGGAGGCATTTCCTGCATGCACAATGCTGGCACCCATGATCTTATTGAATGATTATGATGATGCATCAGTGGTCCTTTAATCAGTACAACCAACATAAACCAGGTGTGAAGGCCCCTGCTCACCAAAAGAAATTTGAGTAGTCTTTGCTAGGGGCAGCAACATCTTAAGTAATGAGATGGAAATAAATAAAAATTAGATATTTATTTTTCTTTAAGATTGTCTAGAAGTTTTTGGAAAAAAATAGTTTTTGAAGAAATATACTTGAGACACCAATGCCAGATTTTGTAGTTATGTAGTGTTTGCCTTAGGGGCTATTTCAGGCCTATTTCATGAACTGTAAGAATAGGTAGGCAAGAATTAACATGTCCAAACAGGACTTCAGGTGGGGCTAGTTTATGTGTGTCTGGAACTGGAATCAGGAGAAACTGGATCTTGTTGTACTGTTGCAGAACCCAGAGCTACATGTATTGCATCACTGCCAGCATGATTTGAGTCGTGAGTGACACCTGAAGCCAGTCTTCTTTTAATTTTTGTTATTCTGTCCTATATTTTTCTCCCATAAGCATTTCTGTTGACAAAACAGGAGAAATCCCAGTATACCAAGAGAAGGGAGATTAAAATAAACAGGGGTGACTCACGGTGGCATTCAAGCCTTGAGGTTGGTTGGCAGCTCTGGCATTGCTTTGTAAGAAAATTAAATAATCCGCAGAAGTTTAGTAGTGCTGTGCGTCGATGCAGTGATGTTTGTAGCGAGCTGATGTTTCACAAAATGATGTGGATGGAGCTGGGTAGGTTTTCATTCCTCGCATTACTTTTCTAACCCAGGTGAAGCTGCTAACCACAGGCCTTTCTGCTTTAGTAGCCAGAAACCTTATTCTATATCTCTGATTTTATTTATTTTAAAAAAATTATTTTAAAAATACTTATTAATTTCCTTACTGATTGCATCTCTCTTACTGTTTTTCAGTAGAAAGACTTTTGGCCACTCAGAGGAAACCAATTTTTATAGGTATAGAGCTGTGAATAATAATTTGGTACTGAGTGGAAAGGACTTGTAGGACCAATGGCTATTAGGAATCCTGTGCTTCAATCTGCAAGGCTAGAATTCTATACTTTTATCTGGGGGGGGGGGGGGGGGGGGGGGGGGGAGAGCTACTTATGAATTCAGTAGAGTTTAGAATGAAATATTAATTAATACAAGATCACATCTACACCCCCTTGTTTCTAAGAATATGATTTTTCATAATGTTAGAACCAGATATCTTTATATTAGATATAGACCCTACTGTATGAGAAGTGCTGGGGACCTGGTATTGGTAGCTGGCGTCTCTGTAGGCATGAAGCCGCTGCAACCAACACCAACCACGTGATTGGGTGGCATGGCACACCGGGGCATGCCCGAAGCTCCAATAGGCCAATCCGCCCCTGATCCTAAAGCACCTTCACACTCTTTACCACATGCGTTAGGACCTTAACGCTGGTGTTAAGGCCACTAACAGTGACACAAACATATTGGTTTCAGGGGTATTCTCATAGATGTCAAATATCAGCAATAAGAAGCATTTGTGAGTATTATCTGTTGAAATCAATTTGATAGAGTTGGATTTAATTACAGCTTTGGGACTCCAAGTTGTGAAGCACATCTCTCACACACTATTTCATTCCTAAATGGATCTTGGCACACCAAATGTCCTGTATTGTTTAAAGAGTAGAATTACTTAGAAGAATTCACATTTGATGTCAGCTGAACTCCACTACTTTCCTTACAAAGAATGAACTTTACTGGCTTCCATTTACTCTCTGGGATAGTGGGATACGATGAATCAGGAACTGGAGTGCTTAGGACATGCAAAGACTACTGAAGCTATTGGTGCATCCTTATCCATGGTATAATAGGTGAACAGACAAAAGATCCTGGAATTTGATATCTTGAGCTTTACCAGGTTAATGATTCAAAGATCTTTGTGTCTGTTAGTTTTATGAGATTTATCTACTGCCTTTGATACATTAAATCACAAAATCCTGCTGAAGAGTTTGAAAGATCTGGGTATCTGGGCCACAGTATATTCATGGTTTAAACCATTTTTGGGAAATAGTTCATATAGAATTCATTGAGGGATACAGAGTCTAAGTTGCATCCACTTCCTACAGGGGTACCTCTGGGTTCATCGTTGTCTCCAATTTTGTTAATGTCTACTTAACACCACTTTGCTCATTACTTTGTAAGTTACAGGTTTCTTTTAAATTCTATGCACATGACATTCAATTTTTCTTTCAGATTACAAAATCTTTGGCGACAGCCCAGAAGAAGATATTAAATTGTCTGAATCAGGTCAAAAACTGGCTTACTGGGAATAAATTGAAATTGAATATTAAAAAAAACAGAGGTTATAATGTTATCCAGATCAGGGACTGTTCACGCTTTTCCTAATATTCAATTTGATGGGATTCCAATACTGATTAAGGATCAATTCAGAAATTTGGGTGTCTTTATAGATTCATCGTTATCCTTTATCCACACTTTAAGATATTGGTTCAAATATGCTATTAGAAAATGTGTCTTTTACTCAATTTAAAGAATTTATTAAGTCATTCATATTTTCAATTGGTGATACAATCATTAATTTTAACATCTCTGGATTATTGTAATGCTTTGTTTCTGGGTTTGACAAATTCTCATTTGAAAATGCTTCAACTGATTTTGAACTCTGCAGCTCAATTAATATCAGGTGTGACAATAAAAGAACATATATATATATATCCAGTTTTAGCTTCTTTGCATTTGCTCCCCATTAAGTGGCGAATAATATTTAAGGTATTAGTTTTGATGTTCAAAGCCCAGCAGAATCTGGTACTTCCATGTACTTCAGCAGCAGTTCAGGTGTATCAACCTAGTTGTTCACTTCGGTCAGCGAGTAAAAATCCAAGAGAAGTTCCTACTACAAGAGTAGTTTGATTGACAGAATCTAGAAATCAGCTATTTAAAGTATCAGGGCCTATCCTTTGAAATAATCTGCTGGCTGATATTAGGGAAAAGCAGGACTTAGTCTGCTTTAGAAAAGAACTCAAAACACATTTTACACACTAGCTTTTGGTAACTAGTTTTAAGGTAAATAACATATGGTTATTACTAAGGGGGATAAAGAAGAGGTGATTTATCATTTTATTGAGATATAAAGTTTATTTTAACTGTTATTTTTGAGTTACTGTCATTGTTAGTAGATTTGTATAGATGTGTTTGATATGTTAAAGACTGTGTATGTAATTATGTGATCCACCAAGAATTACAGATTAGTGGAATATAAATGCTTTTAAATAAATAAAAGAATAGACAGACAAATAAATAAATAAATGATTATTCACTGTCTACAAAATGAGTTTATTGCAAGAGTTCCACTTCACTATTTAAAAAAAACGGATTTATAAATATTTCCAGATTTTACCAACGTCATAGAGTTTGGGTTTTTTTTTTTACAATTTAGGGAAATGACATTTGGGTTGGCATGCATGCCCATTTTCTTTGGGTAAGCAATGGCATTTGTCTTAACAGATATGCATTGGAAATCTGCTACTGTAGATGTCATCACTATGGGGTAGATATTTAAACACGTACGTGTGAGTCCATGTGCAGTGGTTCCCGGAGCGCGCACATGGATGCGGTGATTTTATAACATGCGAGCGGTGATGCGCATGTTCTGAAATGCAATTCCCACGCGGGTTCAGACTTGTGCATGCAACGAGGGGATTTTCTAAACAAAACATGGAGATGCAAGTAGGCCTTTCCCAGCTCCCTCCCAGCCCGCTCTAATTAAGGAGCAGACTGGGAGGGAACTTCCCTATTCCCCTTCCTACTCTGCCTCCCTTTTCCCCTCTCCTCCCTGATGCCTAAACCTCCTTTCCCTACCTTTTTTTGTTATTTTGGAACTTGCTTCATCTGAAGCACGCTTCCCCAGGACAGTGGACAAGAACGCTGTCCCGGCCAGCCCCGCCCTGTCCAAAGCCCGACCCTTTTGGAAACCCTGGTACTTCTGCGTGTATCAGCAGATACGCACGTGGCCGGGCCATTTTAAAATGCCCTCAGCCTGGCCACGTACATATCTCCCGATTTTTGCACACACGGTGTTTTTAAAATTTACTTGTACCTGAATAAGGGGGTCACCAAGGCAGAGCAAAGCAACAGATTTCTAAGTGACTTTCAGGGTTTAGAGAATTGCCATTTGATACTTTATTTTGACCAGGACTTAATTTGTGGGGGAACAGCCTGGAATGGAGTTCCTCCACTTCTCTTCAGTCTTACAAGGCTGTTGTGACCGTCACATCCCGACGGCTTCACTCCGCCTACCTTTCCTTTCTTGTGGCTCCTCCTGCTCTTCACGGATGCCTGGCTGCCGCGGCTTCCGCCTGCCATCCTCTCCGGCGTCCCCGGACCGGCTTGGGCGCTGCCTCCCGCCATGTTCTTCAGGTACCTTAGGGCGCGTGCACCGCACGGCCCTCATTCTTATTTCCTCATTGGCGCATTCCTCAGGGGCGTCCCCCTGTGATGACGTCACGCTGCCCGGATATTGAAGCCTACCATTTATTGCTAGCCGTTGAGTTAGCAAGGGGATTCTTACGGATGGGATTCGCTCTCCATACCCAGCTACTCTGCCTTTCCAACTTCCATTGGACTCTTTCTGCTAACGGGGTACCCACTCCTCGGGGGCCTCTTTTGCTCCTTTCAGGTCACTATCAGGTAACCGGTACTCGCTCCTCGAGGGCCCATGTTCCCTGACCCGCTGCCTGCATCTATGTCCTCTTCTACTTGGAAGAATTTGCTACAGACACCATCAGTGAATACTACTATCATCTACTCCTCAGAGCTGCCTCCCTGGAACCAGGTACTCGCTCCTCGAGGGCCAGCTCTCCCTATCTCGGGGCTTCTCCATACTTGGGACTCTGTGAATGTTCTGTTGTACTCATTTTCTCAATTCTCTCCACTACAGCACTGCTACCAGAGGAACCGCTGTTCAGCGCCGTGGGGAATACTAGCCCAGCCAGGCTACATCTTCTACTCACTGCTGCCACCTCTGGTGGCTTCTCAAACTGTCTAAATATCTGTGTTTGTGTGTCCAGAGCTGAGCCTGACCTGTGGCCCCTCACGGGACTCCCCCCCCCCCCCCCCCGGTGGGCTTGGTCAGCTGCCACAGTGTCCAAGGGTCCACCCAAACCTCACTAATTATAACAAAGGCAAAAAAAGCAGGGGATGTTTTGCTCCAGCCCCTCCCCCCCAGGCAACCTGCAGGGAAGCAGAAAGGAGGAGGTGAGCCTGAAGGAGAAAGAGCAAAGAACAGCCACTCTGCTCCCTAATCCAGCCCTTTTCTCTCCTGTTGCTTGCAGAACAGGAGGTGGGGAGGGAATAAGCTGGGAGGATGTGATCTTGAAGTCAGCACTGCAGACCAAAGAACATATTCAAAAAGGGGCTGGTATTATTGCTCACAAGTGAAATTTGTGAGCTATAATACCAGCCATCAAGTCTTCAACCCTGACTTTAATGATAGGCACACCTGCTCACAAGTTTCAGACTTGTGCTAATTCAACCCCTTATTTTCATTGAGTGCTGGCAGGCAAAGAACAGCTAGGAGTTGAGCAGTGGTGGGGGTTGGGGATGAAAGCTCACAGGGATACAGAGGAGGAAGATTATGAAGAGTGTATTTATGTGAGTGTTTTTGGGAGAGAGTTCACACCTGGGCCTGGTCCTGCTCCCACCCCCTTACACAGGTCACACCTGTTAGGAACGCTGCCCGCAAGTCTCCCCGTGAGCAGGTTACACTCACCTTCCTCCATGCTGCCTTCACCCGATGCGGCCGGATGCCGCCGAAGTCGAGCCCGCCAACGTGGCTGGAGCTGCGGACTTTCCTGCTTCCTGTGGCCCGGAGGCTGCCCACTGGGTCCTCTTCACCGCGGCTGAAGCCGCGGACTTCTCCGCTTTCCATCGTGGCACAGAGATCGTTACCGACATTGCCATCGTCTTCGCGGCAGGAGGCCACAATCCCCGGGCTCGATTAGTGGCTGGAGCTGCCCCCGGGGCCTCCTGCAGCAGCTGGAACCGCTGCCGTCATCGGGGCCTGTGTTCAGCCCCAGCCCAGCTGCTACGCTTCAGACGTCAGTGCAGGACCGCTGTCCACGGTCCTGCACAGCCCTGTTTCCTTCCTCTAGGCACGTGGCTGCACCTCTCTCTAGGATTTAAAGGGCCAGACACAGGAAGTGTGCTGGTCCCACCTAAGGACTGATTTCCTGTACAACCCTATAAAAGGGCTGGTCTCGTCATTGTTCTTTGCCTTGCATCGGAGTTACTTTGTCTCTGGAAGCTCCTGCTGTCCAGCGCTCCGATAGGTCCTTCTGTTTTCTCCGTGGAGCTTCTCGTCACATCACGTCTGTGTCTTGTCAAGTCTTTGTGCCTGAGGTCCCTGTCCAGGTGTCCTGGTGTCTCATCTTCGGACGTCCTGCTTCCTCATGTTCCTGGTTCCTTGGTGTCCTGCTCCTGTGTCTTCAGCACTCCTGAGCCTTCTGGTCCTGTCAGGCCTTGGCCCCTCGGATGACGTCTTTCCCATGCGGGGAGTGGCCTGAAGGTGGAATTCATTCCTGTGCTCCTGAGCCGTCTTGTCCTGCCAGCCTTTGTGGAGCTCCGGATGACTCATGGCTCTGTCGTCGAAATTCTGCCTCGGCTGGATTCTTCCCTGCGCTCGTCCCATTCTCAGTGTGGTCCGTGACCAGCCTCCTCGGGCTGTGTAGGGTGCGCAGTGGGACAGGGTGGTCCGTGACCAGCCCATTGGGTCCGCCCGTGAAGGTGGGCTGAGTAGTGCGCCCTGAGAGACAGTGCCAATGTCCTCCTGCCCAGCTTTTCGTCTCGTCTGGACTCCCTTCCAAGTTATTCATCTCGTCTCTGATGCCGTCGCATCAGCCTTGGTGTCATGTCTTCACCTTCGTCATAGTGTCACGTCTTCATGTCAAGGCCCGTCTGCCCGCATCCTCAGGCCAAGCCTGCTGCTCCATGCCTTTCCAAGCGGCAGGTATGAAAGGGCTCGGAATGGTCGGAGGATATTCACTTTCCAACATCATGTTTTTGGCCTCGGGAGCTTGCAGGCCTGGCAGAGGGTAAGACTGTCAGCCATACTGGAACACGCCGTCAACCCTCGGTTCGGTCCTGGATCCGTCTGGGGTCAGGCTGAGACTCAAGGGCACATGAAAACACCCGTTTACGTAACAACGCCTGGCCCTGACCCCAGTCCCCATCAAGCGCTCCATAGTTCCACTTCTTTTAGGTCCACAAATTTAGCATTTTGCATCCCTTATAATTATTGCAGATCTCACTCTGTTTAATATTGCTACGTCGCCCGTATGATATAGTGAGGGCAAAGGTAGCGCCGGCGCCATTTTGAAGATTGGCAATACGGCCCGCGTGCAGGAGGTCGCTCCCAGACCTCCGCTGGACTTTTGGCAAGTCTTGTGGGGGTCAGGAGGCCTCCCCCAAGCTGGCCAAAAGTCCCTGGGGGTCCAGCGGGGGTCCAGGGGTGATCTCCTGCACGCGTGACGTCAGGACCCAGGAACCAAAATGGTGCCGGCACTACCTTTGCCCTGTCACATGATAAGGGCAAAGAGCCACCGGCGCCATTTCTCAATGCAGCCGTGGCCAGAGAGAGAGGGAGATCGCGTCGGGACCCCCCACTGGACCCCAGGTAATTTAAAACATTTTGGGGGGGTTCGGGAGGGTGGAGGATTTGTTTTAAAGGTTTGGGGTGGGTTTTAGGGTTTTTTTTGGTGTGCCGGTTTTCTCGCGCCCTATTTAACGATACAATACAAATGCCCCTGATGATAAATCGGGGGCATTTGTATTGTATCATGCACTCTAACGATTTTGGACGATTTTAAAATTATCTGACGATAATTTTAATCGTTCAAAAACGATTCACATCCCTAATATCTAGCATTCACCTTTGATCCAACTCTCTGGTCACCCAGTCAAAGAAATTGATCAGATTCATCTGACAACATCTACCTTTGGTACATCCATGCTGCCTCAGATCATACAATCCATTGGATTCCAGAATCTTTACTATCCTATGTTTTATCAACAATTAATTAATTTGTTCACCACAAAAGGCAAATAACAAGTCTTTCATTCTAGCCTCCTCCATTCTTTCACTTTTATGAATTGGACCCATATCTGCCATTCTCCAGTCCTCCGGAACTACTCCTGACTCTAAAGTATTGAAAACATTAGCCAATGGAGTTGCCAGAACTGCTCTAAGTTCCCTTGGTACTTTCAAATGTATCCCATCCAGTCCCATTGCCTTATCTGTTACCCGCCCCGTCTGTGCCCGGCCCACACATGGGCCTGTTCACCTTGTTGGCTCCTCTGCATGTCACAGGTTGGCCTCCCCAGTGGCAGCTGCAAGCTCCTCCAGGCCTCAGTGTCCTATGGCGGCAGTCGCCGGGACTTCCACTATGCACCAGGCCTCACACCAGAGTTCGGCGACTCCAGTGGCATTGGCCACGCCCCTACACGTGCGCGTACTCCACCCAGTCTGTAGGGCCAGGGGTGGGTCCTAGCTCTGCAGCGTGCCCTGATTGAATGTTCAATATAAAGAAGTTCCTGCCTGCACTTCCTTGCCTTGGCAATCAGGTCGGCACTATAAGGGTACTAGTTTGCCTCTGCGTTCACAGTCTTGTTCCAGTCTTGTTCCAGCGTCCTTCTGTTCCAGCCTTGCTCCAGCTTCTTTCTGTTCCAGCGTCCTTCTGTTCCAGTGTCCGTCTGTCTTGTCTCCCCAGGTAGTACCCTTGGACTGTCTCTCTGGTACTGACCTCGGCCTGTCCCTTGACCATTCTGTCTGCTGCCTGGATCCTGACCTCTGCATGCCTTGTAACCTCGTCTGACCTCTGGAACCTGACCCCTGCCTCGTTTGACTACTCCTCGGACTGACCCTCGGATTCTGACCTTGGCTGCCATTGACCACATCTCCTGATTCTGGCTCTGTCCCTTGCCTTGTCATCGCCTACGCTGTTCTGGTCTTCCTTGCTCCATCTGACCTACAGCCTCGAGTCCGACTGTGCTCCCTTGCTGTCCATGGGCAAGCCTGTCTACTTCCTCTCCAGGAGACCCTGTGAGGCCCACCTAAGTCCAAGCGGCCTGGGTCCCTACGGGCTCCACCCGGGAGAACCTCAGGCTTCCAGTGGTGAAGCTTATCCTAGCCTCTGTCTCCTCCAGTGCTCCATCCCCAGGGGGCAGGTGCTTCCTGGTCCCTACCAGAGAGCTGTTCTCCACTGCTCCAGGACAAGGGTCCACCCCCGAGCGCAACATTATCTACTTGAGGTTTAGTTACCTCCTCTCAAGCACAGTTTTCTAAAAATCAGTTGAGATTTACTTCCAGTCTTATTTGTGTTCATTTTATGTGGTCCTGCTTCTGGCCTTTCCACCATGAACACCAAACAGAAATATCTGTTAATAAATGTTGCTTTTTCCTCATCAGCCTCTACATGTTCCTTCCCTTCATTGAGTCTTACAATGCTACTTTTGCAGTTCCTCTTATAACTAGCATATCATAAAAAGAGTATTGTTTCCCATTTTACAATATTTGCTACTTTTATTCCATTTGAATTTTTGCATTCCTGACTATTTTCCCAACTACTCTTAGCTTTTCCAGATATTGTTGCCTGTATTTCTCTATGTATGTATCTCTATGTAATGCAGCTAAAGACTAATAAAAGGCCAAAAGTGTAAAATGAGAAACATAAAGCGAGGCAATGTCAGATGCTGTTGTGGCACCAATTGCGATGCCCTGAATATGTTGATAGAAAGAATCTTGAAAGCAAGAAAAGTTCTGTGTCAAAGCAATACAAGTCATCTCAATCAAAAATTTAGTTGGAACCTGGAACCCATGGGGCTTCTCTTCCAAAACAAATCGAGCCACTACAATTGCATTCTCCTGCATTTTTACTCCCTTTCACTGATTGTTTGCCTTTCTTTCGGTATGATTATTTTAAAATGTGATTATAAATGCCTTGGATATTTGGCATCTTGCAAGTTTGACATTCTACAGCATAAAAGATTTTAAGTTCTGTCTGAGTCATCTGTTTGGTATTTCTATTTGTGGTCATTGTGCATGTTCTGTATTTAAAAGCATTTTTATTTTATTGCATTTCCAGATTTGAAATTATGCCAGTGATGACTATGCTATGCCCACCAACGCAGCTTTAGGGCAAAACATAGTCCTTGTCAGGGAACCTATTGCTTTCATTAAACTACTGTGAAATAAATCATTGTCTTAGACTTTCAAATTTTTTGAAGAACAGTCCTGAAGGACTTTGCTACACACTTCATTTTCTTGGATGATATTCCCAGTGTGTTGGCTTTATTCTCTTTACTCTTTTGCTTCTGCAACTGGTCTGTATATTACACCACTATAAACAGATGTACCATTGGATGAGCAGCATCAGATAGTAGGCAGTAGGCTTGAGTGTTTTTTTGACAATCTCTTTGTAATGTCTTTGATTTTGGCACTCAGCAGATAGCATACTTCCTGGGACTACATGTCTGGTTGGTAGATGGATATCTCTGTGCCATTCAGAAGTCAGTCACCAACCATCACTACCCTCTGCCTCCTGGATGCATTATTTGTTGAGCCCACAGCTTTGCGTGTCTCGGCTCCTCCTCATCCTGGGATGGTTTCACTTCTTCCATATCCAGAGCTGCATACTGGTTCTTCAGCTCAATGGAGATCAGAATTGTGATGTAGGGTCTCACAGCTGTAGTAACTTGGGTCCAGCTGTCATCTCGTGGTCCAGTTTTACCTTCCCTTCTGCTTGCTTTCTCCATCTTTGCGGCCTCAATAAGCATTTCCTCAATGTAGTCCTCATTCCCCTAGATGCTTCTCAGTCTTGCCACCTCCTCTCTGAGTTCTGCTTCCAGCTTCCTAAGAAAATCGATCTGCAAACATCTTTCACACTGAAATGGTTCCTTACTGTGAATCAGGACATCAGTCTGGAGACCAATAGATGTGGTATCTGTGGCAATTGCTTTGGCAATACAATGTTTCCCGGTCATCCTTCAGTTGTTGGGAGCTTCTGGTATCTGTTGAAAAATTGAGAAAGATCTGCCAAAGTTCCTGCCTTATCCTCAGCAGTTCTGCAAATAAAATAAGCTAGCCTGTGGAATTTAACTTCCATCTCCACACTCAGAATCCATTCTTGTAGTCCTGTTTGCTTGCTTACTTGATGCTTGATATTATGAAGTATCTTATCTTGTTTTTCAAACTACAAATATAATTATAAATATATTAGGTATGCAGTTTTGTGTTGCTCTCTTTCTTGTTGCTGAGAGTATAAAAGTAGACCAGAACAACTAGAAATTATTACTGCAAAGATCAAATATGAAGTTACGAAAGAACTCACAAGAAATTTAAATAATTTTTTCTATTTGCAGATGACACAATATGACCTAAGCACTTGCTATCCCCTCCTCTTCTTGGTACAAAGCAGTAATTTCTTCAACTCTAGACTAATAATTTATCTTAACTTGTGATCTTACTCTGTATACCAATGATCTGTAATAGACCTACTACTCCTTATCATTTTGGTTAAGGTTAATTTTATACTTATTTGTCTAAGGTCACTAATAGATACAGTTATATACAAATTTCCAAAATCCTTTTTTAGTTTACAAAATGTATTTTTGTATCTTTTATGTGTATTTTCTAAAAAGCATCCTATTGCCTTAACTACTTAAAGATTAGACAAACTAAAAATAATTACCTGAAGGATTTACTATGGCATTACTAATTATGCTCCCCCTGAATTTTATGTAAGCCTTCCAATTTCACAAATGACACAATTTTTCTAAATTACTTTTGTATTTCTCTGTCAACCAATGTCAAGTTATTCTGTGTAGTCAAATCCCCTAATTAGTGGGTTAGTCTATAAAGTTAGAATGTAAAGTAGGGGTGGGTGGGAGCTGGATAAAGGGAGGGAGCCCTTTCCCTTCTACTATTTCTTTCTGAAACTAAGCATTAATAATACCCAAGAAACAAACACAACAAAAGCAATAAGAAAAAATATACATATCCCCCTTCAAAATAAAGTCCCAGTAATTGAATTCAGGCCAGAAAAATTAACTCTGATTATAGTTTAGCTCCTCCAAGAATGGCAGACCTTTCTTAACTTGAGCGCTCTATAGGTTTTTCCAACATAAATCAATGAACATGGACATAAAATCATAGACCACAAAAGAAAAATTACATAAAACAAGGATGCAATTTGAAAACTTGCCAGTGACATTGAAAAATATGAGTAATCTTATTAAAAAATGAAGAATACAAAAAAGTTCCAATGTAAGTATCATTAGAACAAGTGTTATCATATTTAGGCGTGAGGAGTAAATCTCTGTTAGCAAAATAAACTTGTTTATAAGCTTTTCGGATAAAGGTGTAAGGATAACCTGAATTCAAAATCAAAGATTCTTGTTTAAACATGTTTAGACTAGAACAATTATATCTATACCTAAGAAAACAAGAAACTGTCAGGCTATTCTTTAATCACAACAAATCAGGAAATGCAGTAGATTTCAATGAGTCCCAAATAACTTCAGAGTTGTTGTAGAATTAACTTTTTATTGGCGGCAACTCCATTGCTTCAAAAAGACACAATTTTAGACAGGGTCCCCTGCCATAAATGAAAAGTTGTGTAATGTAACAGAGTGTTTCTATCAGTGGATTTTCAATAAAGTCATGTTTTTTTCAAACATAAAATCAAAGTAAAAAATAATCATCTTTAAAAATCAGAATATCCAAAAAAGATATTGTATAAAAATGTTGCTGCACCGTGAACTGTATGTTATCATCACATGTATTTAATCATTGAAAAAAGCTAAATAATTAATTGAAGTGCCAGGCCATAGCATGAATACATCATCAGTACATCTTATCCAAAGTATTATATGACCTTCAAGTGGAGAATGCTCAATCCAATTAGATTCAAAAGTAATCATATATAAATTAGCTACTGAAGGAGTCGTAGTGGTACCCATAGCCATACCGAACATGGCATCAGTTAGAGGCGGGCCACAGGAGCCACGGCACCCTCAACTTTGGGCGAATGGGGTAGGAGAACTAAAAGCTTCTTCCTGCAATCGGGAGGCTCTTCCCCAGACTCCCAAACCCCTCCAGCTATCTGATGTTGAAAGCTTTGATCCTCCCCTTTCTCTGCAATTTGCTCACGGCAGAAGTTTTAAGACCTAACTTCCGCTGCAAGCAAAGCTGTACATATAAAGAGGCAGCGACGTGTACACAGGCTCCTTTTGCTGTGGGCCTTCACTTCAGCACTGGACCTGGCCTCTGCCTGTTTCTTGCAGTTGTTGCTGCCATCTGAACTGGCCTCTCTCTTGAGGCCACTGGAATAGCCTTTTTCTCTCTTGCTGCCACTGCTGTAACCAGGGCCAGTGCCAGCTTTTTTGCTGTCCTATGTGAACAATTACTGTGCTCTCCGCTCCCCCACCCCCGCATCATTCAGTCTCTGTCCCACGCCCATCAAAAACAGTCCAGCTCCCTCCGGCAATCTGTATTTTTTAAAACTGACACCCCCCACCAAACAGAACCCATGGCCAAGGGAAGGGTATTAGGTACCCTAAGCAAATTTTACAGCCTTGCACACACACACACCTGCCCTCTACAGACACACACACACTCAATTCAATTATGCATTTAAAACAGATTATACATGAAAAAAGAGCATTCAAAAGTACAGTCTTCTGAGGCAAAATTATCACTTACATCATGCATATTATATTTACATGCACTGCTGTGGTGCCTACCAGAAAATCCTGCAAAAAAGACACTTTCTACTCCCATGGAATTACATTTTTTGTAATGTGTGCTGGATGTGGGTGTGGCCCACATAAAGCCATGAATAAAAGGAATTACCATTACAATATAGTAAACAGCCCATACCAAAACAACCCCTAATTGTCAGCACTCGAACAGTAACAATCTTATCTATGAAAATGTAACACTGCACATATTACATCAGGCCCTAGAACAACAATACATTTCCTATTAGGAAAACAGAACAAATCAGACTACAGATACATTATATGGTAGCAGAATACCTCACCTCGGTCACACATGGAAAACACAGGCAAACCCTGACCAAATACAGAATAAAGAAACCAGAAAGTATAAATAGAAACAAGCTGAGAAGACTGAAATGAAAGCCACAGCAAGCCAGCCGCTATAAGCAGAGCAACAATAGAAAAACAGAAACATTACTATTCTTCACAAAATATTAAAAAATAAAATCAAGAAATATAAAACATTAATCATAATAGTAAAATCATAGTCATTTATTTATTTAGTGCTTTTTTATACCGACATTCATGATACAGATCATATCATATCGGTTTACAAGGAACAGGGGCTTATAACATTAACTTTAACATAGAGGAAAGTTAAAAGTTACAATAAAACAAGGATACTGGAATTAGGGAGACGAGAAGCCAATAGCAGAAGGTAACTTGGTAACTATAACAAATTATATACAATGTCTGAAATGGAGTGCATTGAATAAAAGGCATTTGTATATGCACTGAGGCATAGCTTAGACGGGCCTGAGTTAAGGGAAGGCTTGTTGAAACAGCCAGGTTTTGAGTTTTTTCCTGAACATCAGTAGGCAGGGTTCCTGTCTGAGGTCAGGGGGAATAGCATTCCAGATGGCTGGTCCCGCTGTCGAGAAGGCCCGTTCTCTAGTGGCTGAGTGATGGGTGGATTTGGTTGGAGGGGCATGTAGAGATCCTCTGTAAACTTCTCTGATAGGTCTTGCAGAGGTGTGGAGTCTGAGAGGGAATAGAAGGTCGATGGGGACCTGATTGTGAATGGTTTTGTGAATGATGGTGAGGGACTTGTGTAGGATTCTAAAGCTTATAGGTAGCCAGTGCAGATTTCTGAGAATGGGCATGATGTGATCTCTTCTGTTGGTGTTTGTTAGGATTCTAGCGGCCGCGTTTTGAAGCATCTGAAGAGGTTTGGTGGAGGAGACGGGGAGACCTAGCAGAATAGAGTTGCAATAATCTATCTTGGAGAATATAATGGCCTGGAGGACAGTTCTGAAGTCGTGGAAGTACAGAAGTGGTTTAAGTCTTTTTAGCACCTCTAGTTTTTAGAAGCAGTCCTTGGTTGTGTGATTGATAAACTTTTTAAAATTCAGATGGTTGTCAATTATTACTCCAAGATCTCTTGTTTGGGTGACCAGGGTGTTGGGGTGGGTCTGCTGGGGAATATCACTGTAGTCAGGAGATATGAAGAGGAGTTCTGTCTTGGCGGAGTTCAGTACAAGGTTTAGATTGGTGAGGAGGAGGTTGATAGCTTGGAGGCAGTTGTCCCAGAACTTAAATGTTTTCGTAAGGGATTCAGTTATAGGGATCAGGATTTGTATGTCATCGGCGTAAAGATAGTGTTTTAGTTTTAGGTTTGTTAGCAGCTGGCAGAGGGGAAGGAGGTAGATATTGAAGAGAGTGGGGGACAAGGAAGAGCCCTGAGGTACTCCTGGTGAAGAATTGATGCGTGGGGACTCTTTGTTGTTGATTTTGACTTTATAGCCTCTATTACTGAGAAAAGAAGCGAACCAACTAAAGGCTGTACCTGTTATCCCAATGTCGAATAATCGATTTAGGAGGATGGAGTGGTTCACCGTGTCAAAAGCTGCTGAGATGTCAAGAAGTACTAGAAGGAAGGATTGGCCTTTGTCCAGGCCCATGATGAGGTGGTCTGTGAGGGAGATGAGGAGGGATTCGGTGCTTAGCGATTTGCGGAATCTGTATTGAGTTGGGTGGAGTATCTTATGGTCTTCAAGGTAGTCTGATAATTGGGTATTGACTAGTTTTTCCATAATCTTGGCGACAAAAGGTAGATTGGAGATAGGGCAGAAATTGTTGGGTTCTCTGGGGTCTAGGTTTGGTTTCTTAAGCAGGGGTTTGAGAGAGGTGAGATTTAGATTCCTTGTGATAGCGAGCAGTTTATGATATCCGCCAGATGCTTAGAGATGGTGTCCGGCACCGATAGGAGTAGTTTAGTCAGGATTTGGTCGTAAGGATGGGTAGAGGGTTTCATTTTCTTTATTAGGGATTCAATCTCCAAGGCGGATGTAGGTTCAAAAGATTCAAGAGAGGCTCCCGAATTAGAGAAAGAGGAGCTGGAGATGGGAGTTGAGGTAGAGCTAGGTGGCAGGAGAGTTAAGAGGTTGAAGATTTTGCTCTGGAAGAAGTTTGCAAGTTCGTTGGCCTTGACTTGTTCTTGGTTGTCCGGGATTGCCAGGGTGGCGGTTTTTGTGAGTTCAGATACATAGGAGAATAAGGCCTTGGCATCAAATATGAGGTCGTGGATTCTGTGAACATAAAAATCTCTTTTTGTTCATAGGGTGGAGTTCCTGTAGAAGTGGAGGGTGGATTTGTAGGCAGATAACGTGCTGGGCCAGGGGGTCTTGCGCCATTTGTTCTCTTTCCGCCTGAGGTTTTGTTTAAGTTTTCGGAGTTCATTGGAGAACCACGGTTGTTTTCTGTTCGAGGTTGGGCTGATTTTTTTGGCTAACAGTGGGCATAATTTGTTAGCTACCAATTCTGTGATGCTGTGCCATGAGCTAAGGGCCGAATTGGGGTTTGAGACATCTAGGGTAAGAAATTCTTTGGCTAGGTGTTCGCTAAGAACCTCAGGGGTGCACAATCTCCTGTAGTGAAATGTAGATTGGAGGGGGTGAGAAGTAGGACTTTCTTTCATCATGAGGGTAGTAGAAATCAGTAGGGATGTGAATTGTTTTTGAACGATTAAAATTATCGTCAGATAATTTTAAAATCATCCAAAATCGTTAGAGTGCACGATACAATACAAATGCCCCCGATTTATCGTCAGGGGCATTTGTATTGTATCGTTAAATAGGGCGCGGGAAAACCGGCACACCAAAAAAACCCTAAAACCCACCCCGAACCTTTAGAACAAATCTCCCACCCTCCCGAACCCCCCCAAAATGTTTTAAATTACCTGGGGTCCAGTGGGGGGTCCCGACGTGATCTCCCTCTCTCTGGCCACGACTGCATTGAGAGAAATGGCGCCAGTGGCCCTTTGCCCTTATCATGTGACAGGGCAAAGGTAGCGCCGGCGCCATTTTGGTTCCTGGGTCCCGACGTCATGCGTGCAGGAGATCGCCCCCGGACCCCCGCTGGACCCCCAGGGACTTTTGGCCAGCTTGGGGGGGGCCTCCTGACCCCCACAAGACTTGCCAAAAGTCCAGCGGAGGTCCGGGAGCGACCTCCTGCGTACGGCCCGCACACAGGAGGTCGCTCCCGGACTCCACCATTTCTCTCAACGAATAAGGATTTAAAAATCTCCTGCTCTCCATATCTGGGATCTTTTGATTTCAAATCATCTTGAGAGTGTCATGGATTGGGGAGGTAGGACCACACAAACTTTATCTTCACACACACACACACACGCAAGCATGCACACATGCATATGCACATATATACACACATATTCATGCTCTCACACACTCCATGTCATATATATATATATATATGCCTATATTCTCACACACACTCTCTCTCCCTCACAAACATATTATATGTGTTTGAGCATGCGTGTGAGAACCTACATGTGACACATAGGCTCTCACAGGCATACACACACACACATGCACTTGCACACAGACTTTCACACAGACACATACACAAGCACATAGGTTCACACACATACACATTAACATAAATTCTGACACAGATACACTCTCAAGCTCTGACACAGACACATGTGCACAAGTTCTGACACAGACACACACTCAAGCTCTCACACAGACACACATATATACACATGCACACAAGCTCTGACACAGACGCACACATACACATAAACACAAGCTCTGACACAGATACGCACTCAAGCTGTGACACAGACACACACAGAGATGCACACAAGCTTGACACAGACACACACACTCAAGCTCTCACATGGATAAATGCACACAGATTCACACACACACACACACAGCTTCCTTTCTCTGGCCCACGGTGGGATGGGCTCCACCATGGCCTCCTCCGTCCTCCTCTTCCCTTCAATTCGTGGTGGGATGAGCTCCACAACGGCCCTGCCAATCTCTTTATCTCTTTTCGTTCGGGCCTTGGTGGGATGAGCTGTACTCTTTCCTTCGGCCCCCACTGGCCTTTCTGTGAAGGGGGAGAGGGGTCGGGAGCCAGAAAGCTGTTAGCACACACAGGCAGCTATCAGAGAAAACTGCCACGGTCTTTCCTCAGTTTTGGCTTCCAGCAGGTTGAGCTCCGGCAGCGACTGCCTCTCTGTGAACTTTTCTTGTTTTCAGCCACTGGCGAATTGAGCTCCACCAACAGCCCCATGGCCTCTCCTGCTGCTGTTGCCCCTCCCCCCAGGTGTGCTTCCCCATGCAAATGCATGATGTGCACACCTGGTTGTGCTCTGTCTGGCTGTGACCTACTTTGCCAAGGGACTCGTGAGATCTTGCTTCCCTCTCTCTCTCTTGCCACTGCTGCTGCTGCTACCAAGGTTTTTTTTTTGCCAAGGGAGTTGCTTTCCTCAATGTGGCTATCGCTGGACCTTATGGAAGACCCAGTAAGAGGAGGGAGGAGTCGCACCCTGGTCCATCACCACAGTAATACGTTATCTTGGACAAAGGATGGGGGGGGGGTGAGCTGGAGGTGGGGGGGGGTCTGGTGGGGGGGAGGGCTGAAGAGAGAGAGAGATTACTGGTGGGAGCAGGGGGGAGAGAGCAAGTGAGGGCGTGGGAATAGGGGAAAGGAGAAAGAGGGTAAAATGAGGTGATAGGAGTGGGAGAAGGGCAGGAGGAGAGCAAAGTATGGGGAGAGAAGGGAGTGAGGGGAGAGGATGGGGCAGGGGTTGAGAGCATGCGAATGGGAACAGGAGGAAGGAGGTAATGGCAGGAGAGAGGAGGGGATTAGGGACAGGAAGAAGGAGCTGAGGGGAGGAGAGCCTTCATTGTCCTTGTGGTGGTATTATGGGGTAGATTTTAAAAGGTGCGTGCGCTTCCCGGCGCGCACACATGGACACACCAATTTTATAACATGAGCATGCCAGCACACGCATGTTATAAAATCCCATGGCCACGCGCATTTGCGTGCCAGATTTTATAGTCCGCGTGCGCATGTGCGGGCGGCGCCCAATTTTGGGCGGGGCCCAATTTTGTAAGATTACGTGCAGCGACACAATCGGACCTCCCCGAGTTCCCTCCCAGTCTTCCTTACCCCTCTACCCGCACTCCCTCCCTCTTCCCCTCTCCTCCCCACCCCCTAAATCTTTCGCCTACCTTTCTTTTTTTTTGTTTTATTGCTTACTGCTCCGTTGGATGCGAAGCAACTTGCACGCGCCAGCTCGACTGCCGGCACGCGCTTCCCCGGCACAGCGACAAATGGCCCCTGTACCGGCCGCCTCCAGCCCCACCATGGACCACCACCCCCCCCCCCCCCGATCGCCCCTTTCTCTAGGCCCGGCACTTCTGAGTGTAACGGGGGTTACGTGCGTGGCCGGGCCGCTTTGAAAATGTGCCTGGCGCGCACAAGGCCCGGCCACGCGGGTAGCCCCCATTTTTTTACACACGTGGCCGTTTTGAAATTCGGCCGTATGCTGGTCACTGAGACTTTGTTGTTTTACTTGTGGGGCGTGTTATGTAACATAATAGCCCTCACTCCCCATAAGAAGAATGTCTGGGGCCTGCCTTAGTATAGCAGGAAATGCATTTCTGCTTCTAATACTCCAGGGTTGCATTGCATGCAAAGTCTGGCTTCTTTGGGTTGCCATTTTATGTTTTGTCTGCATATTTGTTTTCCAATTTATGATCCCTTATTTTGTATTTGGTAAGGGTCATTTTGGATATGTGAGCAAGGTGCGGTAGTCCACTCGCATGTAGTTTCTGTGGGAGAATCTATAGCATAGTAGCACTGTTATCATTTTAGCGACGCTGCTGTACACAGGAGAAAGAAGGGAAGTCAATTTTACAGCTTTGTACTGCATAAAGAGTCTGGGCTTCGTGAGATTTTTAATTTCTGTCAACTATTCTATATGTGGTGAAAGCGTGACCAAACTGATGCATTCTGTTAATGCATAGGGATCTGTAGGAGTCCTGCTCACTGTCTTTTGCCAATAAGAGGAATATTGGTGTTGTAGAGCCAGTGCTGCCTTTTGCTTCTAGAGTCCTGTTAGTGCTGCTGTGGCATGGCAGATTTGCTATATATGCTAAGTGTGTGAGTGTGTGTGTGTGTGTGTTGGGGAGGGGGGGGGGGCAGGATTTTGTGTTTCACAATGTGCCTAGCAGTGAGTAGAGGAGCTTGTTTTTCTGTTACTTAGATGATACCAGAATTTGTTTTGTATGCTGAGGTGTACAGAGAAATATCCTGCTCTGCCCCCTGGTTGGAGGTTTCTTAGTGTGTGTGTGTGTGTGTGTGGGAGGGGGGGAGGCGGGGGAGGATTCTGTGGTACAGAGTATACATTTAAAGAATTGAAGGTACGGTATTTAGGATGGATTTGTCATGCACATTGACAAGAATGAACTTCACTCTTAAACCCCAGGGCAGGATCTGAAGCTCTCAAATTTACTGCTACTGCATTGTGCCAACTGGCTTCTTTCTGAAGCTTGTATGATATGATATATACAGACAACATATCAAGGTGAGCTTGGATGTTCTTTTCAATCAGGCAAGTGGAGCCCAAAAAATTAAGAACTGTTTCTGTATCTTTAGGCCACATTTTCTTGGTCTCCGATTACATCTCTTGGTACTTGATGATCTTCTCCTGCTCCATACAAAGTACAGAATAGTCGCTTGGTACTGACACTTCTGTTACTGATGCTCTTTTTGTCATTTCTCCTTTACCATTAAGTCTGGTTTTCTAGCATGAACAATTATACTCTTACAATGTATGCAAAGAATGCACATAAGAAAGAATGACTAACTGTAAACGTGAAATAAAAAATTGGCAGCGGGAGCAGAGCTGGGGCCAGAGCTTGGTCGCCCACCCCACACCAAAAAGGCGTTCCACTGCTTCTGGTACCAGAAATTTGTTGGTAAATATGATCCTCAAAAGTGAAAAAAAAAGTTTTTTTAAAGCTAAACATGTTAGTTCCAAAGGCTTCAAACAAACATTTTCCCTTTGAATGCCTAAATCTAAAGGCAGTAGAAAAAAAATCTACAGCAAGGCAACCTTTCTCTTCTACTAATTTTTTTTAAAGCTAAGTAAGCAGTAATAATATGCAAAAAAAACAAAACAAAAAAGCAGTGCAAAATATCCCTTTCTTAAAAAAAAATAGACACAAAAGCAATAAGAAAAAATATGTATATTCTCCTTAAAAATAAGGTCTTAGCAGTTGAAGTCAAACCAGAAAAATGATCTCTATTTATAGTTCAACTCCAATAAAGGCAGATCTTTCTTAGGGCCTGATTTACTAAGGCATTTCTCCCATTCTGTGTCTAAAGGTAATGAGCTTCTTCCAACTCCCAAGGCTTCAAACAAAAACTTTCCCTTTGAACTATTAAATCTAAATACAGAAAACATAACTACAGCATATTAAATTTAATTTGCCATTTGCAAAAGTGGGAGACTGCGCATGAAAATAGCAAAGTGATGCACTTAGGGAAGAGTAACCCAAATTACAGCTACACAATGCAAGGTTCCACATTAGGAGTCACCATAATGGAAAAGGATCTAGACATCATCACTGATAATACATTGAAATCTTCTGCTCAGTGTGCAACAGCAGCCAAGAAAACAAATAGAATGCTAGGGAAATGTTAGGAAAGGAATGGAGAATAAAACAGAGAATATCATAATCCCTCTGTGTTGCTCCATGGTGCAACCTCATCTTGAGTATTGTGTTCAGTTCTGGTCACCACATCTCAAAAAAGATATAGCAGAATTAGAAAAGGGTCAAAAAAGGGAAACTAAAATGATAAAGGGGATGGAACAATTCCCATTTGAAGAAAGGCTAAAGAGATTAGGACTCTTCAGTTTGAAGAAGACATGGCTGAGGAGAGAGATATGATAGAGGTCTGTAAAATAATGAGTGGAAAGGAACGAGTAAATGTTAATCATTTGTTTACTCTTTCAAAGAGTACCAAGGCCACGGGACACACAATGAAGTTATTTGGTGATACATTTAAAACTAATAAGAGAAAATATTTTTTACTCCATGCATAATTAGGCTCTGGAATTCATTGCCAGAGGATGTGGTGAAAGCTATTAGTGAAGCTGCATTTAAAAACGGTTTGGACAAGTTCCTGGAGGAAAAGTCCATTAACCATTATTAAGGTAGAGTTGCAGAAATCCACTGCTTATCCCTGTGATAAGTAGATTGGAATCTTTCTACACCTTGGGATCCTGCCAGGTACTTGTGACCTGGCTTGGCCACTGTTGGAAGCAGGATGCTGGACTTGGTGGACCTTTGGTCTGACCCAGTATGGAAAATCTTATGTTCTTAAAGCAATCCTTTCCCTTCTACTATTTATTTTAAAGCTTGGTCTGACCCAGCATGGCAATTTCTTATGTTCTTATGTTCTTAAATATAATAAGGGAAGACACCCATATAAAATCAATTATCCCACAGATATCAGAAATTTGGTTGACAACACTAAAGGCTTCAGAACCTTAAACCATAAAGAACAACAAATATATAAAAGAAAAGTTACCTCTAAATGAATATTTTTTCTTGTTTTGTGAAAAGAATTTTGGAGGACATACCCCTGATGCAGGTGTTTCGCTGAAGCCTGGCTATGTTGGGTAATGTTTAGTGCATTATTTATTATTCTTATTCATATGCTACCCTAATAAATGCATTAGAAATATTCTTTTACAAAACTGCCCACCTGATATTCAGGTAAACTTATGCTCTGCCTGTTTGCATGGAAGTTTACCCAGAGGAAGTGAAAGCATTCCCGTTGGTGAAGTTGGTGAGAGGTTTGGACTTAACATGCATACTTCTAGATTTTCAAAGGGATTTTCAAAGGGATGCACTTAAATTCTCCCAAAACTTTCTGTGGACATAATAGCAAGGTGTAATTGTGTGTAGGAAATTTGGCAGGATCATTTCAAAGCAAATTTGTCCTCAGAAGTCTGCTTTGGAAATTGATGCAACTTACATGCCTTTTGCTGCCTAATTTAAGTGAATTGTTTGAAATTACCTCCTTAAAGTCCTTCAAACAGCCTAGCAGACTGGTGTATTGATTCAGGATTATCAAACTACACAATAACTAATAAAGATTTCCTCACAGACATTGATTATGGTATGAAAAATAAAATATTCCTAGCAGATGGGAAATATGTTTCTATAATGCGAACAGAAGAAGGGTGACTCAAATGTACCACTACTGTGAGCAACAGGAACAAACTTCCACTGAAAGATAATGCTGTACGTGCCAGATCTGAAGGGTGATCTACTATCAGTGAAACACCTGACAAGCAAGGGTTTCACTGTGCACTTTTGCAAGAATGTATGCATGATTAAGGAGAGGGCAGCTGTTCTGGTACAGGGGATTGCAGATAGCAATTGATACAGAATCATCTGAACAGATGACGAAGCTAAAACAGCCTGTCAGCTCTCACACCAGAACTGTATACATACATGGTACAGATACCCAATGCAATAAAAGACTTACTGTACTTGATAAAGAGGTGATGGCAGATTTAAAAATATCCTCATGCACAGATATTGTAAAATGCGTGTAGTGTGTTAAAAGCAAATCAATACATGCACCACTGCCAAAAGCAAGTCACAACAGAGCAAGTGAACCACTGGAGTTAATCCACAGTGATCTGTGAGAACCAATGAAGATAGTAACCCCTTCTGGAAACAGATACTTCCTGGACTTTATTGATGATTACTCCAGGTACACAAAGACTTACCTCCTGAGATCCAAAAGTGAAATACTGTAGAAACGCAAGCGGTATGTGGCAGAGACAAGCAGCAAGTTCCAGTGTGAACTTGCAACCATACAAAGGAGAAGAGTATATAAACAAAACCAGGTTCTTGTGGTCTGGTTTGGCTTCTGTTAGAAACAGGATGCTGGACTTGATGGACCCTTGGTCTGACCCAGCATGGTAATTTCTTATGTTCTTATGTTCTTATCTCAGGCAACAAGAGACTGAGCATCACACCACAATACCTTACACTCCAGTATTGAATGGCATAACATAAAGGAAGAACTGCATGCTGGTGGAGATGGCAAAGAGTATGTTGCTAGAGGTCAACCTTTCTGGCAAGTTCTGGGGAGAGGCACTTTTGACTGAATTATTTGCAGAATCCACTATCCACAAAGGTGAATGAGGTAACACCACATGAAATGTGGCAGAGCAGAAAACCTCATGTGTCACCTGAGGGTAGAGGGTACTTGACTGCAAGGCCTGCATACATGTCCAGAGCAAAAATTGCTAAAGATTTGTTTATTTGTTATATTTATATTTCACAACATGCAACAGTGCTGATCTGTGTCGCTTACAGCATAAACATACACAATCTTTATCATATCATAAACAATTATACAATATGGCAGACAGAGTTGCTGCGGGTATACTGTTGGGATACAGTGAACAAGGCTGAGGATACAGATTCCTACTCTCTGAGACAGATGAGGTGACAGTAACACGGTGTGCATACTTCAATAAGGCACACTAACCAGACATCTATACTCCAATTAATCTTGAGCGGATAATAGCCATGAGCATCATGACCAAACTGGATCTAGAAGAAGCTAGAAATCTGTATTGCCCCTGGTGCAAACTAAAGTGGAGCTGCAGAGCAACCAAGTATCACTGATAATGTGAACCAAGATGAAACTGTGGATCAACCAGTCAAGGCGACTTTTGGCAGTCCAAGCAATGCCAAGATGGTGGAGTCTGAAGAGAAACCCTACTCTGAAAGTTGGCCTGGACAACAAAGAGCATACCAGCTCACTGACACTTTGTAATCCACATTGAAGTGTCCTGAAAGGCAGAATATAAATTTAAAAATATTAATTATCATTATTTAACACTGGAACCTTCAGCCTGGAAGGATGTTGAAAGACTATCCAGATGTGAGACCAGAGAATGGAAGAGAGTAGCATAAGAAACATAGCATGAACACTTGTGGGGTTTTCACCAAAGACCACCAAAGGAACATCCCCAAAAGGACAGATCTTAAGAGCTGAACATTTAGCCATCAACCGACAGTAAAAAGTCATCCTCTAAACCAGACAACAAGAAGTTAACATTCCTGGCTGTCATCTGACCTTGTGTCGGAAGTGAAGGGACTATAAAAATTACCTACATAGTTTTCAAAATGGTATTGATTTGACCTGTTACGATCCTGCTCGTGGACCCCATCCCACGAGCAGGTCTCCACTTTCTGCTAGGCCGCTCCCTTTGGCCAGGCCACCGTCGCTGCCACCACTACTCCTTGCGGCCTTGCTCTGCATGGCCTAATCTGCTTCTGGACCATCCTGCCACCTCGGGTTGCCGCTGCCGCGGCTTCGCTATCCTTCGCCGCTCCTTTCTTCTGCATGGTCTCGAGCCACCACCGAAGTTCTCCCTGAGTGGCTGGGGAAGCTGCCGATGCCTCCTGTGTGGCCTTGCGCCACCGCCGGGACCCTGCTGCCACCGCCGAAGTTATCCCTGAGAGGCCAGGGAAGCCGCTGCCGCTGCTGATGCCATCCTGTGGCCTGGATGCCGCTTCCGACGCCTGTCTGCTCTTTCCTGCATCTGTGCTGCAGGGGCACCGCTGTCCATGGTCCTGTTCCTCTCTGGGCCTCCTCTAGGTGCCAGCACGTGCCTCTTCAAAGATATTTAAAGGGCCAGTGGTGGGAAAAGCCAGCGGCCCCACCAGAAGTCCTCTTCACTCCACTTCCTGCTCCAGCCCTATAAAAGGGCTCAATTCTAGTTCCTCAGGGCCTTCGGATCGGACCATGGCTGTCTATGTTCTTCTGTGCCAGTCCAGGTCCTCCGTGGTCTTCATTTGTGTAGATGGCTTCGTTCTGTGTTCCTGGTCTCCTCAACCTGATGTTCCTGGTCTCGTCCTTCATTGCCTGTTCCATGTCCTGTTGTTCTGTGGTTCCGTTCCTGAGTCCTGATGTTCCAGATGTTCCATGTTCCTGATGACTTGGTCCTGATGCCTTCGTCTTCGCCTCTGCAACCAGTTCCCAGTTTCCTGCATCCACCTTTCCTGGCATGCCACCATTGTGTTCCGTGACCAGTCCATGGGGGAGCTACATAGGGCGCTTCGTGATACAAGGCCTTCTTCTCGTCTGCAGCGTAAGTCTCCGGAAGACCCTTGTTTTTAATGTTCTGAGTTCCAAGTTCTGAGTCTTGAATCCTGAGTTTTGAGCCCTGCCTGGTCTTCAGAGTTCCTTGCCTGCTTCCATCAATGACCAAGACTCTGCCAGAACCTATTCTGCTTCAGTGTGGTCCACAACCAGTCACAGGCGGCTGTGTAGGGCGCGTCCCGGTACAGGCAACTACTGAATCTTCGACATGTTCCAGTCTCAACTTCCACTACTTTACCTGGAGTCTGCTTTGCACACATGGTCCGCAACAAGCCATGGGCAGCTGTATAGGGTGCGCTGCGATGCAGTTCTCACCCAGTATTTTCGCCTGAGTCCTGAAACCATGCCTGAGACCTTCTGAGTAATCTGAATCCTTGTCCAAGTCTTCTGAGTAACCTGAATCTTTGTCCGAGTCCTTCCAAGTTCCAAGTCTTCGTCTGAGTCTTCCAAGTAACCTGAGTCCTCGTCTGAGTCCTTCCAAGTTCTAAGTCTTTGTCTGAGTTTTCCGAATAACTTGATTCATCATCTGAGTCCTTCCAAGTTCCAATTCTTCGTCTTGTTCCTGCCCTCAGCCTCCGTCTGGCCTCATGCACTTGTCGTTTCCAAGCAGCGGGTCCGAAAGGGCTTTCGAGTGGCCGGAGGGCTACTCCTAAGACCAGCATTGCACTGCTGGGTCTCCTTGTTGCGTGTAGGTCCAGCAGAGGGCTGATCTGCTTGGTGCCTGTTCCGAGTTCCTTGCTTTAGTTCCAGTCCTGCTTTGTTCCTGCTCCACCTGTATTTGCATGTACTCACCTCCCACGGTGTGGCTTAGGGCTCCTCTCTGAGTCGTGCAGTGGTTCAGGGGCTCACGCTCTCCCATGAGCTAGCGGCCGTGCCTGTATCAGGACCTGTAGGTCATGGTCACAACATGACCTGACCTTGTCTCGTCACATGATGGGGCAATGTCTGCAGACTAGACCTTGGCCAGAGGGGATGGGGGTGTGGGTCTATCTGCTCCCCCTAGTCCAACAGGGTCCTTTTATTTGGTTGGGGGTGGGGCTTGGGGTTAGGGGGAACACTGGATTCCAGAAATATTTTAGTATTTGGACCTGGGAAAGTACATGGAAGGGAGGGGGGATTTAAGAAGATGTGGGGCACTTTTGTGGATTAAGAGGAGGGGCTGGGGAAGAGAGCAGGCTGTTGCCTCATGGTTTGCCTAATTTCTTTTTACTTTTTTGGGGGGAGGGGGTCAGAGCCACCTCAGAATGGTGGTGGTGGGAGGCAGGCAGTGGTCTACAAAGATTCCTGGGATGATTTTGATCATGGGTGGGGGGGGGGGGGGTGTTTTGGGTCCCTTGGACCTTTATTTATATGCCACTTTTCAGCATTTCAAAGCAGATTATATCCAGGTACTGTAGGTATTTCCCTATCTCCAGACGGCTTACAAGCTAAATTTGTACCTGAGACAATGAAGGATAATGTGACTTGTCCAAGGTCACAAGGAGTGGCAATGGGATTTGAACCACTGCTCTAACTACTAGGCTACTCCTCCAGTATTTTAATTTTCATGTGAGACCATTAGGGACCTGAGTTAGTGTCCCAATGCTCCCTTGGGAAAATAACTTCACCTTCCTCAAACATGCTAAAATAACTTGTTTTGCTCAGGCTTGTGAACCCTTGGGACGACGGGAGGATGGAATACTTTGGGTTGATGGTCCATAGGTTCTCCCGTCGGGTGACGAGGCAGGAACAGAAGACGTGACCAATTGACCCTCGGCACAGGAGACAGAGGTGACTGTGAAGGCAGACAAAGAGTCTTGAGGTGAAGAAAGGAAGTGTGTCTTCGCCACTGGAAGTCCGCGGTCCCCCCAGGAGGAGCCCGTAGGGACCCGGACTGCTGGGACTTAGGTGGACCTTTGAGAGGTCAAGAAGTTCGTTGCAAGGGCTGACTGGAGCTTCACCCCTGGAAGCCCGCGGTCCCCCTGGGAGGAGCCCGTAGGGACCTGCGCCGCTGGGACGTAGGCGGGCGCTTGGAGATGAAGGTCAAGAAGGAGTCCGAGGTCAAGTGCCAGAGGGTCGTCGCTTACCAGTCCGAGGTCACACACCAAGGGATCACCACTTGCCAGTCCGAAGTCACACACCAGAGAATCACCACTAGCCGATCCGAAGTCAGGAACCAGGAACTCCAAGACAAGACAGGAACGAGGATCCAAAGCACAGGGAGACTCACCGAAACAAGCAGACCTGACGAACGAAGGATGTTGCCAAGTCGAGGAATGAGCAGAGAAAGTCTCCTTTTATACTTCTTCTGCTCTAGCTCATAGGGAGCAGCTGAACCTGGTTAAAGGGATCATGTCCCTTTAAAGCTAATGAGGAGGCGCAGCCTTGTGCCTAAAGATGGCGGCGGCCATCCTCCGTGGAGGAAATGCAGCCGGACGCCGCAAGGGAGGAGCAGGTACGGCTCCCCACCTGGCGTCCAGGGTGGGAGCCCGCGCCGAAGTGGCAGGCATCGGATCAGGGGTTTCCCCAGGAGTTCCCGCAGCGGGTCGCCATCGTGGGTGAGGTAGGGGGCTGCGCTCGTGACCTTCCATGAGCGTGGAACACAACATAACTGAGCTGATTTTTTTTTAAGTCAGTCATATTATTTTATTAACATAGGATTGTCTATGCATAAGCTCCTTTTCAAGCATTAGTCAATTTTATGCATGAAAATGCATACAAAGCAGCTTATTTGCATAGGAGGAGGAACGTTTCTGATATATTGTGCAATAAACAGAATGTAACATGCATTACAGGCTGCTAAACTCACAATATCACCTTAAGAACATAAGAAATTGCCATGCTGGGTCAGACCAAGTGTCCATCAAGCCCAGCATCCTGTTTCCAATAGAGGCCAAACCAGACCACAAGAACCTGGCAATTACCCAAACACCAAGAAGATCCCTTGCTACTAATGCAATTAATAGCAGTGGCTATTCCGTAAATAAACTTGATTAATGGACTTTTCCTCGAGGAACTTATCCAAATCTTTTTTGAACACAGCTTATCAAGCTTTGCCTACCTGCCATGCCCTAAATGAACCACCTTGGGGGTCACTCTGCCATATGCCTATCTGCCATGCCCCCAAAGTACTACCTTAGAGGTCTTTCTGCTACAACTCTGCTGACCTGCCATGCCTACTATGTACCAGAATGGGAGTTTTAGTGCCTCTGTGTTGCTTACGGTTTGGATCTCAGCCTAGTTCTCCCACCCTGTTTGTTTGTTGGTTTTAGTGGGATGTTTTGTCCTCAGAAAAAAATGTGAAAAAAAGAATAAAAAATACAAGTTTCTTCACCCAGCCTTCCTCTTTTATGGTTCTTCAATTTGTTATACTTATCTACAATCTCAGCCTTGTTCTCCCACACTGTTTGATGGTCATATTGGAGTATTTTGTCCACAGAAAAAAACAAATTGAAAAAAATATATGTTTCTCCCACCTCCCCCATCTCTTTACTGGTTCTCTACCTTACTGTTTTGTTGTACATTGCTAGGATCCAAACCTAGTTCTCCCATCTTTCTTTTTTTCTGGGTTATACTAGAGTGTGCTGTCCCCAAAAGTCCTCAATCAGAAGGAAGAAATACAGGCACAAGAGAAAAAAATGTACAGGAAAGATCTTTTACCTATTTTGAATGTGGTAAAGATTTCAGTAGGAAGAGAGAAATAATTCAACACCAGAAAATCAACAAAGGGAAGAGACAGAATTCAGCTATAGAATATAGGAAAAGCTTTCTTAATAAAGCAAATTTAACATATTCCCAGAAAAGCCTCACTGATGAGAGACAATTTACATGTTCTGATTATGACAAAAGTTTCAATCAGAGAGAAAAAAAAATAAAAAATTCCACCCAGCAGCAAGATCAATTTCAAGTAGGGAATGTAATAAAAGCTTATGGTACAAAAATGATATTGATAATAGATCATTAGCTTGTATTAAATCTGACAAGTAGTAGGTGTTTCAACAGCAAGACAGACATCTCCCATGCTATTCTGCCTTGCTGCTATACCTACATCTCAGGGGTCTTTCTGCCACTCAGCCTTACTACCATATCTAGAATTTATACCTTGGGGTTCTTTTTGCCACGCTGCCTTGCTAGACTCTACACCTTGGATGTTCTTGTCACTGTGAAGGGCTGCTTTGCACCTCTCATGGTACCTCGATGAGTTGATGAACTCTTTGTGTTGCTTTGTCCCTTAGGCTATTTCCTGCCACTCTTTTTGCTTCATCCCCCTTCATTGTACCTTAGGGAGTTGATGCCACTCTTGATGCCACTTTGCCTCTTGTGTTGCCTTCAAGGGTTATGCCACTGTTGTTGATGCCCTCTTTTAAAGCCTTGGGATGTTTTTCCCCCTCTTGCTACTGCTCTGCTTTTCTGACAGTGTCTTAGAGAATCCCTGCCACTGCTGGTACGTTTTTGCCCCTTGTCGATGCTTTAGGTTATTCAAGCCACTTATGGTGCCATGTTGACATATTCTTGATGTCTTCACACTCCTGATGATGTCTATCCACCAGCTTTATTAGAACTGTTGAGAAAATCCAATTTTGAAGCTGAAAATAGGCTGCAGTGCTTTCTCAATAGACTTTCATAGTAAACAAATGAATGAATAAAAAGAATAAACTATTTTTTTCCCATTTTAAACTAATGAGCTAAATGGAGGTTCCCTACGAAATGTATGAATGAAGAAAAGCCAAACTTTTTCCTTTGCACACTCCTAGCATCCAGTATCAATAAGGTCAAACTATTTCATACAACCAATCCCCTCTTCTCTTCCCCCAGAAAATGTGTCTGATAAACCAATATGACAGACATAGGCAACATGTGAAAGCAAACTTGCAGTCACAAAACAAGAAACCATGCAAAAAATAAAATTCATATAAAGGAAAATATTTTTAGGATAGCTGAAGATGACCTGCACCAGATGCCTTCTAGAGTGTCAAACCTCTAGGAATACTCCTTCAATCACTGGGGAGTCCTGGAGTTTATAAACTTCCCTTCTTAGTAGCTGGAAGAGAGGGAGTCTGGCTCCAATCTCTGGACAAGAATCAAGATGGTAGCTGGTCCCTTTCTAAGAAACAAAAAAGAAATACATTTAGCACTGAGCCTTACAAAAGTCAAATCTACTATTACTGCTAACGCTCAACCTCCCATCACGCAATGAACATGTTAACAATGTATGAGCACACAGAGCTGCAGGAAAGTGGGTTTTGTTATCACACTGCTGTCCACTATCACCACCTCTCTTACCAGTCAGAAAATAAACAGCAATATATGAATCCTGCATTTTTATAGAGTGTAATATGTCCACAGGGGCCACACTACAAAGCCATTTTGAGGGACCACATCTATTAAAGTTCACACACAAATACATCTTTTCCAATAAAGAGCTGCCTTTATTGAAAAAAAGAGAAGGTGAGGGACTGGCAGCAGCGTCTCTTCTACCTCCACATTTGTCTAGTCCTTTCTGCATACTGTACTTAGCTACATATTTTACTATCTGCCATATCTCTGTACAGAACATAAATGAGAAGCCAGTGCCAGTGGAATCACTAAATGGACTAGGCAGCTGCCTAGAATGCCACCATTCTGGGGGCAGTGCAGGGCAAACACCACCTCCTTCCTGCCCACATGGGGACCCAAAAGAGGAAGTGGTGCAACAGGCTTATGCGTGGGAGGGAGGAGATATAATTTTTTTTAGGAGAAGGAGCATGAGAAAGTTGTAGCATCAACTGGCATGGTGGTGAGGAGCAAGAGATCTAGCAGCGGCCTAGGACACGGTCAGAAAGAGGAGCAACAGCCAGGATCCCCTCTCCCCCATTCTTGCGATCAAGAGCAGGAAGAGAAGTAGTGGGCCACACCCAGGCCAGAGCAGGTGGCAGAATATCATCAGCCCCATGGTCCAAGGAAAGAGGAAGAGTCCCTTGGGCTGTGGGGGCTGAAGGAGAAGGTTGCTGCTATCACATGTGTTTTCAGAGGGGGGTGGAAAAGTGACCAAAAGAGCATGTGTGTGCATGAACATGAGTGAGAGAATGTATGTGATTGACAGCATATGTGTGAGAGTGTGTGTGTGTGTGTGTGAGAGAGAGAGTGAGCCAGTGTGTGTTTGTGTGTGAAAGACAGAAAGCCAATCAGTGTGTGTGTGTGAGAGAGAGAGAGAGAGCATGTGCATGTGTGACAGCAAGTGTCTGTGTGAGTTAGAGTATGTCTGGGTAAGTGAGAAAGGAGAAAGTGTGTGTGCAATAACCCCCCACCAACACAAACACACACATTCCGCAAAATCCAAAATAATTTCAGGTCATCTGGAAATCAAAAGTTGCCAGGTATGGAAAATTGGAACATTTTTTCTCCTTATTATTTTTAATTGTTGGAGGCAATTCTGTTGGTTTTGAAATATTCATTTTTTGTATTGATTTGATTTTGTTATTATGATTAATGATTTATATTTTTGTATTTTATTGTTGAATGTTTTATGAGGAATGATGATGTTTCTGTTTTTCCATTGTTGCAGTGTGTACAGATTCTGGCTTGTAGTGGTTTCCAGTTCAGTTTTTATCTGACCATTTCTATTTATACTTTATTATCTTTTTATTCTGTATTTGGTGAGGGTCTGTCTCTTTTCTATATGTGTGACTGAGGTAAAGTATTCTGCTAATGTGTACTTTCAGTGTAGGGATCTGTAACAGCCTAGCTTGTTCTGTTTTCTTAATAGGAAATGTACTGGTGTTTAGGGCCTGGTCTAATATTTGCAGTGTTGCCTTTTCTTAGGTGGGATTGTTACGGTTTGAGTGCTGGCATTTAGTGCTGTTTTGGTGTGGGAGGTTTATTATATTGTGATTGCAATTCTGTTTACTTATGGCTTTCTGAAGGCTAAGCTCACATCCAAGACATGTTACAATAGGCCTAATACAGTATGGGTTCCAACTGTCTTTTTTGCATTTTTGCAGGGTTTTCTGGTTAGCACCATAACAGTGCATGTAAAAATGATATACATATAGTTGTAAGTGATATTTTTACCTTCAGAAGGCAGTATTTTGTCCTTTTCCATGTAAAGTCTATAATTATAAATGTGTGGATTTTTTAATCGTCTGTGGATGGAGGGTACGACTCGGGGGAGGGGGGTGGAACGCTGTGCAAGGCTGTAAAGTTTTCCTATGGTGCCTAACACCCTTGCACTGGACTTGGTCCTGCTATAGGTAACATCTAAAAAGCAGAGTCTCCTGTATGAGTATATGATTGGTGGGGATGTCCTGAAAATTAGGTGTGGCATAGATGGAGGTCTTATATGAAGGAGATGAAACAGTCCCAATTAGATTGGGCATCATGGACCTGATTAAGAATTTCCAAGTGCATCTTGCCCATATATATATTACGTCCTATGAACTTCAGAAGAAGAAGGCCTTCTTTGGAACAATGCAAGTATTAAGAAGGGCATTAGCAGAAATTTGAAAGATTGAGCTCATTCCCAATATATCCTGGCATACGAATGAGGCTCTTTTCTGTTGAGGTACATGCAAAACAAACCCCCTGAGAAATGAGGATAACGTTCTCTACTCTTTCTGTTCTGGGTTGCTATATTTAATACATTACGGGATGAATGACTGAATGTTCTGAGCAAGAAAAAGGTAGACTTTGCTATCTGAGCAGACAATATTGCTCCATTTTATGGACAGGAGAGCTGTTCATCAATTAAAGAGCAAGCAGACACAAAAGAAGGTTTTTATTTGTTTGTTTGAATGCTGATTGAAGTTCATGATGCTTTCTAGATTCTTTTTGGATAGAAAATAAGAGATTTTCTGCAGCTTTTTCACACTTTTTCCCCCCCATTCTTTCCTATGGAGCAGCATATTTCAAACGAGACCGACTGGTGATTGACGTGTGGGTAAGTGTTTTTTTCACTTCTTCTCTCTTTACACTGATGTCACATTGCAATCATTCTCTCTGCACTTTCCTTGTTCTATTCCAGATGCTGGTGACATAAGCAGAGCAAGTTAGATCTGAAAAGGGATAATGAACCTCCTGCATATTTCTGTGAGGTTGATAATGTATTATGCACTAGAGACTAGGTGCCTGCGTAGGGAAAAAAAACAGCAAAAAGGGAGCATTTATTCAGTTTTTCCAAGTTGAGTGCTGCTTCTGCGCAGCCTTTTTTGAAATGTAGTCTATAAATGTTTTTTTTAGTCACCCATCTCAGTGAATAAATGTTGCCTTAGATTTTTCAAAGTTGAAAGTGGGGGTAGATGGAGTCCCTCTCGTCTCTGAAGGGAATGGCAAGTTGTTGATAACTACATTAGGAAGTATATAGTCTGCTGCTCTGTACCCAAACTACGGGACACTGTTTTAAGACTCTGCAAAACAAGCTGTGTGAAGGTTGACCTTTCAAGGAGATATTTTACCTAGATTTGAACTGGTGAAATCTTTTGAAAATTGCCCAAGGAGAAACTTTTTTGACACTTGTGCTTGTGAGAGAAACTGTTAGCAAATCAGATTGGAAGTATTTTAAGTGCAACAATGGAACTATATTCAGCAGGAAAGAAGATTCAATTTCCTTTTAATCTATTTACATATTCCCTGAAACATATCTAGCAGTCACCGGTTTCTAACTGAGCTTACTTAAGATTAAGGAGAAATGGCATTTGCAATTTTTCCTTTTAATGTGTAAGACAGGCAGACAATTTTATGAACCTCATGTAATGGAAAATATCACATTTACTAGGGGGTTACATCAGCGTGTACATGGAGTTTGGGTAAGTGCGGTTTTTGAATAACAGCCAAATACAGTGGATTCCTTTTATATGAAGTCCCTTGGGAGAGGCACAAATGTTCTTATAACTATGTCAGGAATGAAAGAAAGATGGAAGAAATATACCAAGACTTAAAACAATATTCTTTATAACAATTCATTTTATTTATCAGTGGAATCCACATTTCAGAAGGAATGACATATATATATATATATATATATATATATATATAAACTTTCTTTTTTTAAAAAGTTTACTTTATTTCTGATTATCCATAAAAAGGAGTAATATACTGCTAGTATAGCTTTGTTTACTCTTTATCTATGTGTGTAGTTCACACTGGGGAGGCTTGTTAAGGGTGGCCCTGCTTAAAGAACACGTTCCCCTCTTTAGTTCATTCTTCCTCTTGCCTTCCTGCATTTGCCTGTCTGCTCTCTGCAAATTGTCCGATACAGAACCTGGCTCTCCTTTTATGACATCAATAACCCATGGATCTGAGTGCTCGCTACCATGCTTATGCTGTAACCACATACTAACATGCTAGAGCTCCATGATAGTAGGGTAAGAGACACCTTGCCTGCCTCCAATTACACACTCTCGGGCCGATTCAGTAAAGTCGCCTGTGCACGCGATTCAGTATTTAAATGAGGCCCGGTGGTAGAAACAGGCAAAAGGAGGCGCTAGGGACACTAGCGCGTCCCTAGCGCCTCCTGTTGGCCCGGAGCGGTGGCTATCAGCGGGTTTGACAGCCGACGCTCAATTTTGCCGGTGTCGGTTCTCGAGCCCGCTGACAGCCACGGACTCGCAAACCGGATGCCGGCAAAATTGAGCGTCCGGTTTTCGACCCGACAGCCGCGGGCTGACTTCAAATTTTTTTTCTTTTTTCTTACTTTTTTTTACCCTTCGTGACCTTGATTTAATATCGCCATGATATTAAGTCGGAGGGTGCACAGAAAAGCAGTTTTCTGTGCACTTTCCCGGTGCCCTGGTGCACTTTCCCGGTGCCCGAAAAAATTAGCGCCTACCTTTGGGTAGGTGCTAATTTCTGAAAGCAAAATGTGCGGCTTGGCTGCACATTTTGTGTTCTGAATCGCGTGGGAATACCTAATAGGGCCATCAACATGCATTTCCATGTTGAGGGCGCTATTAGGTTCAGCGGTTTGGACGCGCATTTTCGGCCCCTTACTGAATAAGCGGTAATGGAAAATGCGTGTCCAATGGCAGGTTAACAGTGCTGCTCTTATAACCACCTTCTGAAAACATGGCCAAGTTAAGGCAGAAGTTGAACTCAACAATGCTCCTTAACAAATATGAAAAACCACAGCATACTTACTCAAAATCATGTCTAATAGCCAAATATTCTAAAGATGGATATTCCCAGTTAAGAGGCAAGTTGCCTGGCCACACAAGGCCAGATAACTTTAAAACTTGTTATATTCAAACATAGATTTTAAAGTTATCCAGCTACATTATGCCAGAAAACTTTTAGGAGAGTATATTTGGTGGGACATTTATTCCACTGAATATTCAGGACAAGTTATCCGAGTAACTTTAACCAAAAACCTTGTCTGCTCGCCAGCTTAATGACTATTAGCTTCACCATGTGTATGTATATTGAAATGATTCACAAGGTTTTTTTGTGCAACATGTGCATTTCATTTCATATACACAGGTAAAACTTACTAACAAACACATACTGAGGACATTTTTCAAAACAATGTTCTTGGGCCAATAGTTTTACCCATGTTAATCAGGCATCTGAAAACTGCCTTTCCACAATGCGTGGAATTTTAGCTGCAGTGAGAGGAGGCATTCCCAGGGGCATGTGTAGGATGGGAAAGGAAAATAATGTGCCCAGACTGCATTTTCAACTCTATGCGCATTACAGTCCATGAAAACATTACCTGTAGATAAAGCAGGTACAAGCGTCTGGAGGGTCCTTTTTCACCCTTGGCAAGTTTCATAGCGAAAGTGCTCACTTGCATTTGCTTGGAAAATTGGTACGAAGTTCGCAAGTGAAAAAAAAAGTACTTGCAGATTTTGTGCCAATGTGGAAACTTTGAAAAATGCCACCCACAAAGATTTTATGGTAACATGTCTGGAAAAGAAAAAACAAATTCATTGAACAAATAGCACTGATTTCAGATCAACACTGCATGCATGCATGCATTGAGGCCTCAAACATGACCTACAACCATTGCCAGACCATTGCATGCCTGCCTCAGAAGGGACAAAGAAATAATATTCCAAGCACATTGAAAAGGGCCACAAATGAACTTATTTCTCAGTTTTCATAATTCAAACCTGCAAAATGTCAGATGCATAAAACTGAACATTTTCTCTCTTTGGTATTGCACTGACAGAAGTAGATGAATATGATTATTATTATGGTTTGTGTCACTGTAATTATGTTGCAGCTGCAGTACTGTATAGAACTGGAGTTCTTTCTTACTTTTGTATGGGACTCTGCGATTGATTTTGCTTACTACTACAGTCTGAGATTTAAGACTGGAGCAGAGGCCATACTGGGATTTGTTGGAAAATTCTGACTCTAATAAGTCTGAATTTCATGAGCTGGAGCAGAGAGGAACAAGCAGGTCCTTTTGTGACTAGTTTAAGTTTATTGGGCAGCTCCATAGTGTCATTAAGGATAAGATAAGCCCGTACCGATTTTGCCAAACTGCATTTATGGATCTGTAGTGCTGCTCTCCTTAAAGAAATTAAAATGGAAATTGAAAGTAAAAGTCCACATAAGTAATGGGGAGAACCAGGACTGGCATGACATGCTCCTGACTATCTGGCAACCCTACACTGGTTTACCTTGACCTCTGTGTTTGGATGTTAATGCACCCCCCTGCCTTTTCTTTTCCCCCATCATCACCCAGCGCACGAACCATCCTTCAGATTCTCCTTAAAACACTATGGGGTAGATTTTAAAACCCCTGCGCACGTAAATCTTCCTGGATTTACGTGCGCAGGGCACTCGCGCGCTGGCGCGCCAATTTTGCATAGGTCGCCAGCGCACGCAAAGCCCCGGGACGCGCGTAAGTCCCGGGGATTCGTAAAAGCAGCGGGAGGGGGCGTGCCCGAGGGGGGCGTGGCGACAGTTCGGGGGCGGGCCGGGAGGGCGGTCCCGAGTCCCCCGGCACTGCGGCCTGTGCCAGGGGATGCCAGGGTGGCGCGCGCAAGTTATGCCTGCTTCAAGCAAGCGTAACTTGCCCAACAAAGGTAGGCGGGGGGATTTAGGTAGGGCTGGGGGGTGGGGTAGATAGGGGAAGGGAGGGGAAGGTGGGGGGACGTGGAAGGAAAGTTCCCTCCAAGGCCGCTCCAATTTCGGAGCGGCCTCGGAGGGAACGGAGGCAGGCTGCGAGGCTCGGCGCGCGCAGGCTGCCGATTTTGCGCAGGCTTGCGCGCGCCGACCCCAGATTTTATAAGATACACGCGGCTATGCGCGTATCTTATAAAATCTGGTGTACTTTTGTTCGCGCGCGCATATTTTTTAAAGATCTACCTCAGTATAATGTAATTCAAGACAATTATTTAAATTACAGAAGTCATCACTGCTGTGTGTTAGTTTAAAAAAATGATATTGCTGAAATAGATGCCCATGGTGGGTTTGAACAGCATCAGATGCATAAGGATGTACGCTGGGCTTCGGATCTCGGAGAAACAGAGCTCTTTCAAGCATACTGCTTGGTAAAGCATAGGACACGACTCTTGTATGGCAACGTCTGTGATCATGAGTGCTTAAAGAGAAGCTTTTTAACCTCCGGGGCCGATGGAGACAAAAATTATGCAAGGGGATTCGAAATCTGAAAAGTCAGATCAAGAGCTCAGATCTGGGAGGGGCTTAAATTGCTTTTCCTTAGGACCTGAGATAATTCAGGGTGCAACAGGTGTGCCCTACATCCCGAACGTTTAAAATGTTTCCACTTTTCAGGTTATTTCATTTCCTCTCATTCAGATTTCCTGTCACTGTGTTTGTTGTTGTCCATATCTAAAACTCATTACATTAACTGGTTATTTATACTCACAACAGAAGAGCAGCATGTTTCAAACAGAAAAGAAGGTGAAAGCACCTTCTAGTGAAATAAAATATTGTAAATAAAATATGTCAGAGCCTTGCTTAATAAACTGAAATGTAGTTTTGCACAAAACGTTACTTTAATGTTTTCGCCCTGCTGGTAACTTTGCTGTGCTCTGTGACAGCACTATCATGCACATTGATTAGATACTTAGTTTTCTTTACTGTCTTCATTGTTTTTGAGAAATTTGGCAGTGTGACATGAGTAAACAACATAAACTAGAGATATAAGCAGGTAGCTCCCATACTGGGACAATAGTGAATGACCAAGTCTGTCTTATCAAGCTGTGGATGTAATTTAAACAGAAAAGTGAAAATAGTACTGAAGGATTTTTTTTTTTTTTTTTACGTTCCTCATTAGGAATATACACTAGTAATAGTGAGGAGATCGTTCATTTTTCAACAGAAACATTATCGACCTTTGCCACCTTACATCACAATATTCAAGTTGACTTTGGCTCTACTGAAGTAAGAAAATCAGCAAAATTTGTCTCCCTCTCATACCTCTCTCTCATACCAAACAAATTATATGGTGCAGGTTCACACTTCCCCATTCCATGTCTCAGACACACTCAATCAGTCTCCTGCTCTCTTTGTTATTCTCACACATGCATACGAAGATACACAATCCAGTCACATATACAAACACGCTCAAACATGCAAATCCAACCTCCCTTTCTCATACTAATATATACATAGCATACAATCCAGTAATCTCATATACATATAGGGCCGGATTTTAAAAGCTCTATGCGCATAAATCCAGTGGATTTATGTGCATAGCGGGGGCTACGTGTACCCCTATTTTATAAAGGCCCGGCGACACGTGTAAAGCCCCGGAACGCGTTCTAAGTCCCTTCAAAAAAGGGGTGGTCCGGGGGCAGGGCGGGACCAGAAGCCTCCAACACAGAGGCCATTTGCTGGATTGCGAACCAGCAGGCTGCCGGCGCACGCAACTTGCGCCTGCCCAAAAGGTAAGATAGAGGTCGAGGAGGGGTGGGGGGTTAGAATAGGGCTAGGGGGTGGAAAGGTTAGGGGAAGGGATGGAAAAGTTAGATTAGGGGGAACGGGGAAAGGCTGTGAGCATTGGCACATGCAAGATGCACTAGTATGCACCCCCTTGCACGCGCTGACCCCCGATTTTATAACATGCGTGTACCTGCGTGTGCATGTTATAAAATTGGGTGTCCATGTGTGCGCGCCGGGTAGCGCACACTCATGTACACCCACGCGCTTCTTTGAAAATCTACCCCATATTGTTGTAGGCTGTGATATCTTTCATTTGAGCCCCAAAAACGTGTTGCAGAGCTTGATCTTTTGAGACAATGTAAGTCTGCATTGTATATACATACACATCATCATCCATCAGGAAGAAACAAGAGCTTTGGTGGGCAGATTCAGTCCCATCACCTATGAGGAGTATCAATGGCAGTAGAGGAGGAGCAGCAAGGCTTGCCTGGTTGCATACGAAGAGCATCGTCTTTAGGAAGAACAATAAGACTGGCCCTGTCAGGTAAAAGGATCATTGACCTTAGGAGCTTCACTGGGCTAACCATGCTGCTTAGCAAATTTCTTTTTATTAATATATTAAATCATATGTAAGACTGCTCAACTACCAATTGCTTTTTTGCATCATTTCTAATAATAATGACATTTTTTAGACTTCTCATCTATCAACTACATGACTGGAATGTACTGTATATTCCAATATAAATTGAGGTACCCACTCCATATTGTAATGCATCTTTGAATGCATGTTGGTTGCTAGCAAATTCTGTAACTACTAGAAGACATTGGGGTCAATTCACCTATCCTAAGGCTAAAAATGAAGTGGAGGGTGAATAACAATATAGCCAGGCAATTGAATAAAAATAGTCACTATTTAAAGCTGGAGCGGCAGGTAACGGCCCCAAGGAACTGTTCAGAATTGTTTGTAATCTGACTACTCCTCCTTGCAGACCTTCAGCTGATCATTTCAGCAATTTAGGCTCAGCAGGATGTGAAGACTTTTTGTCTGCATTGACCCTCAAAATAGTTAATATTTCTCTGCCTTCACTCATGTTCTTAGTTGGTTTAGAGCTACCTAAAGGTAATGAAGTTAGATGGTTAGCTTTTAACGTCATGTCTGAATTAGAGGTATCAAATGTGATTTCTTCTCTCAAAACATCATTGTGTCCTTTGAACCCCTGTAAGGTTACCATTCTTAAAGCTATAAAATATGCTTGTGTTCCTTTTGTAACACTTTTCAATTCAGCTTCAGAAAATCTTTGAGTATAGTAATTTTCTACAATCTCTCGTGGATTCAATAAGAAGAGGTCTTGATGGAGGAAAGCTAGATGTGCTTGATGCACTTGACATTTCATCTGCATTCGATACCATAGACCATCGAATTTTGCTGTATTGACTTAGAGAATGTGAAATTTCTGGAATGACCTTTAATTGGTTTATATTCTATTTAAATGGTCAGATGCAATAAGCCCAGTACAGTGAGAATCATTCTTCTTGGCATATAATCACCACAGATGTCCCACAGATGTCACCAATCTGCAGACTAATTGGCTAGGCTCTGCAAGAGATACAGAATTTATACAGTTGATATCCAATTCTATATAGCAATGGCTTCCACCTGGGATGATACTTCATCATTGGTCACTTGAGGTATATCCACCGTGAGGCAATGGCTTACCCACAACAAGTTAGTATGCTCTAAAAAAAATGGCAATTCTCCTAGATACAGTGAGGGAATTATATTGCGGTGCTCCAGACTTTCAAGTTGAAAATAACATAATCCAATTGTCATCTAACATGAAAAGCCTGGAAGTAAGAACATAAGAAGATGCAATACTGGGTCAGACAGAGGTCCATCAAGCCCAGTATCCTGTTTTCAACAGTGGCCAATCCAAGTTACAAGTACCTGTCAAGAACCCAAACATTAAATAGATCCCATGCTACTATTGCCAGTAAAATCAGTGGCTATTCACTAAGGGGTGGATTTTAAAAGGAGCGCGAATAGCCTACTTTTGTTTGCGCTCCAGGCGCAAACAAAAGTACGCTGGATTTTAGTAGATATGCGCGGAGCCGCGCGTATCTGCTAAAGACCTGGATCGGCGCGCGCAAGGCTATTGATTTTGTATAGCCGGCGCGCGCCGAGCCGCGCAGCCTACTCCCGTTCCCTCCAAGGCCGCTCCGAAATCGGAGCGGCCTTGGAGGGAATCCTCTAACGCCCTCCCCTCACCTTCCCCTCCCTTCCTCTACCTAACCCACCCGCCCGGCCCTGTCTACACCCCCCCCCCCTTACCTTTCTCCGGGGATTTACGCCTCCCAGAGGGAGAAGTAAATCCCCGCGCGCGAGCGGGCATCCTGCGCGCCGGGCCGCAACCTGGGGGTGGGTACGGAGGGCGTGGCCACGCCCCCGGACCGCCCCGGGCCTTAGCCACGCCCCCGTACCCGCCCCCAAAACGCTGCCGACACGCCCCCGAAACGCTGCGACGACCGGGCCCGCCTCCGACACACCCCCGACACGCCCCCCACGGAGAACCCCGGGACTTACGCGAGTCCCGGGGCTCTGCGCGCGCCGGGAGGCCTATGTAAAATAGGCTTCCCGGCGCGCAGGGCCCTGCTCGCGTAAATCCGCCCGGTTTTGGGCGGATTTACGCGAGCAGGGCTCTGAAAATCCGCCCCTAAGTCAATTTGAATAACAGCAGTTTATGGACTTCTCCAGGAACTTATCCAAACCTTTTTTAAAACCCAACTACACTAAGGGCCTCATTTTCCACGCCGCTCGCACGCGATAAGGGACCTTTCGCACGTGAAAAGTCCCTTATCGCATGCGATACCAGGATGGGGGCGGAGTCGGGGCGGAGTCGGCCCCGGAAGAGGAGTCGTCGGGGCATCACCGGGGCCGACTCTGCGCCGACGCCATGGACAGCGAAACGGTAAGTGTCTTTTCGCGGCAGCTTTCGCTTCCAATAGCTACACCTCCTATGGTGGCGCTATTGGGTGCGAAACCGGCAGCGATCGCACCGCGACGGTGCGATCGTTGCCGGCTAGCGCAGGCCCTCCCCCCGTTTCAGCCCCCCGCCCCTCATCTTCTAAAGTATCGCAGGCCTGTGATACTTTAGAAAATGAGGCCCTAACTGCCCTAACCACATCCTCCAGCAATGAATTCCAGAGTACTTATTGATTCCAATTTAATCTTTAAGAATCAGATCGTCAGTGATCCGGACAGGCTTCTTTAAATTACAGGTCTTACAGGGACTAAAACCATTGTTATAATTTGCTGATTTCTGTGCAATCATTCAAACTTTGATTTTACCACTATTGGACTACTGCAGTTCACTGTATTGATCTTCCTTCAATAGCACTGAAAGCCTTACAACTGTTACAAAACTAAGCAGCACGCCTCAACTCTGGCTGCCTCATGAGAAATCACATTTCACCAGTACTCTAAGACATCCGTTGGCTTCAGATCCATCTGCAACTCATTTAGTTTGCAATGATAGTTCACAAATTATTATCTCTAAATTCTTTTCCATTGATTAATATGGTGCTCCAGATTTATCAATCAAATCGAGCACTACACTCCTCTGAATATGGCTTATTAAATGTGCCCACATGGCCAGATTTTAAAACCAATGCGCGGGTGTAGATTTGTGCGTACAACCCGGCGTGCACAAATCTACGCCCGATTTTATAACATGCGCGTGCAGCCGCACGCATGTTATAAAATCCAGGGTTGGTGCGTGCAAGGGAGTGCACACTTGTGCACCTTGCGTGCACCGAGCCCAAGGGGAGCCCCAATGGCTTTCCCCGTTTCCTCCAAGTCCGCTCCAAAATTGGAGCGGACTTGGAGGGAAATTTTTTTTGGATCCCCCCCACCTTTCCCTCCCTTCCCCTATCTAACCCACCCCCGGCCCTACCTAAATCACCCTCCCTACCTTAGGGGTAGATTTTCAAAGGGTTACGCGCGTAAGATACGCCCGTAACCCCCGAAAACCTACCCCTATGCGCGCCGAGCCTATTTTGCTTAGGCTCGGTAGCACGCGCAAGGCCCAGGACGTGCGTATGTCCCGGGGCTTTCGAAAATGGGCGGATCGGGGGTGGGGCAGGGGGCGGGCGGCAGTCCGGGGTGGGGCCTGGGCATGGCGGCGGGCCGGGGGTGGGCAGGGGGTGTGGAGGCAGGGCCAGGGGTGGTTCCAAGTCCTCCAGCACAGCAGCCCGGCCGGCGCGCACAAGTTATGCCTGCCAAAGGCAGGCGTAACTCCATCAAATAAGGTAGGGGGGATTTAGGTAGGGCCGGGGGGTGGGTTGGATAGGGGAAGGGAGGGAAAGGTGGGGGGGATCCAAAAAAAGTTCCCTCCAAGGCCGCTCTGATTTCAGAGCGGCCTTGGAGGGAACGGGGAAAGCCATCGGGGCTCCCCTTGGGCTCGGAGTGCACAAGTGTGCACCCCCTTGCGCTTGCTGACCCCATGGGCGGGCGTAGATTTGTGCGCGCAGGGTTGACGCACAAATCTATGCCCACGCATAAATTTTAAAATCTGGCCCTTATTTGATGGAGTTATGCCTGGCAGGCGTAACTTGTGAGCGCCCGCAAGAACCTCCAGTATGGTCACTGTGCCGGAGGAACTGCCCCTGGCCCCACCTCCATGCCCACAGCCCTGCCCCCGGACCACCCCCATACCGCCGCCACACTCCCAGCCCCGCCCCGGGCCGCCGTCATGCCCCTGGCCCCTCCCCCGATCCACCCATTTTCGAAAGCCCCGGGACATACGCGTGTCCCGGGATTTGTGCGCGCCGGCGAGCCTATGCAAAATAGGCTCGGCGTGCGCAGGGGTAGGTTTTTAGGGGTTACACGTGTATCTTACGCGCATAACCCTTTGAAAATCTACCCCAAAATGCGCTAGACTCAGGTAGCAGAAACATGGGAACGGACTTTCTCAGTGGCAGCACTGGATATTTGGAATTCATTTCCATAAGAGCTGCATCTAAAAACCTGCACAGAATTGATGTTTAATTGAAGTTAAGAGCAGATTTGCTTAGAAGGCCTCCGTTAGGCTCTAGCGAAACCATGGTTAAGATTATTGTTTGTTATATTTATATTTGTGATGATGCTATGAGTTTGTCTACCTTTCTGACTTTATATTTATTAAATTTTACACTATTACAACGAATAAACTTTGCACAGAAAAACAGCATCATTTCAGAAAAATACAAAAGTAAGAATAACTTCAAATATAGGTGAGTCATTCACAAATAAGGAGGGAGAAAACACTTGAGATTTTAAAGAAATTCATTCTGCATTACTGTGTTAAGTCAACTACAATAAGCACGAAGAGAAACTGCAGCGATATAATATATTTCCCTATTAATTAATTAACAGGCACTATCTGAGAACTCGAAGGCGTAGGGAGTTTCTTGGAATTAACAAACATAAGAACATGCCATACTGGGTCAGACCAAGGGTCCATCAAGCCCAGCATCCTGTTTCCAACAGAGGCCAATCCAGGATACAAGTATCTGGCAAGTACCCAGACATTAAATAAATCTCAAGCTACTATTGCTTATTAATTACTGAAATAGCAGTTTATGGATTTTTATTCTAGAAATGTATCCAAACCTTTTTAAATGCCAGTTACACTAACTGCTGTAACCACATCCTCTGGCAATGAATTCCAGAGTTTAACTATGCGCTGAGTGAAAAAGAATTTTCTTTGATTTCTTTTAAATTAACAACTTGCTAACTTCATGGCGTGGCCCCCCCCCCCCCCCATCCTTCTATTATTTGAGAGAGTAAATAACCAATTTACATTAACTTGATTATGTCCTTTCATTATTTTGTAGACTTCTATCAGCCGTCTCTTCTCCCAACTGAACAGCCCTAACTTCTTTAGCCTTTCCTCATAGGGCAGCTGTTCCATGCCCCTTATTGCTTTGGTCACCCTTCTCTGCACTTTCTCCAATGCAGCTATATCCTTTTTGAGATGCAGTGACCAGAATTGTACACAGTATTCAAGGTGTGGTCTCACCATGGAGCGATACAGAGGCATTATGACATCCTCCGTTTTATTTTCTATTCCCTTCCTAATAATTACTAACATTCTGTTTCCTTTTTTGATCGCCACAGCACGTTGAACTGAATATTTCAATCCACTATGCCACCTAGATCTCTTTCCTGGGTGGTAACTCCTAAGATAAAACCTAACATTGTGTAACTCCAGCAAGGATTATTTTTCCCTGTTTGCATCACTTTGTGCTTGTCCATTTTAAATTTCATCTGCCAGTTGGATGTCCAATCTTCCAGTCTCGCAAGGTCCTCCTGCAATTCATCACAATCTGCTTGAGATTTAACTACTCTACATAATTTTGTGTCATCCACAAATTTGATCACCTCACTTGTCGTACCCCTTTCCAGATCATTTATAAATATATTAAAAAGCACAGGTCCAAGTGCAGATTCCTGAGGCACTCCACTGTTTACCTTTTTCTGCAATTGCTGAGGAAGAAAAAGGTTGTCTACTTTTGTTGACTGTATTATGTATGTTTAACTTTTGTTCACCTCCTAGAACATAGACATTGGTAGTATATAAATATTAATAAATACAAATACAAAATACAAAACTGAACAGGAAGCTAAATAGGGACTAATAGGATAATTAACATAAAATGAAGTTTTCTTTTCCCATCTTACTCCAAGCTGCCATGATGTCAGAAAGATCAAGAGGAAAGATGCAAAAAAAAAAAAAGCTTGCCAACACTTCAGTCTCGTCATTGCCTCATTTGCATTCTCTCTGAAACACTTATTCATCCCAACTCAAAAAGAATTAATGTGGAAAACCCTAAGACTCAGATACACGCAGAATAAAAATGTCCATTACAATAAGACAACAAACCACTAATGACTTAACAAGCTGCATGAAGTAAGGCTGGCATACAAAGCCAACATGTGTCCAAATGAAAAAATAATTCCATCTTTATTCTGTATGCTTCACTCACAGATGGAAAGGCAAGTGCTGTATCTATATTTGCGGAGTAGTATCTATCAAGATGCTTGTCTTTTTCTTTCTTGGTTAACATTGTATGTCTTCTCCCGTCTGTGCACACTGCTTTTGTATCCTTTGTTCATGCTTCTTAATGCGATTGTTTCCTTACTCCCTTGTATCTCTTTCCACCTCCTCTCTTTTCTCCAGATTATGCAGTGCATGCATGCAGCAGCCTCTCAAAAGGACCA